>NC_137770.1:40483073-40882859 GCF_963455305.1 Plecotus auritus
CCCAACTGCCCCCCCTGCCAGCCTGTTTGCCCCCAACTGCCCTGCCCTGCTGGTCTGCTCGCCCCCAACTGCTCTCCCCTCCTGGCCTGATCGCCCCTAACTGCCTCTGCCTCGGCCCCGCCACCATGGCTTTGTCTGGAAGGATGTCTGGAAGGTCTCCTGGTCTAATTAGCATATTACCCTTTTATTAGTATAGATAGATTATTGTATTATTTTCCATACAAACAACTGTAAACCTACTCTTGCCCCACCCTGTATATGTTACATATTATAAACACAGACATCCTCTTGGTAGAAAGCATTAGATAAACAATGTTTCTTCCAGCAATGTCTTAGGGGTTTTCACTGCAATAATTTTTATTTACTATAATCTCTACAACTGTATAAACATAATTAAAACATCTCCATGGGCCCTTTGTCATCCCTCCCCTGAGTGCTTTAACTTATAAATTAGCATTGAGATCCTGTAGTTAATTGACTAAGGCCAATGGGATGGTTCTTTTCTACAACATGCAATTCAGAACCCACAATATTGGGTAGTCTGTTTCTTAGATCTTGTAAAGAAGGCTTTTAATTAAAAGTACATTTTGGAAAATTCTATGTCAAAATATCTAGGATCTTGAAAGATACTAAAGCCTGGATTTTTCAGTCAAGACACTGATAGGAAGCTTTTATGGCTCTTTTTCCTATCATCTATTCAACATCAGTCATTCTTTACATTTCATTCTTCTGAATTTTATCCTGTATAATGCTACTGGGAAGATCATGTTTATTATTCTGACATGGTTCTTTGTGATCTAGGTGCTTGATAAGGATTATTTTTAAAAGACCAAGAGCCCCTCAAGTAATTATCCTCTCAAACTTCTTGTAAACGAGGCCAGATAGTGATCCTTGTCATCTCTGAAGGCAAAACTAGATGTTTTCAATGTTTTAAATACTTGCATGCCACAAAATATAATCAAAGTTATTTTTTGCTAAGGTGAAAAATTATATATTTTTTCTTCCTGAGGCCTGTTGCCTTTTTTAAACATTTAGTCATATTGAATTTCCTGGTCATCTTATCTAATAAAAGAGTAATATGCAAATTGACCATCACTCCAAGGCACAAGATGGCTGCCCCCATGTGGACACAAGATGGCTGCCACAAGATGGCCTGCAGGGGAGGGCAGTTGTGGGCAGTTAGGGGTGACCAGGTCAGCAGAGGAAGGCAGTTGGGGGGAACCCAGGCCTACAGGGGAGGGCAGTTGTGGGGACCAGGCCTGCAGGGGAGGGCAGTTGGGGGAGACCAGGCCTGCAGGGGAGGATAGTTGTGGGGGGACCCGGCCTGCAGGGGAGGGCAGTTGTGGGTGATCAGGCCAGCAGGAGGGCAGTTAGGGGTGACCGGGATGGCAGAGGAGGGCAGTTGGGGGAGACCAGGTCTGCAGGGAAGGGCAGTTGTGGGCGATCAGGCCAGCAGGGAGGGCAGTTAGGGGTGACCAGGACAGCAGGGGAGGGAAATTGGGGGAGACCAGGCCAGCAGGGGAGGGCAGTTGGGGGGGACCAGGCCTGCAGGGGAGGACAGTTGGGGGGACCAGGACAGCAGGGGAGGGCAGTTGGGGAGACCAGGCCTGTAGGGGGGCTATTGGAAGAGACCAGGCCTACAGGGGAGGACAGTTGGGGGGACCAGGCCAGCATGGGAGGGCAGTTGTGGGTGATAAGGCCAGCAGGGAGGGCAGTTAGGGGTGACCAGGCCAGCAGAGGAGGGCAGTTGGGAGAGACCAGGATAACAGGGGAGGGCAGTTGGGGGAGGACCAGGACTTCAGGGTAGGGCAGTTGGGGGAGGACCAGGCCTGCAGGGGAGGACAGTTGGTGGGGTGGACCCAGGCCTGCAGGAAAGGGCAGTTGGGGGGAACCAGGCCTGCAGGGGAGGGCAGTTGGGGGCATTCGGGATAGCCGGGGAGCATTTAGGCGTCAATCAGGCTAGCAGGGGAGTGGTTAGGGGGTGATCAGGCTGGCAGGCAGAAGTGGTTAGGGGCAATCAGGCAGAGGCAGGCCAGCAGTTGGGAGCCAGCAGTCCTGGATTGTGAGAGGGATGTCCCAGATTGGAGAGGGTGCAGGCTAGGCTGAGGGACACCCTCCCCCCGCCCCGTGCACGAATTTCATGCACCGGGCCTCTAGTTCCTATATATTAGAGTCACGGGAGAATGCTATAGTTTACAAAATATATTTAAAAAATCATTCTTATGTTTCTTCTTGTAATAATGAAAGTATTTGGAAATATGAATGAAAATGTAATCTTCAAACCTACTTCAAGCTATCAACACATGCATAAAAGCTATGAAATATTCTCTTTACAGGATTCGTTGGTGTGAATTTCACTGTTTCATATTATAAAGTGAAATTATCTTTTTATACAATATTCTCCATTTCACAACCTCATCCAACTAAACCATTTCACTACAGAATACTAGGTTTTTAAGATTGTGATTTTGGTAGAGTATTATCCCTACAACTTTTCTAAATAAGTGAAATACTATTTGAAATATATATTTCATTCCTTCTGGTTATTTTAAAAGCAAAAGAAGAAATATTCAAGAAAGCAAAAAGACAATCCCACAATAAAAAACACCTACATAATAACTGTGGTTCTTGCAAGTGTGGGCTTAAAACGCTTTATTTAAAGCAGCTTTGGAATATTTTTGTGATAAACAGAAGTCAATATAATTTATTCACATCACAATTTTCTAAAGCATGTTTACTAGTTCTTGTCTAATTCACACCCTGCCATCATTCTATTTTTCCATAAGTTCATTTAAAAAGATTTATCAAACATAAATAAGAATAATTACAGAATTACAGAGTGGGATTACTTGTGAAGAAAAAAATGATCATCGGTTGTATTCTCATCAGCTATCCTATTTGACTTCATCATTAAGAAAGGGATTCAGGATGTCTAGTGGGTGAAGAGAGCAGAAGTGTGTTTTCATTTTGATATGATAGCTGCATTCAAGTTATTCTCCTCTTCACAATAGACTTTACCTAGCTTTATCTTCAGAAGAAGCCACTTTCTGTTGAAAAGCAGAAGTGAATAGAAGTGTCATGACATGGGATTAACAGTACAACCGGTTAGTAAATCAAATGTTTGAGGTGAAGAAAGTGGAATGTGACATGCATCAGCAGGATGGACTGGCAGGATTTCATGAAGACGAATGAAAAAAAATGTTTAATCAGTGGTCGATGCTCCTGATATTGATACTGTTTGGAAAGCACATGATCTGTTTAACCAGTTATTCACTGTAATGACTCTGAGGGCATTAAGATGTTCTCAGCAATGTGAGTTCATGTTGAAGTGATACCCATAGGAGAAATGAGCCCAAGTTCTGTTTCCAACTAATAAAAAATAAAAAAATTGTGCTTGAGGCGGAAAAACTGGCCAGTACAGTTCACTTTTGAGATGCCTATGTACCTGCCCAAAATCTCACTGTGGGTTCATGTCATAACATCCACATGATTCACTAAAGAATTTACATATGGCCCAGCCAGTGTGGTTCAATGGTTGAGTGTCAACCTATGAACCAGGAATTCATGGTTCAATTCCCGGTCAGGAGTGCATGCCCAGGTTTCAGGCTAGATCTCCAGTATGGGGTGTGCAGGAGGCAGCCAATCCATGATTCTCTCTCATCATTGATGTTTCTGTCTCTCTCTCCCTCTCCCTTCCTCTCTGAAATCAATAACAATATTTCTAAAAGAATTAACATATATCTACACACACACACATATATATGTATGTATATAAACCCCTTTATATTGCCATTTACATAGATTTTCCAAACTACTTAGAGTTAAGATTTTAAATTTTTGAGAGTGTTCACCCAATGTTGTAACAGATATAAGCAACCAATTTGGAGCATGTAGAAATGAATGTTTAAGCATATCCATGGGTTTCTTTTCTCATTCTGGTACGTATCCACACAAATATGTAAAAACTTGAACTGAAATGGGTGATGCTTAAAGATTTATCTGAGTAGCTTGGGAGACTCATGTCATCATTAGTGTCTTCACATGGAAGATTTTTTAAAATTCCACATAGTTTGCATTTACTCCATAACTCCATAGTTTTCAGTCTTTGTGTTATTCACAGCAAGTTTCCCTAAGAGTAGGGTTAAAACTGTTATGTGCCTAATATTTACTTAAAACTTTGTAAAAAAAAAAATTCATACACACAAAGAAGCCCATTAAATATTCACACTTTAATATATGTTCCTCAGAAACAAATGTACAGTCAGATAACATAAAGAATTATGAATGACTAATTATATTTTGCATATTTACAGCAGACAATTAGCAAATAGCTTTTATATGCAAAATAAATGAAAAAGTAATTAAGATGCACTAACCAGAGCAGCAATATCAAGTCTGTTGTCTTGTGATTCATTCCTAACAAACAATAATTATGCATTCATTGTCATATAATTAAAACAGCTCTGGCCTTTAGAAAAATGGTTATTTACTGTATAATAACCTGAAGAGTGGCAGAAGTTTCTCATAATGGTGAGCAGGATAATTAAATATTTCTTCTTAGGAAATGTTCACCCAGTTTAGTTTATTATCATAACTTCTACCAGCAAGCAGCTGTTCCTCAGGAATGCCAAGTGTTCTCTCTCCCGTCTGGGAAAGTTGTTTTCCATTTGGGTTGCAAGCCCTCGTTTTCCTCCCTTGCTGTTAAATGGAGCAGGAATGCTCCTTTTCACCTATGTAAGGCTGGTCTCCCAGAGGCCATCCCGAGATCCCAAACAACATCAAGGCCTGTCTATCTCTGGGGCTAGGTTTGCATTGGGCCATACAAATGTCTGCTTTGCAAGAATGTAGTCTGTGTTTGAAGATATGCTATGACTTCTACTTTGTAATCACTCAGATAGACCTAGAAGTTAACATGAGCCTTCAGGCAATGTACAGATTAATTAGTTAAATACTTAACATCCAGTGTTTATCATGTTAGCTAAACTACCAGAACTTTAGAAATACAGCAGCAAAGTTCAAAAGGGTTAATGTTTTTGGTATGGAGTCTAATTAAAGTGATGTAGCCTATCCTCTGTATTCCCCACTGTGGATAGCGAGGGCCATTTTATTTCCCCAAAGCTGAGAAGATCTCTATGCTGTGGCCCCCGGTTATGTTACTGTCTATTGTTCACCTTGATATAAACTCAGTACCTATCAAATGCAATGAGGAATTACTTAAGCAGGAGATAGCAATTACTCTGTGTCTACTTGGTGTGTTGTTTTCACATATGATACTATTATGTTGTCATGTACGTATAATCAACAAAATTATTTCATATAATAAAATCGTGTGTGCTTTGGGAGCAGAGAGTGCGAGGGTAATGGGAAGAGCAGTATTTGTTGACAATCAGTTACCAATTTTTTAAAAACTATAATAGCAATTTTAAAAATTATTATTTCTAACACATTATATATTAGAGAAAGATAAATCTTAAGTAGGAAAAATGTATTTAATTATTAACTTAGGAATTCATTATTACTTAGAATATTCTTTTTATTATACTTATTACATAATATGTAACAATATTAAATGTAAACATCAGCCTCAGAGAGTAAGAAAATAAATGTTGTGGGTTAGGTTTTGTGATTAAATATTTCATTAAATATTTGCGACTAATTATTTTGGCAGTTACTAAACTGCCATTCATTTCTTTATTGAATTCAAGAAACAAATATCAAACAGTAAGCATAACATCTTGTTGTGTTTCATGCGAATAAAGAGCCATGACCTTATTTTGAGCAGTTTATTCTGAACTATTTTGATACTTTCTAAATATTCTGCACCATAAGCTCCTTTAGGCTTGTGATGAAATGGAGATGGACCACAGAGAACCTAGGGAGATGAAATATGTTCCTTTCTCCCTGTTACATTTGGGATGATTTCACTGTAGCTAGAATGCTAAAAAGAAATAACTGCCCGGAAGTGTAACTGGCCAGGTATATTAGTGGGGCTCCTGAATGCTACCAACAGAATTTTGGAATACAAGAAAATAAAATTTAAATTCATAGCAAGGAATTCTGATAATTTGTTAGTAAAAGTTAGAACAGAAAATCAATGTAGTCACATCTTACACTCTAATGCAAAAATGGTGCAGGATTAGCTATTATCAGCATATCAGAATCACCAGGCAAAGAAAAGCTAGAAAAATATTTCAGATTTTATAATTGATATTTTAGGGAATCTCAGCAATCCCAAAATAATTGTAGGTAGTCATCATGGGAAAATAATCATCTTCATTTATCCTTACATATGTTTGTGGTTTAGTATTTATTGTTTTAAATTTTAATTATTTGAGCTGTTGGAGAGGCAAACAGACCATAGTGTTTTGGGTTTTTTTTTTCATGTTTGTTTTTTTTTTTAACTAAAGTGTAGACTTTATGAAGAATTCCTTAGTTTTTACCTAATGTACTTTTGTTCTGTTTTAAGAACCCATCCAGCAACCACAGCTTTTTTAAATTCTTAGTGCTTATTAAACTTGTTCATGTAACCATGTGTACATATGTAGTTATTCATTGTTATAGTAGAAGTATTAGTTTATGTATCTGTTATGACAGAGTAAAAGTGATCAAACATTACACTAACTCTTAGTAATGAGCTTGTTTCTCTCTTCAAGAAACAAAGTTCATAAGGGTAGGAGGTGAGAAGGGCCAAAAGGTGAATGCGTGCACCTGTTTGTAAGCCTCTTGTCATGCTTCCTTCCCAGAGTACACATTTCTCAGCAAAATGGGAAATAGGAAGACCAAGCCCCAACTTTCAGACCATGTCATGAAAGTTGTAATTATTCAAAATTTACAATTCACCTTGAAGTTGCCATTGGTACCTTTCAATGTGGAGCCTCATCATCCACCTCAAGTTCATTGTCCTATATGTATACTAGAGGTCTGGTGCACAAATTCATGCACGGGTGGGGCCTGTGGGGATCGGGCCCCAGCTCATGCCTCCAGACTTGCAGCCCCACAGACCCACCTGGCACCCTGCCTTGGCCTGACACCACCCCCTCACCTGTTCCATCATCCCGCCTGTGGGGCGATTGTTTGGGGCCAGGCCCCCTGCCAGCTCCCTCAGCACCTGGGAGCCAGAAGGTGGCCCTGCCCCTCCGCTGCTGGCCCTGCCTCTCCGCCGCTGCCGCTGGTCACGATCTGTGGGGCGATTGGTGGGACAAGGGGGCCCCCCGCTCACACCCGCCTTGGCCAGGCACCACCCGCTCACCTGCTCCACCATCCTGCCACTGTGCCACTCTCGTCGGGGTCCATCGGGGCCAGCAGCACCTCCACTGCTGCCTGCTGCCAGTGCCGCATTGCCGATGCCTGCCATGTTCTGCACCACCCCCTGGTGGTCAGCACATGTCATAGTGAGCGGTCAAACTTCCGGTCGAATGACCGCCCAAGGGGACAATTTGCATATTGGACTTTTATTATATAGGATACCATGGGACCATGCCCAGACTGCAGAATAAAAGATCTTGAGATGCAGGGACAGTGCCTTTTTCTGTGCACGTGTTCTACGTGGTGCATAGAATGTGACAGCTGCTTAATAGATACTGTTGGATGAATACTCCCATTACACATTCAACAGGCACACGCCAAAGGCTGTGTGAACCTTTTCAAAATAGTGTTGAGGGAGAACTAAATTTCTGTCTCCATATTGTTATCCCCAACTTGCTCCTTGCTTTCCTTTCTATGCCTGGTCTCAGTTCCCATGTATCTTACAAAAACACACACAGCCCAATCTATCCCTAGTCATGTTTATGATATACGTGCAGTAGACCTTTAATCAATACTTACTGAATAACTAACTGACAAGCTAAATAAATGAAAGGAAGAAATGAATGAATGAATGAATGAATGATACACATATTAGTTTAATGTGCCCATAGAGGTGTAGAAGTGCCCCTTTTCAGCAAAAGTAAATCTCTTTACTCTATCTCAGCCTTGGCTCTGGTGAACTTTGTGGTGTGGCCATCAATGCCATGGCAGTTTGAACATTCATATGCCACGCTCATGAAGTCTTTCTAGGTGCATTTTTTAAAAAATAAATGTTTTACATTTAGGCATAAAAGATAACCAACAGGGGAGGCTGGAAAAGTCATTGTTTTCTGCAGACAGACATTCCATCTGACACTCCCTCTGGCTCGTAGGCCATCCCCTACTATGATTGTTGACTTCCAGCATTCCATGTTCTTTCAGAGGGAACTGCACTGCGTGCTCTGAATCCTATCACCCCCCTGTGTGTAGCTGGAAAAATTATCCTGCAGATTATGAAGGAGAGCACAAAGTAAAAGGAACATTTTTGAAATGATGGCCTCATATTAAGATTTTCTTTATAAAAAATTTCCAAGGTACTTTACTGTATTTTAATATAAAAGTACTCCTAAGTCTAATGTTTACTCTTAAGTCTAACAACCTAGAGAAAAAAAAATGCTTTTATAAAGCGCATATTCAAAAGCAGATCAGAGAGAAAAGATCCTAAGTGTAGATGGGATCCAACCTTCACTTCTGACTACTGGCTTTCATTGGCTTCATGGATCTTCCAATGAATTAATATGAGCAGGTACAAAGCAAAAGAAAGTCTATTTATAAGCTCCAAATGATGCCCTGTGATAGAAAACCGGGCTTAAAGTCACACTGGCCTAGAATGTTTTAAGTCCAAGTCAGGTGAGTCCTAGAGATTACATATAAAATCTTCAGGGCCGCCCTTTCCAACAAATCAGCAAGCATTTTCGGAACTGTGTCCTTCTGAGCCTTAAGACGCTCCTGAAAGTTTGGTTTAATTTGAAAAACAGCATAGTCAAGAAAACGCTAGAAAAATTGTTGTATAAGTATAAATAAAAACAATATCAAGCTAGAATGCTGTGCTGAAATTCAGGGTTAATTTATAGAATTTAAACACAGACTTTTTGGCCTGGCCGAATGGTTCAGTCAATTGTAGTGTCATCCTGTGCACAAAGGGTTGCGGGTTCAATGCCCAGTTAGGGGGCATACAAAAGGCAACTGATAGATGTTCCTCTCTCACATTGATGTTTCTCTCTCTCTCTTTCTCTCTCTCTCTCCCCCCCTTTCTCTCTCTCTCTCTCTAACATCAATAAAAACATATCCTTGGATGAGAATTAAAAACCAATAAAGTAAAATAGACACAGACTTTTCCATTTTGTACAATTTTACAGATTTGTTAGTTTTGGAAGGATGGGATCATGACCATCACTCTCAGACACAGCTGATGTAGAAACCACAGCGGGAGTAGGTAAGTCTGCCCTGTGTACTGCACATACCCCAGGCCTGTCAGGACTTCACCCTGGGCTCCATGCTGGGTGTCCCCTTCAATTTCTGGGTTCTGGGAGTGGGAACTCCTGTTCCTCATATGTCCCAGATGCGGGGGACATGCCGAAAGAACCTGTGTCTTACCTGGTCACCCACAAATGAGGCCAGATCATTCATCCTGATGAAGCCACCTGCCAAGACTGTTTCAGGCCAGGGAGAGGGCAGGGAAGGGCAAGAAGCATTGTGGTGAGTGCTGCAGGTTCAAGAAAACCCCTTTACTGCTGGCACAAGGCCCCCCAATGTGGGATGAATCAGATTCCGCCAGCTTCAATCCGGCTACATTATAGTTGGATAATAATCCCGAAATGCACATTGATGCTGAAGAAGTCACTTCTTCAAAACTTTAAGGCAACAATTAAGTATTCCATTGTCATGGCTCAATTAAATGGTTTGGCCTGAGAAAATTGGGGATTGTAAAGTGAGGATGGAATGTGCTTTGATCCTCTTTCCAGGGTTATTGTTTCATTAATAAATGAACATGTCATTTGTCTCACCAGAGGGAGCTCATGCCCTCCAGGCTTTTTTCCCTTTTTTGTTCAGGTTTTATAAAGATGAATTTCCAGTGCTCTGAAATACCATGGATTAGTCGTTAAGCCTGACAGCACTTCGGGGAGTAGCGAGCTTAAAGTGCCTCACACAGGTCTCCAAAGCACTTGTTTACTAATAGACGAAATCAGCGACCGTCTGCAGCTGCTGATATCGCATTACCATTTGGAAAGACAGTAGCTGAGATAACAAATCACACGGTTTTAATAATTACTCCTGCATTCCCGCTTTTTGTTTCCTGCATAACTGTAAAGGCTGGATGTCTTCCAAACAAACAGATAAAAACAGTATGAAACTTTTATCTTTTAATGATAATGACAGCACATCATGTTTCACTAAAAATTTCCCGCTGATTTTTTTTCTGATTTCTAGAGTTTCACTAAAATGTAATTATACTTTATAATTCCACTCTTTGTAACATTCACTTCAAAAACTATTCACAGCGAGCAAGTTTGCCAGGCACCAAGAGTCAGGGCCAACCTGCCTGGACTCACCCACGTTGACTCGCCCCTGAATTCTGTCTTGGGGTAAACCTGTCATTGACATTGCATCCTGTATGTTGAGCTGCTTTGCATTCAAATTAATAGCTAGTTTAATTTGAATGTAAAATAGCTTCATTTATGCCATCGTTTGTGGTTTTTTTTTAAATAACGAAGGCATTTGGCAATGAATGGATGTTTAAGATATGACACATTTGCAACATATTTTTAATTCTAAATTGAACCTGTATTAGGATGGGGACATTTTAATCTCAATAGATAAGTCATAAAAGAAGCCCTTTTAAAAATCTGCATGGTAAGTATGTGCTTTAGGGGTCAAAGCTCCTCCATTGTACAGATACAGTACAGGGTTTAGTTCATATGGTTGGCGCTGGGCATTTTCCAGCAAATCTGTGTATTGTTACGTTTCTATAGTCGGAGAATGGCAATTGATTTTTAAAACACATGCTGCAACTTTATTTGCTCAGTAATTACATGGACTTTATTTGGAGGTCAGTGAAAGAACAACTGAATAGGAAAATGAAGTCTTCCTCCCTTGTGCAATGAAACCATAAAAGTTGGCAGACAGAAAGGAATGCTAAACTTTTTCCCAGAGCTCTGAGTTTGGTTTCCGCTGGTCCACGTTTCATTGGGTGATTAGAGAAAGCTTTTTTAAAAGCCTTACTTCAGAATGATCTTAATTGGTGCAAGGTTGAGCCCTTTCTAGGAGGGGAAGGAAAAGGTTGAATAGCCTTTTCAAGTCACATGAAAGTTTCGAGGATGAATGTACGATAATTAGATTAATAAGTAGCTTAATTTATCACAGCTGAGGATTTCAACAGCCACACATTAGAGCAAGAAAAAAAGATTAGTGTGATTCTAGTTTGCAAAAAAAAAAATTGTACTGAAACTTGATTAACCTTAAACACAAAGTGCCTTTCTTCCTCAATATAAATGTCTAATGGGGGGGGGGGGGGCGGGGGCGTGAAAAGGGGGAAGGTAGAACCTGAAATAATCAGAAAAGTCCTGTTTTATTCCTTTCTGTCTCTCAATCAGTGGTATCAGGATTATTTGAATCAACTTTTCCTTTCACTGTTTCTTTAAATGACGGGTTGGGAATCTTAAATTATGTTGCCCACCCATGTCACAGAGACACACCTTTTCTGATGTGTAATTTGTGATGAGCAGATTCTCTCATCTCTGTTGGAAAAAGAAGTAATGTGGTTGGGGCATGGGATTTGGGAGAGACAGTAAATCCAGTTAGTAAGTGCTGGAAGCATTGAGGCTTAGATTGTTGGATGATATTTCCAAGAGTCATCTCAGGGTTTTAAAGCCCGAATTTAGTCCCGTGCCTTCAAAAACCTTCGGTTACCCAAACAAGGAGCAGTGATGAGTTTAGATAAGCAGTACTCATTGATTGAAACATGATGAATCGAGACAGTTACTACAAAAGAAAGATTACTGCAGAATATTTACTGAAACGGTTAAAAATCAGACAGGAACTGGCATGCAAAAATATGCATCAAATCCAATTATGGTCCATGGGGAGTCTTTTTCTCCATCTCCACCATCTATGCATAATAAAGTGTGTTGATAAAAAGTAGAATTTGCTGGAATATCTGATGGTCCTATCCAGCAGGGGTGGACTAACACTGGATTTGATGAACCTTAAATTTCCTAACTCCTGTCTGGCTACAAATGAAACTTCAGCGCTAAGTGGAACAAAGCCGCCGGCATCAGCGTGGGTTTCACCGTGGAAGAACCTGGGGTGTGGATCTATGGTACCTGTCAACACTCAACAGTCACTGTGGTTAGGAGGCCGGCTAATAAGAGCCCAGTAGTGGAGCAGTGTATGGGACGTTCCCTCATGCTGCCTGAGAAAGGTGTGTGGCTGGACGTGGTGGGCAGTTATGACACCCTCCAACCAGAAGGGGAAATACCAGACAACCTTGGGGCCAGCACTACCTCTTCCACAGCAAAAAGCGCTGTGCCTTTCTCTTCAGTCTCTGAAGCTTGCAGAGCGTTCTGAAAGAGGTGCGGGTGTGGTTGTGCACATGACCCCAGCTAAAACAGTCAGAAGTTACCTGTGGCCCAGCCAGGTCAACCAGGGCAATGCCAAGGGCACTCATGCATGGGCCGGTGTGGGAAGTCCCATTACTGGAGCCAGAGCTGAGGTGCATTCATTTCCACGGCGGGGTCCTTCTCTCAGAACACATATCCTCTTCCGGGACGAAAGAGAAGCTTTAATTTTATTTTAAAACGTATAATGAAAGACATCACATTGTGGCTGAAATATCGTTTAAAGCATTGATATGTAAAATGCTGATGTAATTATGGATTCAATAAACTTGAAAAGCTAAGGCACAGTTTCGTCAGCAGCCCAAGGTTGAGAGAGCTTGCTGCTTATATCTAAAATGGGTATCTCATTACTGGTTAACATTATTTAGTTAGGAGAAGATATGACCTCTAATTTGCTTTTAAATGACTAATTTGGTGTTTAAATAAAGTGTCTTTTATTTGATAATGTTTTCTTCAACCATTTCACTCTGTCAATAAACTCTTTGTTTAACCTTCTTAAAGGAAACATTTTCTCTGCTCCGAGGCAATTAATGAGCTAGCAAATAAATAGTCCAGGAAAATGAACTAAAATTAAGAGCAGCCCAGGACAGCACATGTGCTTTAATCCATGGAGTGGATACTGTAGGTTACCGTCAACTATGACACACACTGTCTCAGTTCAGTCCTCATCCCATCACTCTCCTTTCCGTCACAGTTCTTGGCAGAAACAACACATGCTGTAGAACCTGCCAACATGGAAGCACCCCATACACAGTTAGAGGCATTTTCTTTGTTGTTGTTGTTTTTTAATATATTTTTATTGATTTCAGAGAGGAAGGGAGAGGGAGAGAGAGATAGAAACATCAATGATGAGAGGGAATCATTGATTGGCTGCCTCCTGCAAACACTCTACTGGGGATGAAGCCCACAACCCGGGCATGTGCCCTTGACCAGAATTAAACCTGGGACTCTTCAGTCTGCAGGCCGATGTTCTATCCACTGAGCCAAACCTGCGAGGGCGAGGCATTTTCTTTGGATGGCTGATTCTTTAAATTTGATAAAAACAATTATAAATCTTCAACTTGGAAATGGGTTATCACTTTTAATGGGAAATTAGGGGAAAATAAAGGTATATTCAATATTAATATAAGATACTAATATCAATAATATCAATATTAATATCAGAGTGTCAAATTGTATCTTTCATAGATTTAAGACCATAAAAGTATATCATGGATAACTATCATTTTTCATGTAATTTATTTTAAAATATACTTTTTCTAGATAGTTGTGTAAGGGATTAGAATGTATTCTGCTTTTTTGCTTATTAACTGTTAAAAGCTGTCAAATTTTGTTTAGTTTTCTATAGTACATGAAATATTTTTTTAAAAACTTGACCAGTAGTAACAATATTTCAACATTATTTTAAAATTCAGGACGTTTTTCTAACAGGAGTAAATGAGTCTCCAAAATTTGCTCATTCTCCGAAGAGAAGCACACTGAGTGTGGCAGTGACTGCCAGCCACCCCCTAATAATGACACCCCTTTGTCCACAGTGTTAGACCTCTGCCCTAGGGCACACAGCCAGCAAAAATATAGAAGATGTTACAGACAGCTTGTAACTGCTGCCTGCAGCCATTAAGACTCAGCTCCGGCCCAGGTGAGTGAGCAGAAGTGGCGCATGCAGCCTCCAGGGGAGCCCTTAAAGGGCAGTCTTCCTTTTCCACTTTTCCTTCTTCAGATCAAAATAAAAAGAGCCCTTTAATGGCTTCCTGGAACAAAGATGCCATCTCAGCTCAATGTCCAGGCGAGAGAGGAATAAGCTATCTTAAGTCCCTATGTTTTCAGCTAAACCTATATCCTAATATACTGGCCAAAAATAGACACAAAATAAATTCAAACCTATCTACTCCATGTGTCACATTAAATTAATTAATCTGTCTCTTTCTTCATCTGTCTATTTGTCTACCTGTCTATCAGCTATCAATAATAGCAGTTTATGCTTTTCAAATCACTCTTCACAAAATGCATTTTTGGTTGAGAATCACTCAAACCCTTTTGGACACCTTCCCACTGCCTTCTGAATTAAGGACAGTCCTTGCTAGATATTCAACACTCCACAATTTTTCCAACTTCAGCTACTCACACTACTCTCTACACACACCTCCCTGCCTTCTCTGGTCATGGTAGAGGTGCATTCAGGGGCCATGCCTGTCCTTCCTCTCTGCCTGTACAAGTCTTACCCACCATCCTATCTAATAAAAGAGTAATATGCAAATTAACCATCACTTTGCTACACCCACAAGCCATGCCCACCAGCCAATCAGGAGCGAGTATGCAAATTAACCCAACCAAGATGGCTGCGGCCACAGAGCAAGCAGGAGGCTTGGGTTTCCCCGGCGATGGAGGAAGCCAAGCTTTCCGCCTGCCCTGGCTGGCCCAGGCCTCCACTTAAGGCTACAAAGTTTCAATTATAGAAGATAAATAAATCCCAGATACCAGGGCCTCCACTTGGGTCTCTGGGGGGCATGGCCAGCCTGCAAACCACCACAGGCCCCTCGCCCAGGCCACCCCATGCTCCAAGAGAACCCCCACCATGATCCGGGACACCCTTCAGGGCAAACCAGCTGGCCGCCACCCATGCACCAGGTCTCTATCCTATCTAATAAAAGAGTAATATGCAAACTGACCATCACTCCAACACACAAGATAGCTGTCCCCATGTGGTCAAAGATGGCTGCCCCCATGTGGACACAAGATGGCCAGCAGAGAGGGGCAGTTGGAATGGACCAGGCCTGCAAAGGAGGGCAGTTGGGGGTGATCAAGCCAGCAGGGGAGGGCAGTTAGGGGTTACCAGGCTGGCAGAGGAGGGAAGTTGGGGGTGACGGGGCCTGCAGGGGAGAGCAGTTGGGGGGGACCAGGCCTGCAGGAGAGGGCAGTTAGTGGCAAACAGGCTGGCAGGGGAGCAGTTATGCATCAATCAGGCTGGCAGGGGAGTGGTTAGGGGGTGATCAGGCTGGCAGGCAGAAGCGGTTAGGGGCAATCAGGAAGGCAGGCAGGTGAGCAGTTGGGAGTCAGCAGTCCTGGATTGTGAGAGGGATGTCCGACTGCCCATTTAGGCCCAATCCTACCGGGACCTCAAGGGGTCCCAGATTGGAGAGGGTGCAGGCTGGGCTGAGGGACACACACCCCCATGCACGAATTTCGTGCACCGGGCCTCTAGTATTATTTAAAAAAGAGTTAGATAAAACATTGAGGGCTTTGGAGTCAAATGGGCCAGACTGGAAGCCATGGGGCCCCCACATGACACTCTGTGACTTTCCCTCATGGCACTGCTTGCATCTTGTCATTGCACATTTGACCACAGCCTGCCTCCCCTACTGGACTGGAGCTCCTCAGAGGCAGGTTGCTGTCTATTTGTCTCACCATGTTATCTTTAGGCGTAGCATAGTGTCTGGTAGTTGGTAGGCAGATAATAAATATTTGTTGAGTGAATAAATAAAGGTCTCTGGATCTATTTTCTCATCTAGTAAATGGGACTAATATCTAACTCACAGGGTTGTTGCTAGAAATTAGAAAAATAAAATGATATAAAGTCATCTACAAATGACTGGCACGTGGTACATACTAAGCAGATGGGAGGCGATATTGTCCAGTGATGCACGATATGAACTATAGAGTTATATCCATTTGGATATGGCTTTAGCCAGAGACTTGTATGACATTGGACAAGTTATTTATCTTTTCTAGTTCTCCATTTCTTTCTCTGTAAAGTTGATTTAATAAAATGTACCTGGCATTATTATTTAATGTATTAAATTTGATCATTTATGTGGCTACCACAGTGGGTTACCTAATAGGCACTCAGTAATGCTATCTATTGCTACACACCAGTCACCTAATTGTTCATTTACTTGTTCAACAGGTTGGGGTTTTTTATTGATTTCAGAGAGGAAGGGAGAGGGAGAGAGAGAGAGAAATATCAATGATGAGAATCATTGATAAGCTGCCTCCTGCACTCCCCCTACTGGGGATCGAACCCAGAAGCAGGGCATGTGCCCTTGACCGGGAATCAAACTGTGACCTCCTGATTCATAGATCAACCCTCAACCACTGAGCAATGCTGGCTGGGCTGTTCAACAGGTTTTTATTGACTGCATACTATGTGCCAGGCACTAGGCTATGTGCTGAAAATACAATGGGAAACAAATCAGAGTGGACCATAGGGTGCACCTCATGAAATCCACTGCCTAGTGAGGCAGACTATTAAATAAACAAACATGTCAATAAAAATATAAGTATTGAGTGTGGGTAACTGCTAAGAAAGGAAAGACAGGATGCTCTGAGAAGGTGCAAAAAAAGGCAGGTATTTGCAGGAATAGCTATTCTTCATAACCCAGCTCAAAGGACAACAGCTCTATGAAACCTGTCCTTTGTACAAAGAAACGCACAAAGTGTCTGCTTTATGTTAGGTTAAGTGCTGCGTGGAACATTCTGAAAATTGGAATGGGTTCTGCGGAGAGCAAATCAGATGCTTGTCAAATCTGTTCAATGGTCTTCACAGGCATCTCATACTCTGTGACACTTCAGATGAGTCACCTGTTCCTAGGTTTATCTCCTCATGTTTTTATTATCCTTGGGTGACAATGATCAATCTCTCCCTTAAAATCTTCCTTTAAATTGAATTGTCTTAGTTTTATGTGTATCTTAGTAAGCAAATATGATCTGACTGTGCCAGTTGTTTTATCCTATGGATCTTTAAGAAATGTATGTAACATCACTGATGACTGTGACATGCCTACTGATTTTATAGCAAATTATGCCCCAGTATGTACTCTTTTCATGATAGCTAGACTGCTGTAGGCAATGGACTTTGCTTTTGAATTTGTTTGGCTCAAGGGAAAGTGTTATGTTCTAGTCACTTTCAAATAAAATTAGTCTTAGTCTCAATTTTTGAAGTCATTATGAATAAGTGAAAGACAAGTAACAATATATACTCTGTCCTAAGTATTAAATTTCTTAACGAGAAATGTTGACATTCTACCTCATTTCAAGGAAAAATAAATTGAGAGAACTTTAGGGGGAAGGCTTTCATTTGTCTCCACTTATTTTGATTAAGCAAAAACTGTTAGAGAACCCATTGAATATCTCCTATTATCTTTCTTGTTTTCCTCTTCCTCTGTCTCTCCCTAACCTCCACCCATCTTGTCTCTCTCTGCCACTCTCTGTCTCTCATTCTCTCCCTCTCCTCCCCCCACTCCCACTTTCTTTCATACACACACACACTTTTTTTCTTTCTTTTTCTGCTCTGTCTCTCAATTTCCTCTTCCTCTACCCCCTTCATCCTTTCTTCCCTCTCTGGAATTCTCTTTACCCTTGCCTTCTCATTCTCCTCTTTCTTTTCTCTCATGTTTTTCACTCTTTATCTCAAAATGGGACCCGATAGAGGAATTAATTTAGTAGGAGAAAATGGTTGTTTTCTCTTCACAATGTCATGGAACAAATGTGAAACTGGTAGCAGCAACAGGTCTGTCTTGAAAGCTTCTCCCAGTTCCCTGTGGCCTCCAAACTGCACCAGAGGACAAAGTCTTGGCAGTCTGGTAAGAAAAACGCTGGTTTCACCAAAATGTTCTGCATTAGCCATTAAAGGAGAGAAATGCTAATCTCTTTACTGGTGAGCTGTGCAGTCTAACTCTTATCTACCTAATCCTCACACCACCCCCAGAGCTAAGAAGGCAGCTTCGTTTTCTCACCCCCATGTCAGAGCCTGGAAGGACCAGTAAGCACAGGCCCTAATAGTGTGATAGAATGACCAGATTTTTAGACTTAGGGTATTATTGTCTTTACTTCTGAATGATTTTTCAACTCTGACCTTCCACAGAAATATCTTTTCCAAATACTTTATCCATTTATCATTACCATTATCGAGGAGGATGACTCACAAACAAGAGACAATGACATTCAAGTCAAGTAAAATGTAGTAACTCTTGCTTATAAAAGAAAAGCATTATGCTTTGGGATCAACCTAAGCCAAATATGGTCCTCAGCTACATGAAACAAATTCTGCATTTTTTTCATTTATTTTTATTATTTTTACTTTTATTATTAGTAGTATTTTTTTAGTGGGGTCAAAGTTTATTGAGAGAAGCAAGTCCTGGAAAAGGTGTAGCTGGGGTTCCAGGAGGAGGCCAGTGTCCAGAGCTTCCTTTCCATGTTACAGCTGGGTGTAAAGTCAATTAGAGTCCCACATGGCCATAAGCCGCGTGGGCATCAGGGATGTGCTCCCTGCCACAGGAATGTCAAGGACTCATTGCGTGCTGGGGAGAAGGGAGCCACTGAATATTTTTAAATTATATTTTTATTGATTTCAGAGAGGAAGGGAGAGGGAGAGAAAGATAGAAACATCAATGATGAGAGAAGATCACTGATGGGCTGCCTTCTGCACACCCCCTACTGGGGATCGAGCTCTCAACCCAGACCTATGCTCTGACCAGGAATTGAACTGTGACCTCCTGGTTCATAGGTCAATGCTCAACCACTGAGCCACGCTGGCCAAACTACTGAGTATTGTTTTAGGAAACCAGATACCATAAAAAAGCTTTGAGTTACAGTTTTTAAAATAGCTATTTGTAGTTGTCTCTATTTGTTAGGGGATAGCTGAGGAAATTAATACCAAAGCTCTTGTAAAATATATACCATGAAAGTTTTGACCAACATTTTCTAAATAGAGGCAATTGCTAATGATAAAGGAGAAAAATTCTGTTCTTTGAGTCGAAATTTAAATTCTCAGTTTGCTTACAAAAGATAGAAGATTAATGATCCTTTATGTTGCTTTTATATCTAGTTTTAAGGGCTATTCCCATGATAACAAACATATACTATTTTTTGAAGGTGAAGGATTTGCATATAACTATAATTTAATTTCCTTCAAGTTTTTTGTCTGATTCTGCACAGCCATTGTGGTTTATGACCATTTGTACTAATGGAAGAATCACTATTGGAGTTCAGTCAATATTCAACAAACTTGTACTGAGTGCCTGGTCACTTGACAACATGCTGTACATCTGGCATTGGGCCTACCTACTTCCTGTCCTCAAGGATTTCATACTCTCATGAGGAAACTGACATTTATTTAAATAAATAAATTACAATAAGGTAATCTCTATATTTCAGGTGTGTGCAGTATGCATTGGAAATATAAGAAGGGAATTAAAGCTCTATGATGGAGTCGGAAAGACTTCCTAGAGAGGTAGCTTTGGAGATGGCCTTGAAGAATGAGTAAAAACAAAGAGAAGTGAAGAGGGTTGCTGTTCTAAGACATGGAGGCAGGATTCAACTTGGCCTGCTTAAGAAACCTCTAGTTCACTATTGCTAGAACATATAAGTATGTACCTAGCGTAGAAAATGAGGTGTGATCAGGAATCTGCGGACAAATCACAAAATTCATTTTATACCATGCTAAAGAATGTGGTTGCTATTCCATACACCATAGGACATCCTGAAAACTGATGAGTTGTGTTGCCTCTTTGACAGATTTATGGCTTCCTAGATCAGTGCTGTCCATTAGAGCTTCCCACAGTGATGGAAATGGGCTATCATATGCACTCTCCAATATCGTAGTCACTAGTCAAATGTGACTATTGGGTACTTGAAATTTGGTGAGTGTGATTGAGGAACTAAATATTTTATTTCATTTCAGTAGAAGTTAAACTTAAATAGCCACATGTAGCTAACAGCTACCTTCCTGGACAGTGCTATTCTAGACTAAAGCCCTGGGACTACACCTGAACCGAAGTTGCTATGTTAAAGTTCAAAGGAATGAATTCACAGGAGTTTTGTTTGTTTGTTTATCACTTCTTAAGAGATGTCCCTAACATCCTACTGGGGTTAAAAATCTTAGCAAGGGCCTGGCCGATATGGCCCAGTGACTGAGAGTCAACCTATGAACCAGTCAGGGCACATGCCCAGGTTGCAAGCTCAATCCCCAGTAGAGGGTGTGCAGGAGGCAGCCAATCAATGATTCTCTCTCATCATTGATGTTTCTATCACTCTCTCCTCCTTCCTTCCTCTCTGAAATCAATAAAAATATATTTTTAAAAAAATCTTAGCAAGGGCTTCATTTCACAGAGATTATCAGTATTATACATAGTTAATGAATAGCATACATTTATCCTGGTAACCAGGATACTGGAGTCCATCTAAGTACTCATGGATGCATTGCTTTATAAGAATCTTGGATTTTATGACCAGATATATTTTTGGAATGTCAAGGACAAATATCTAGTGACAATATAGATAAGTCAACTTGGGCTTTTTTTTTTTTTTTTTTTTTTTTTTATCAGGTTCGTCCTACTGGGGAAGAAATTGCCAAAGGTCTAATTTAAAAAATAAGCCACCTGTGATAATATTTTGAAAACTTATTTTTTTATGATAAAGAATTTAAAAATAAATTTCAAAAAAAAAAGCTTTCATTATGTGGGGAAGTGATAGGGAAAAGGCTAAGAAAGACAATGGACAGGACACTCCATTAGTTCCATGACTGTGGACTGAGGCGTACACAGTGCAGAAGCTTAACAAGAAGGGAAGAGGGCAAGACCACTCACTGCCTCATGGACACAAATGGAAAACCTCAAGGTGGAAGTGTGGTCAGAGCACAGCAGTGGGAAGAGAGAAAATAACACTATGAAAGAGATATAAACAATAAAAGGAAAAAAGTTTCAATCTAGCGACTACAGAATAAATCTATAGCCCTGATAGAGCAAGTTAAAGAGAGCTATGGATGGCAAATAAAATGTTTAATTAGAAAATCTTTCAAAAGGTATCAATCACATGATTCACAAATAAAAATATATAAAGCATTATTCTCCATCTAAACTTTAGTATATCCATCTAATGATATGCTAATTCCTCTGGAAAGAAATTAGGAATTTCCTTATACAGTTTCACTCCCAGGGACCAATGTCCTATATTGTTAAATTGTTTTAAGGCAAGTAGAGAAAATTTATATATAAATATGTAACTAAATATAAATATATACATTCTCCAAATGAGAATTTATAGTATGTCTATATTTCTTAAAGAAAGTGTGTGTGTGTGTGTTTGTGTGTGTGTGTTTATAATTTGCTAATAATAACAAAGCAAACAATGGAAGGAAAAACAAAAAACAATATTTAAATGGTTATATATTAGAGGAAAGAAGAAATAGGAGAGCAGTAAGAGAAATAAAAGCTAGTCTTCCTTGAATAGATATGTTTTATGATATGGCTTGGGAAACATACAAAATTAAATTTTAAAAGCAATCCTTAAAAATAAAAGGTAACATAAAATAAATAAATTTAAATGCATATCCAGTCTTTAGGAGGATAATAAGAACAGCAGAAAGAATTTTAAACTCTTTACAATAATCATGTTATGAGTGTTAGCTTTAGTATTAGTATCCTATGTACTGTGGAAAAAGAAAATGAGAAAATTTTTGATGATCTAATTCTATTCTCTGTGGTGTCCTTAATAATCAGAATTCTTTGCGAGAGAAAAAGGAGATATAGACGCAAGACAGAAGAGTTTGAATAACAAAACTTATGGTCCTAAATTTGAATTAGAAATATCAGTATGAACTATATTTTATCTTTTAAAAAAATCCTTGACTTTATCTACTGAAAAGGATTAGAATAGCTTTAAGATAATAATAAGTATGTAAGTGTTCTTAGCATTTAGATAGAGGACTTAAAATCCTATTCCCTTTAAGGGAAATAAGAACATCATAAGAAAATAGCTAGTTTCAAGTAGGAGGCAGAATATGTACAAGAATAGACAGGAATATCTTGTCAACCTACTAGATAGTAAGGAAAACATCAGATTATCAAAGGCATGTCAGAAAGATACAGGAACCAACTCAAAGACACTCCCTCTTGCCAAGGATGGAACAATTTGAGCATTGGTAAGGATGTGGTTTGAAGCCCATCAACGGTGCTTAAACTCATGAATTCACAATGGTCCTGAAACAAACAAATTGGTCACCATTAGAGGATGTTGGTCAATCAAAGTTATTATATAAAAAAGTAAATAAAGAGAAAGAAACAAGTATTTACCTCACCTTTCCTATATATTCTATACCACTGGTTAACCAAACAGTATATGAGGAGAATTCTTTTTTTAAAATATATTTTTATTTATTTCAGAGAGGAAGGGAGAGGGAGAGAGAGATAAACACATCAATGATGAGAGAATCATTGATCGGCTGCCTCCTGCACACCACACACTGGGGATTGAGCCTGCAATCCGGGCATATGCCCTTGACCAGAATTGAAACCGGGACCCTTCATCCGCAAGCTGATGCTCTATCCACTGAGCCAAACCAGCTAGGGCTACCAGATAATTCATTTTTTGGAAGTATTCCAGCTAATAAACAAAGAAGCAATTTAATATTACCCTTTTATAATCCCTTAAGGAGTTCATGGATTTAGGCATGAAAATCAATGATTGATAACATCACAAAGAGAAATAACCAGATATTATGTGCCCCCGATAAAATAATAAACCTCTACTTATGAAGTAGCCTGGCTTAAACTTTCAAACCTGATTTGATCAAGCTTTTACATTCAACTATTAATTTATAGGAAAAAATAGAAGACAGAACACATTAAACTATACCATGAGGATGCAATCAGAAATAAAAAGTGCAAAGGACCCAGCTTCTTCAACAAATAAGTTATAAACGAAAAGAGAGAGGGGGATATGGCTGGAAAAATCTATAGATTAAAAGAGGGTTCAAAGACATAACACCTAGTGTGGTGGTTAAATTTATGTGTACACTTGGCTAGTCCATGGCACCAGATATTTGGTTAAACACCAGTCTAGATGTTGATATGAAGATATTTTTCAGAACATATAAATAAGTAACTTTGAATAAAGCAGGTCATCCTCTATAATGTGGGTGGGATTCATCCAGTCAGTTGAAGGCCTAAGAAAAAAAGACAGGGATCCCCCCAAAAGAGCAAATTCTTCTTCCAGACTGCCTTTGAACTTGAACTTCAACCTCAACTCATCCTGTGTCTTCATACTGCTGGCCTACCCTGCAGAGTTTGAACTACCCTCCACAATTGCGCGCTCTCTCTCTCTCTCTCATTTGTAGATATTCTCTCATTCCATGACATATATAGAGAGAGATATAATATTGTAAGATATATAATAAATAATAATATATTATATAATAATATGTATTATAATATATAATATAAGAAGTATTAGATATCTTTCTTTCATAGACCACGAGGAAACAGGTACTCTCATACATGGCTGGTAGGAAATTCAAACTGGTATAACCTTTAGAAAAGGAATTTTGCAAATTTATCAAAATTATAAATCCATTTACCCTTAGACCCAGTGATTTTAATTTGGAAATGTGATCTCAATTTAGGCTTAAAGATATGCATGCATCTCTCTCTCTCTCTCTCTCTCTCTCTCTCTCTTACTCTCCCCCCTCTCTCTTATCATAGAGAGAGACAGAGAGATATGCATGCATATCTTTAGATTAAGTAACTGGTTAAGTGGTTGTCAATGAATATGTGAGTTCTTTCCAATATTCTACTAGCATTTATTCTTTTTAAAGTTTTTAGTTTTTTCTTATTTTATTTGAACTTTTTATTGACCTTTAATATGCATCTTTACACAATAACTACTTGGCTTGATGAATTTTGCACAACTGAGCACACCTAGGTTAGGCAATAGGACATTACCGGAACCTTCCCATCACTATCACTCCCACAAGGGTAGTTACCATTCTGATTTTGTAACAGCATAGATTAGTTTTGCATATATTTGTGCTTTATATGAATGGACTCATACAATTAAAATAAAAGAAGACTCATAAATATATGAACGAGTACAGGTGAAAGTTGAGGATATAGAAATTGGTTTCCTGAACACTTCCCATGCCTGGGTACCCAGGTTCACATGTGCAGCAGCTTGAAGACCCCTGGTTCAAGGTCCAGAGTACCCCTTAGGATTATACCAACATAATTATCACAATTTGAAAAAGCATTTTAAAATGTTTTCTCAGAGACATCTATGAAGAAATTACATATTCATTTGGGTTATAGAATAAGTTGAGAAGAAATTATAAATATTAATATTTACAATTTTTCTATATAAACAAGCCACATCAAGTTCTAAGTGCTAAGGGCATATGAAGTTGAGTAGGACATAACCCGCACCATTGAAGACCCTCAAGTTTATTTGTAAAAATATATATTCAAATAATTATAGAATAAGATAGTTTGCAACAAGTTCCTTAAAAACACTATTTTAAAAGTCAGATTTTAGATTTCCCACAATTTTATATCAAAGTGATAGTTTTCTCATATATATCATAATTGTTTTTAAAAGGGAGGATTAATGACTAATATAACTTAAAAATCAAAGGTGAGCACTTTTAAGCATCAGGAATGAATGGTTCCTATGGCCATACATTATCATTTTGAAAATTTGTGATGCAAAAATAAAGAATAAGATAAACTATTGCTTCAAGGTCTAGAGCACTCAGAGAAAAAAAAATAAGTAGAGAGAACATTTTTAACATATTTTAAAACCAGGAAAATTTGCAGAGCAATTTGGCTATATCTAAATAGATGAAGTTTAAAGTTTGTCTTCTCTAACCTAAAAATTTCATTTCTACAAAATATTGGGTAGGAGAAAACCAAGATGGCGGCATAGGTAAACACCGAAACTGCTGCCTTGCACAACAATTTCAAAACTACAACTAAAAGACAAAACGGACATCATCCAGAACCACAGGAAGGCTGGCTGAGTGGAAATTGTACAACTAGAAGGAAAGAGAAAAGCACACTGAGACTCAGAGGAGCTGCAGGAGGCAGAGGTACTGAGATGCACACGTGGAGAGGGCGGGCAACTGAGTGCGCAGCTGGCTTTCTCAAGCGGGAGGGAGACAAAAGCTCCCGACTGCACTGAACTCCAGTTCCGGGCGAGACTCTGGACCCAGACTCATTTGGGGAGAAACTGGACTGTCTGGCAGCAGGCGGAACTCGGGGGCGGCTTTCTCTCAGACGTGCTTGCAGTGATTACCACGGGACACTGAGACACAGGGGCCTATTAGGGCAGGGCTGATGGGAAACCAATGCTGTCTGCTCCGCCCTGAAACTCTGCCCCATCCAAGCTGAGCGCAGAGGCTTTTGCAAGTCTTGTCTCATAAGGGTGTCTCCAGCACAGAAGTTCTCCCAGCATAGACACAGCTGATCCTCACAGCCAATTGGCCTGGAGGTCAATTCCTCCCAGTGATACCAACAACAATCAAGGCTTAACTACAACAAGACTGTGCACACAGCCCACAAAGGGGTGCACCAAGAGTGTCCACTTCAGGTAACTGGGGAGGCTGAGCCACTGAGCCCTATAGGACACCTAGCACACAAAGCCACTCTATCAACTCAGGGAAGCAACCAAAATGCAGAGACAAAGAAACAGATCACAAATGAAAGAAATGGAGGAAAGCAAACGACTGTATATATAGCTCAAAACCACGGTTATAAGGTTTTTCAAGAATTTTCTAGAAAAGGCCGATAAATTTAGAGAGACCCTCGAGGATATGAAAAAGGACCAACTAGAAATTAAGCATACACTGACTGAAATAAAAAATATTATACACAGAGACCTAACAGCAGACTAGAGGACCACAAGAATCAAGTCAAAGATTTGAAATACAAAGAAGCAAAAAACACTCAACTGGAAAAGCAAAAAGAAAAGAGAATCCAAAAATATGAAGATAGTGTAAGGAGCCTCTGGGACAACCTCAAGCATACCAACATCAAAATTATGGGGGTGCCAGAAGAAGAGAGAGAGCAACATATTGAAAACCTATTTAAAGAAATAATGACCGAAAACTTCCCCCACCTGGTGAAAGAAATGGACTTACAAGTCCAGGAAGCACAGAGAACCCCAAACAAAAGGAATCCAAAGAGGACCACACCAAGACACATCATAATTAATATGCCAAGAGCAAAAGACAAAGAGAGAATATGAAAAGCAGCAAGAGAAAAACATTTAGTTACCTACAAGGGAGCACCCATACGACTGTCAGCTGATTTCTCAACAGAAACTATGCAGGCCAGACGGGAGTGGCAAGCAATATTCAAAGTGATGAATAGCAAGAACCTACAACCAAGATTACTCTACCCAGCAAAGCTTTCATTCAGAATTGAAGGGCAGATAAAGAGCTTCACAGATAAGAAAAAGCTAAAGGAGTTCATCACCACCAAACCAGTATTATATGAAATGCTGAAAGGTACTCTTTAAGAAGAGGAAGAAGAAGAAAAAGGTAAAGATAAAAATTATGAACAACAAATACATATCTATCAACAAGTGAATCTAAAAATCAAGTGAATAAAAAATCTGATGAACAGAATAAACTGGTGAATATAATAGAATCAGGGGCATAGAAAGGGAGTGGACTGACAATTCTTGGGGGGAAAGGGGTTTGGGGGGTGGCGGAGCAAGGGGGAGTATATAGATTGGATGGTTTCCTTTGTTTATTGTCTAAACTGCCTACAGTGAATTGCCATGGGGCAAAACTCACCAACCTTTCTATCAGCCACCTCACTGATGGCAAACATTGCTTGTTTAGATGTCAACTCATCAACATTTGAGAGTGGAGATAAATCTTTGGGAAATATGTGTAAAAAATTTAAAATACACTAATAAAAGAGAAACATGCAAATTAACCATCACTCTGCTACACCCACCAGCCAATCAGGAGCAAGTATGCAAATTAACCCAACAAAGATGGCGGTGGTTGCCTCCTGGATGGCCCTGGCCTCCACTCAAGGCTACAAAGTTTCAATTATAGAAGATAAATAAATCCCAACAAAAATGGCTGCTGCCATGGAGTGAGCAAGAGGCTTGGCTCCGCTCCAGGCTACAAAGTTTCAATTATAGAAGATAAATAAATCCCAGATACCAGGGCCTCTGTTTGGGTCACCAGGGGTGTGGCCAGCCTGCAAACCACCATAGGCCCCTTGCCCAGGCCACCCCACGCTTCAAGGGAACCCCCACCCTGATCCAGGACACCCTTCAGGGTAAACCAGCCGGCCCCCACCCATACACCAGGTCTCTATCCTATCTAATAAAAGAGTAATATGCAAATTGACCATCACTCCAACACACAAGATGGCTGCCCCCATGTGGTCAAAGATGGATGCCCCCATGTGGACACAAGATGGCCACCACAAGATGGCCAGCAGGGGAGGGCAGTTGGGAGGGGCCAGGCCTGCAATGGAGGGCAGTTGGGGGTGATCAAGCCTGCAGGGGAGGGCAGTTAGGGGTGACCAAGCCGGCAGAGGAGGGAAGTTGGAGACGACCAGACCTGCAGGGAAGGGCAGTTGGGGGGGACCAGGCCTGAAGGGGAGAGCAGTTGGGGGGTGACCAGGCTTGCAGGGGAAGGTAGTTAGGAGCAAACAGGCTGGCAGGGGAGCAGTTAGGCATCAATCAGGCTGGCAGGGGAGTGGTTAGGGGGTGATCAGGCTGGCAGGCAGAAGCGGTTAGGGGCAATCAGGAAGGCAGGCAGGCGAGCAGTTGGGAGCCAGCAGTCCTGGATTGTGAGAGGGATGTTCAACTTCCCGTTTAGGCCCGATCCTAACGGGAAGTTGGACATCCCTCGAGGGGTCCCAGATTGGAGAGGGTGCAGGCTGGGCTGTGGGACACACACCCCCATGCACGAATTTCATGCACCAGGTCTCTAGCATATATATAAAAGCCTAAACAACCATTACAATGGAACAACTGGAATGATTGGTCGCTATGATGCACACTGACCACCAGGGAGCAGACGCTCAATGCAGAAGCTGTCCCCAGCCTGCAGGCCCCGATTGCCGATGGGGACTGCTGGCCAACCTCTTGGTCCCTCCCCCTGGCTGGGAGGCCCTGATCGGCAGCCTGCTGCCTGCCCGCCATAGTGGCAGTTGGCCCCTCCCCCCAGCTGGCATGCCTTGATCACTTGATCAGGGTCTGCTGGCCAACCTCCTGGTCCCTCCCCCAGGCCAGCAGGTCCCAATCGCCCAATCATGGCCAGGCCCCAGGCTGGGACAGGGAACCGGGGGTGGGTGGGTGGTGGTGGACATAGGTGGTGAGGGAAGGAGGTGGGGAGGTGGGGAACTGCGCTGTGGCAGCACGCAGGTGGCGAGGGAAGGGGGAAGCAGAGAACCTGATCAGCCCTGATCACTGGCCAGGCCTAGGGACCCCACCCATGCACAATTTTCATGCACCAGGCCTCTAGTGTACAAATAATGGAATATTATTCAGCCTTAAAAAATGAGAAATTCTGCAACAACCTAGATGAACCTTACAGACATGCTAAGTGAAATAAACCAGACACTAAAGGCCACATATTGTGTGATTCCACTTATATGAGACTAGATGTCTGGTCCATGAATTCGTGCACTGGTGGGGTCTAGCCAGCCCATCCAATGGGGGCCATCAGGGGTGGGCCGGTTGGGGTGAGGGGCCGCAGACGTTCCAGTTGTTCCACCATTCAGTCAATTTGCATATTACTCTTTTATTATATAGGATACCTAGAGGAGTCCATTTATAGAGACAGAAAGTAGAATCGGGGGAGGGAAATGGAGATTTGTTGTTTAATAAATGCAATTTCAGTTTGGGAAGATGAAAATGTTTTGAAGAGGGATGGTGGTGATTCACAGCAATGTGAATGTATTAATGCCACTGAACTGTACATCTAAAAATGGTTAAAATAATGTTATATGTTTTATCACAATAAAGTATTTTCAACTACATTTTCAAAAGCAAAGGAAACTGTGGCTGATTTTTTAAAAATCTATTTGTTTTGTCTTTTAATATATTTTTATTGATTTCAGAGAAGAAGGAAGAGAGAGAGAGAGAGAGAGAGAGAGAGAGAGAGAGAGAGAGAGAAACATCAATCATGAGAGAGAATCATCAATTGGCTGCCTCCTGCACACCCCACACTGGAGATCCAGCCTGCAACTGGGCATGTGCCCTGACCAGGAATTGAACCGTGACCTCCTGGTTCATAGGTTGACTCTCAACTACTGAGCCATAGCAGACCGTCAACTGTGGCTTATTTTGATTCATTGTAATATAAAGTTACTAGAAGATTTCTTTCTTCATGGAAAATGTTGTTACATCAAAATAAATACATTTGTAAAGATAAATAAATGCATACATACATAAATATATAAATACATTTGTTTTAAATAGTCATTAACATCTTGGCCCAAAATTCATTTTATGAAAATGTCACATATGAGATAAAAAGAAAATGTGATCATGTAGACCCCACATCTTCAACAAAGTTTCACGCTGTGGCTTCAGGAGCTTTCAGGAATTAGACTGGAATTGAGTGCAGCTATAGTATCTCTGGGTTGAGAAGACATAACTTAAAATGTTCATTTTGGTCACTAAGAAAAATCAGAAGTGGAAACCCTGAAAAGGGGAATTTTTTAACGTGAAGGGTGTTAAAGCACGTCAGTACAATACATTGAAGCGAAGATATAAAAGTAAATTATATTAATGTACTTGTGTTTCCAAACTGTTTCCTTGGCCTGAAATTATTCTACATATAAAAATATTCCCAATAACTTCAATGACTATGTAGGAAACTGATAACTGCTCAACCTCCCACTGCACTTACCACCCCCGCAAAAAATAAAATAAAATCTGAGCCACTGACTGCACAGTGCTCTCAGCCACTTTGTTGCCCTGAGAAATGCAGAGGGTCGGCGGAAATTATCCTGTAATGAACAATCCATCTGGCTGTACCTAAAAATGGAATAAAAATGCCACCCTCGACTTTTCCATGGTAGTAAATTAAAGCCTAATGTATAGTTCTAATTGCTAACATTTTCTCTCTAATTATGGTTCAGTTTGGCTAGGATTTCCGACAATCCCCTTGTTCCCCTAAAGCAAACACCAGAGAATATTCTAACCCCACTGGTGGCATTTATTAATAACCCCCTTGACAGATGAAAAAAATCATTATTCTGTATTAGACAGGAAAAGATTTTCCCAGCAAAAGCTAATTGATAAAAAACCCATTTAGTCAGTCTAGAGGAACTGATTTTAGAGAAGGGAAAAATACAATAGTGTCAAAAAACAAAACAGCCTCACGCATAGCATGATGCTGCCTGGCTACTATTAGGGGTGAAAGCAAGGGGAAAAAAAAGCAATCCGATAAATGTAGAAGAAAATATCCATAAATATCCATGCACACTTATGTACGGGATGAGGAGATGAGAGGAAGAGAGCTCTCTTGTGAGGGATTCTTATTTTGTACCACCACAAAAGAGATAAGATATGAAAAGTTGGTTTCTATAGATAGCAAATACAAACACATACAAAAACAATTGTCAGAATGTTGCCACATTCTTCTATTTAATCCCTTCCATTCTTATTTTTTTAAAGGCATTATTCCTTTTAAACGGATGTACAAAACATACTAAATACAAATTGGTATTTATCTATAGGTCTAGTTCTCATCAAACAGTATACAGCTTTCTGAGCGACAATTAATAATGTCGGAATAGTAAATAAAAATAAGATTTCTGATATACTGAGAGGAGGCATGGTTTTAAAAAAGGAAGAAATGCACTGGAAAAAAATTATCTTTGAAAGCTGCACTCCACAGTATATGAGCAGAAAATAAAAAACGCAACTGTATAAAACACAGCAGTGGTGGACCCAAATGGAAACAGTGGGCCCTGGTATAAGCATATGGCAAGGTCAACAGAGAGTGGAAACCCAATATTAAAATCAACTAAAATCCAATCTGCCTTTAAGTATCATCATGCACTGACATTCTGAACAATGTCAGAAATAAAAAACTCTTCTCTGCAAAAATACTGTGTGTAGGCTCTAAATAATTTCTGTAGTTACTATTAAATTTTGACAATGTGAGTGTCCACTTCAAGTTAGCATACTTTTAGCCCTTAGATTTTACAGACATTGCATTCTACATTGAAGTCCATTAGGAAAACTGCCCAGTGTACTGTCCTGGACTCACATGGACTCAACTATGTACGTTTGTTACTGCAACAGACAAATATGTAGGTATAATATTTCCCCTTTTGTCAAAAATGCATTCATGTGGCTCAGGGGTTGAGCATCAACCTATGAACCAAGAAGTCACTGGTTTGATCCCCGGTCAGGGCACATGCCTGGGTTGCGGGCTCAATCTCCAGTAGGGGGCGTGCAGGAGGCAGCCGATTAGTGATGTTTCTATCTCTCTATCCTTCTCCCTAAAATCAATAAAAACTTGTCTTTTAAAAAAACACAATACAAATACACTAGGTGCTCAACTGAAGCAAAGAAAATATATTATCTGAATAACTGGAGGAAAAGGTCTTCTGCTTAAACAAATGATCTAGTTAATGTAGATCATTGTTGTATACGTATGCAGAAATGCTCATTAGTAGAAGCACCAGATAATGCAGTTATAGGTAACAGAACATTAAAAAGTTAAAATGAGGGCTTATGGTAAATGCTATTTAATTCACACTCCCATCTCTCAAAGAATATAAAAGTTGTCTGTAGTTTACTATGTTCAGTTCAAATGAAATTTCCATGATCCTGAAATATAATTTCAGAGTAATTTTATGAAGAGAAAAAACAAGAGTAGTCAGATACCCACCATCCCCACTGAGATTTATATGTTTCCGTGAACTCAATAATATTTGAGGCCTTTGGTGATACAAAAGACTCGGGCCCTCCAAATCAGGTGATCGGGCTTGTTCTTTGTTACTCTTTGTTGATCCATGCCCTGGCAAAGATTCCTGAACGTGAAATTACAGACTATTTTGATGGAAAAATATCAGTGCTCTGCCATTTGGATCTCTTTGAATTTACTTTTCAGTTGTTGCTAAAAACCAGTTACTATGGGTCAAGGGTAGGTTGTGGACCTTGTTCAGGTTTTCACAAGAAGGGCTTCTATTTTCTATTCCAATAGAGGCAGGCAGGAATAGGCACCCACAGGTTCATTTGGGCAACAATGGAATGGCATAAGGCTCAATATTCATGCTGAAGCTCCATTAGCTACACAAATCTGACATCCTGTCAACACATTGACCCAAATTTGTATTTGCAAAGATCTGCCCTAGCAAACTTGGCAGCTACCTACAGGGATCTCCTGTGGAAGAAAGCCCAGGTGACCCACATTTGTATATGCAAAGGCTTGCCCTAGCAACCTTGGCAGTACTCTACCGGGCATCTCCTGTGGAAGGAAGCCCACCGGTGGGGTCAGGAGATACTTCCTCAAAACCCACATATTTTCAAATTCCTCACTCAAAGGGACATCATTGCATTCCATCGAGAAGTAAAAATGTAAATACATTGCATCCCACAAATTTTCATAAATTGTACTACACGGTTTTTACTGCAAACTTTTGCTGGCTATGGAGAAAACAATAGCCTAAACCGAAAGTAAAATAATCATACAGCAATTAGTAACTGAGTAACAGCTATGTTGGAACCCAAACTAAGCACTGTGGCTCTAACAAACACCACATGGCAGATACTCACGAAGCCGTATTCCTGCAAATAAACATATGCACTGAGCTGGTGAGATTGCAGGCCTGTATGCTTATAAAATGAAACTGTCATTAAAAGTCTAAATTCCAAGTGAGTGGTATTGGAATGAGAGCTAGACATGTTCATAAAGACAGAAACCTCCGTGGACTGCAGTAGCAGGTGAGCAGGTCCACATGCACTAAAATGAGTCTTGGGTTCATCTGAACATTAAATTGCCAGCGCACTGTATGAAAAGTAAATATGAAGCTTTATGGGAAGTAAAACTTTTTAGTGGACAACAGCAATACCTCGTTACTATGCTAAAGCACAGTATCTTTCTCCTTAATGGTAATACTTCTATGCTAAATCATATTCAGTTCTTGGTCCCCTACAATTTCCAAGTCATTTTCAGCCATTCTTCAGATCCCTTCTTATAGAGTCAATGAATCTGCATTTTCCACTCTCATCATGAACGGTTATTCCTATTCCACCATCTTACCTTGACATAAAGTGACGTGTTCCTTCTCTGTTCTTCCATGTGTGCAGAATGCCTCTTCATCCATCTCCCTGAAGAGAAGGTTGATATGTGTCTTAATTTACTTCTAATTCCACTCCATCATTATCCCTCCATGTTAAACTTGTAAAGTTTGAGCCGGATCAGATGGCTGGTTGCTTCATTTTACCCTGCTGTCATCGCCATTGACCACTCTCCAGCACTTTGTTCCAAGGGTCTCACCATCTCCCCCCAGTCCTCAGGGTCTCATTCTAACTGTTAAAATCATGCTTATAATGTGTATTATCTTGTCAATAAAATACAACTTGGCGTCATTTGCCAACACTCATTATAGGAATAAAGGTCTAAGGGAAGAAGGGGAGATAATACCTCTTTTTTGATATATTGGAGATACATACCACAGAGCAATCCTGAACAAGTGATTGTACAGTCTTTGTGACAGTTACTCATGACAATGTTGTTATTGTCATATCCTTCTAAGATAAATGCGTGGGGACTCCCCCCACTCCCCGCCACCCAACACACACTCACACTCACACAATTTATAACCCATGTGGAATATTTTATTAGTAACAAGTTAGTAACTACTAAAATAAAATCAGTGAATATAAAAATAGACCTTTTTATTGGTGACTACTAACAATGATCTTATTAGTATTAAAACAGAATTTCTTCTCATGTATGCCTAAAGCCATAAATTGTGGTCTTTGGCCACGTTTAAGCTGCAGCATGGTGCATGGCGGGAGCAGGGAGTGGGAGAGAGATGGAAATTGGACTCAGGAGATCTGAGTTTACTTCCCAGGGCTGCCACTTAATGGCACTGTGACCTCAGACAAGTCATTTCTCAGTTTTTCCATCTGTAAAGTAGGGATAATGATAATATTCGCTCAGGATCATTGAATGTTATCAAAATGGAAATACATGTGAAAATAGTTCATACGTTTTAGAAGTACATGTGCAAATGGTAGTTGTTGTTATTTTACAATATTTTCTTGATTAAAATTTAACATATGAGCTAAAACTGCAGTCTCCAGAATCAGACTACCTGGGTTTAAGTCCCATCACTCTCACTTACTAGATGTGAAAATCCCTTAACTTCTCTGAGCTTCAGTTTCCTCCTCTGTAAAAGGTATAGTAAGTACCTAACACGGGTTGTGTGAAGCACTTAGAGTACCATCTGGGAAATCATGAAATACTATTAAATGTCCATTCATTCATTTATTCAACAAATGTTCATTGAATGCATACTCTGTGTTAAACTTATTCTAGGATTGGGAATATACTGCGGAAAACAAGAACAAAACATCCTTCCTCTTGTATCACATATATCTTAGTTGGAGTAAGGAAGGTTTTATTAGTAGTAGTAATAAAGTAAATGAGAAATATATTTGGAGGTAATATGATGAAAATTAAACAGGGCAATGTGTTACAGAATGACTCAGGATCTGTGTTAGTAATTAGAAGCTGAGTTATCACTACCATTATTATTACTGCCTTGACTCCTCCTTCTAAATCTATACTGCTGTACCCTGGCCTGTGTTGTTCAGTGGTTAGAGCATCAACCTGCACACCAAAAGGTTGTGGGTTCTATTCCCGGTCAAGGGTTGCAGGTTCCATCCCTGGCTCCCCTTGGGGCTCATGTGGGAGGCAACCAATGGATGTGTCTCTCTCACATTGATGTTTCTCTCTCTCTTCCCTCCTCTCCCTCCCTCCTTTCCACTCTTTCTAAAACTCAATGGAAAAAATACCCTTGGGTGAGGATTAACAAAAACAATTTTAATAAGTAAATAAATAAAATAAATCTATACTGTTGAAGTGCTTCTTTCTTGTGCATGTGCTCATCTTTGGCTTAGATACAAATACTTTTAAAGCATTTCCCCTCCTAGTAATACTTAAGAACAATATTACCTCCAAAAAATATTAGAAATCCAAGTATCATGTGATGAAGTCACAGCTTGTGACACAGAAATGGACAGAGAGCTCAACTTTAATCACACTTAAAACCTACCTAGGATTTTGATAGTCAATCTTTTACATATTGGCCTCCAACATTTTTCAGATCAACACATAATACTAAGCAATTACTAGTATGTGAACTTCCCTATAGAGAAAAATGATATAAGAAAATAATTCTTGTTGTCAAAAAATAATAATCAAGTTGGAAGAGAAAAGATAGTAATATGTTTACAGTTAACTAATCTAAAATATTTAAATGACATTTCAAAATATAAAAATTATTAATTACCAAATACATTATTTGAATAGGTTAGTTCAAAAGAGAGAATAACATATTTAACTTGGGTAGGCAGGAAAGTTGACATTTGAATAACTGGGGAGAAGAGAATATTTCAAATGGAGAGAACAGTTTAAACAAATGTCTGCCGACAGTTGAGTGTAAATACATTCCACATAGAGTGAGCAAAACTGTTTGTAGAATTCTGAAGGAGGGGTAGACATGTGGTTATAAGACAGATGGCATCAGAATCTTAAAAAAAAAAAAAAAAGAACATAAATGCAGTGAAAATATATATGCATATATGCAGTAAAATTCTACACCTTAAGAATGTTTGTTTTTTCTGGCTGCTAGTGTAATGAAAATGAAAAAAGGCAGTGTTAAGGATAAGCAAGTCAAGAGGAAGGGCAAAAAAGAGAAAAATTAGGAAATTAATGTACATCGTGAGGTAGAACATTGTATTGACATATGGTCATTATGCAGACTTCGTGGAAACCTTGGGAAATGTTTGCGGTGGATTAAATGTACAAATCAAAATCAGCTAAGGTTCTGTACTACTGATTAAAAATAGGTCTGTATGCATGTTAATGAAGAAGCTATTTACAAAGGCTATTAACAAAGGGTTAAGGAATCCAGGAAGAAATGGTGAGGCACCAGGGGCTAGTGAAGAGCCAAAACTTCCCTAGACCCAAAAGGGCAGGGAGGGAGTGGTTACAGGAACCTGGAAAGAACGGGGGGAGGGGGGTTCAGTAGCAGAAGCTGCGGCCTTACCAATGGGCAGCAAGGAGGGTGCCAGGAGAGTAAGCACCCTGACTTCTTCCTCTGACCCTTTGGTCTGCCGACACCCCCTATTGACTGTCCTCAAAGAAAAGCCTCCTTCTTCCTCCAAAGCATGGGAAGGAGGAAAAGGGGGAAAGTGGAGCATGAATACAGAGGGGCAAATATACTTGTGTGAGTCTGTACATGTGGGTATATTGTTCTGTGGGTGGAAGAGAGGGGTTGGGGGTGGATAACTGGAAAGTAAGAAAATCAATTAGCAAGAGGCCACATTATGACATTCGTAGGCCAGAGGCAATTTTGCCTTTGTGCTCCTCTTCCTTCATTGAAAAAAAAAAAGTTTAAAATTGCCTCAATATAAAGGCAAATATGTTCTAGGCTGGACTGTATTCATATATTTTCTTCTGATATTAAAAGCTATTGAACCATTTTCATGGACTTCTGCAGAAGATCAAAAATAAGATGACAAGATCTAAACCAAATGGTGGGGTTCTGCTAGAAAGCAGAAAGGACACCCAGGATGATTTGTGGGGTTTATGCACAAAGGGGCTCTTTGTAATCTGAGGGTGGGGTGGGAGTGAGATAGGGAATCACTAGGCCTGTGCAGGCCTGACGGGAGGGGCCACTACCAGAGGCTGGAAAAGGTGTTGTGAGGGGAAGGCATCCTTAGGAGGAACAGTCCCTTAGGAGGCTTGGACTTGAGGGACACAGTCAGCCTGGGATAACCTTGCAGGGAAGAATCCAGGCTTATAAAGCCCTTCCTCCCCATTATCTGACCCCAAACAGAAGTCAGGGGCAGGAGAACCACTGATAAGGACACACAGGTTCATTTCCCAGGGCGGAGAGCTGCTGGAAGGGTGGATATGCAGGATCAGTCAGAAGCTATTGTGGGGGCTTAAAAAATACTTTCTCTCCCACCTTTGAAAATGTGGGCCCTTACTACTTTGATTAGCTTTGAATCCTAGTTCTAGAAATCATATTTCTGCCTCTCTCCACGCCCCCATAGACATAGCCTTTCCCCGAGGCAGCAAAATAGTCTAGAACACACTAATGATCATAAGGTCTGGACCTCTGACAGGCTAAAGACAGTGTCTTTTAATTTTTTTAATTTTAGAGAGAGAGGAAGGGAGAGAGATGAGAGAGACAGAGAGAGAAACATCTATTTGTTGTCCTACCTGTTTATGCATTCATTGGTTGATTCTTGTATGTGCCCTGACCAGGGACTGAATGGCAACTTTGGCATATTGGGCCCATGCTCTAACCACCTGAGCTACTGGCCCAACTGAGCTCCTGAGCCTGAAGTTGGAATGACTTCCTGGCTACTCTTCCATGAAACAGATAGAGGGGTGCCAGAGCGGATCTCAGAGCTGCTCTTAGGACCTGAAGAAATGAGTTATTTCCCTTATGTCCCTTCCAACCAATCAACTTCCAACAGGACCCTGAACCACTTACCCACAATGTCTTGCGATTTTGCCCTGTAACCTACACACCATTGGAGAGTCAGATGTTTTATTTTTTCTTTTATTTTTTAGTTCTCCCCTGAGGATATGTTTAGAGAGAGGAAGGGAGAGAGAGAAACATCGATGTGAGTAAGAAACATTGATTAGTTGCCTTCCATCCGTGCCCTGACCAGGGATCAAACCTGCAACCGTTTTGGTACACAGATGACACTCCAACCAGCTGAGCCACCCAGCCAGGGTGAGAGTTGGGTCTTTTAGAGCACTAGCTCCCCACACTCCAGATTGACCAATTCAATTTAATAACTGTTTTCCTTTAAACACTGCAAACTCATTTGTGTGCATTTCTTTTGGCCAATGTGCCCAGGCAGACAAACTCAAATATGAGAGTTTGAGAAGTTCTTCTACTTGGGGCAATAATTAGGTTAACAAAGACAGACTAATAGAAGAAAATGTACAAAGTTTATTACCATTGTACATGATGGGGGTGTTAGGAGATAATAAGACTCCAAACACATTGGGCAGCTGAGGTTTATATGCCATTATGGACAAAGGAGAAAGAGGGAAGGGATCTGAGATGTCAAAGGAAATAGGCAACTTACAGGTAGTTGAGGAAGAGCAGAACCGCAGTGGCAGGCAAACTCTTGCTAGATAACCCAGAAACACTGGGACACAAAGTGAGGGGCAACCTACCTATCAGGCCCCTGCCTGAGCTTTCCTATCTAATGCTAAGTTGAAGATGTTAAGATTCCATTCCTGGCAAAGGCCTTTCCATCTGAATCTCTTAGACAGGAAAAGGGAAGGTCAAAGATTCTTTTAGAATTTTTTGTTTCTTAATAACCAGCTTAAAATCGTTATCCTGAAAGGCACAGTTTGGGGATGGCAAAACTTTAATTTCTCTCACTATATGACCACTGAGGGCCCCTCTAGCATGGACTTGGACTACACTCAGCAGTGGATCTCAGCATCAGAATCACCTGACAGCTTGTTAAATTAGATTGCTGGGCCCAGCCCCCAGAGTTTCTGAATTGGTGGGTGTTGGCTGGGATCCAAGAATTGGCATTCCTAACCAGTTAGAGTTTCCAGGTGACGTTGGTGCTGTTGATCTGGTGATCACACTTTGAGAACCACTGTGTAGAGTCCTCCATGGACCCTCTGTCCTAAGCCTTATGATTTGATTGCTGTATCTGCTGGCATCTAGAACAGTGCTTAGTAACATAACAGGTCCTGAATAAGAAATAAACAATTGACCTAAATGAAACTTTAACTAAAGCAAATCTTCCCTGACTCCATTTAATCATCTAAAAGGTACTCAACAACCCATGACCCACAAGGAGGCAGTGGCCAAACCAATACAACAGATCTGAGGTTCTGACAGGCCTCTTCTAAGTCGGGGTCCTGTCCTGGGCCATTTCCAAATCTCACGTATCGCAGAGGCCTGTTTGCTATGTTGATATGATGGTCCAAATGTTTTATTCAGTGTGAACAGCATAATGAATGACTCCATCATTAGTGTTTCCATAGTATATTATATGTACTCATCCAGCCATCAAATATTAAGTTACAGAGCTAAAGGCCATTCAGAGCGCTCGTCCCTGGGGAAACAAAGATGAATGACTCCTGCCCTCTGAGCTCACAGTCTAAAGATAAAACAGACACGTTCACAGGAAAACTATGGTAAATATTATCTTAGACATACAACGTGGTGAACAGAGACCTTGAATGGCTAGGCTAGAAGCAGGAAGAAGGAAGGAGGCAACTCTGCCTAGGAGTTTCAGGGAAAGCTTCACAAAAGTGACTTCTGAGATGGGTCTTAAAGAATGAACAGAGGTTTTCCTGGTGTATAAATGGGAGAAGAGCCTCCAGACTGAAAATCTCGTTTGTATAAACAAGTCATCTTTGGAAATTAGTGATAGTTGAGTATATGATTGCATAGGGCATCAAGGAGGGCCAGGCTAGGGACTGACCAGCAGTAAAGCTAGAGAGGTAGATCGTGTAGAGAGCCAGGTTGTGCACAGTCCCTGAATGACAGACTCGAAAGAGCCACCTGACAGGTCTTCTCCAGGAAGCCTTTTGTAACCCAGGGTGGGGCGAGCAGCCCTGCCCCAGGCTCCCATAGCATGCTCTACGTACTTTTATCAGAGTCATTACTTCATTAGATTGAAATTATTTGCTCATGTTTTCAACTTTCCTATTAGATCATAAGCTCATCAGAGGCAGAAACTCATATTCCCTTTTGCAGTGGCACTTAGTCTGACGTAAGGTAAACAATGAATAAACGTTTGCTGAAACGAGAGAGAGAGGAAGGTCTTTCTATGACTGGATGCGCAGTGAGGGGTCTCCAGCTGGCCTGTTCAGCCTTACCTAAGAACGGGGGCTGCACTTTTCTTTCTTCCCCTCCCTCTCCTTTTTCTTCCCATCATTCCACCAGGTATCCAGGGTCTTACTTTACATCTTGAAGGCTCTGAGCACCCCAAGATTTTGATAGGGAATCTTATTCACAGCAGGTAAATTAAAGGGAATAGCTGTTTTCTTCTATGTCTTTGGGATTTTGATGTATCAAAAATGAAGGAGCAGGAAATCTAAGTGCTTCTGTAGTGTGGTGGAGAATTGAGGGGTAGAAGATTATTGAAGCCCTGAGTGATGTAATGTTTGAATGACAGGTGAAATTTAAGAAGCTAAAGAAAAGGCAGTCCTGGTCCCGTATAAATGCAATCATCCATTTTCGCTGCACTTCATCCTGACTCGTCATTGTAGCTCCACATGTAAGATGATGCCCAGCACATTTTAAACACCAACTCATCTCCCTCTACCCAGCTACTAAGGAAAAGACCTGCCCTAACCAGTTTGGCTCAGTGGATAGAGTGTCGGCCTGTGGACTCAGGGGTCCCAGGTTCGATTCCGGTCAAGGGCGTGTACCTTGGTTGCGGGAACATTCCCAGTAGGGGGTGTGCAGGAGGCAGCTGATTGATGTTTCTCTCTCTTCCTCCCTGTAAAAAATCAATAAAATATATTTAAAAAAAAAAAAAGAGGAAAAGACCTGTTCAAGCTCTTTCATAAGAAAGACAAGCTATCATAAAATCAGGTACTGTAAACAATATGTGTAAAATTTAATTTTTGTTTAGAACTAAATATAACCACATCAACAAAGCACTATTAGAAGTGCTTTGAAAAATTCTGAATCTACTCCTTTATAAGTTGTACTAGAGGCCCATTGCATGGATTCGTGCACTGGTGGGGTCCCTCAGCCTGGCCTGCAGGGATCAGGCCAAAACCAGCTCTCCAACATCCCCCGAGGGGTCCCGGATTTCAAGAGGGCACAGGCCAGGTGGAGGGTCCCCACTGGTGCATAATCGGGGCCAGGGAGGGACCGTGGGAGGGCTCCAGGGCGTGTCCCACCCATCTCACCCTGTCCCAATCTGCAGGACCCCAGCTAACCTAGCGGTTGGAGCATCTGCCCCCTGGTGGTCAGTGCGTGTCATAGCAACTGGTCGAGCAGTCGAACAAACAGGCAGACATTTAGCATATTAGGCTTTTATTATATGGGATATTACTTCTACTCTACTCAAATAGATGAATTTATATAGGTTGTTCACTGCACAAGGACATCCATATAAGTGGATAAATGAGGACTCAAATCCAGCTTAAATGCTGTACAATAAACTATGTGCCTATGAACTATACATACCCAGAAAAGCCAGCTTTTTTTGGATCCATGCAATAGTTTATTTGGTGCACAGGACAGAGCTCCAACCAACTGAGCCACCAGGCAAAGACTATCCTAGTGTCTTTTGAAAGGATGGGCTGAAATTTCAATGATGAAGTAACCATTACCATCTCAGGTACACTATTTCCCTAGAGAACAGTCCTAAGATAAAAGTTATGATCCGAGGCTTCATTGGGAGGTGTAATGCCAGGGTATTAAAAGGGAAGAAGCAGAGAAGAAAAGTAGATAAAACATGGTCCACTCTGAATTGACCACAGCATCATCACCCCCAGCTGAGTGATGCAGGACATCTAGGCAGGCTGCAGGAACTCCCTGCTCTTCCCCACCTCTCATAGGTTGAGGCTGGCCTTATGGGACCAATACAACCCCTGAGTGTGTTACCCAGGTGTCTCCATCGCCCTCTTCTTCAATGCCATTCTCCCACTCTGCTGCCAAACCAGCAGTCTTTCAAAGTGGATTATTATATTTATTTGTGTGTATCCAGGGATAGTAGAGTTCCCAAAAGGGGTGGAGGAGGAGGAAGATGATATAATTTTAATAATCAGTTTTTAAAGATAGTCTCATTCAAATAATATTTAATGCTTAATACATCTCAGAAACATTTATGATTTATTAAATTATCACCTCTTTTGTAAATGAATATTTTTCCTCTTAATAACTGCCTATAATAGGCATTTGTAATAGTCTGTAACAATCCAAACTCGGAGCTTCCAATTTAAAATTGTCATTAATGAACACGATTGCTACCACCCGACAGTGAAGTTAGGGACACAGCCAACAGTCAGTAACCACTTCAGGAAATGTGCAGCAAGAATTCTGACTTTAAGACTTGTGCGTTGCGTTGTTTAATGAGAAAGGAACTATTGAAATATACCTGATCCTGCAAAATAATTCAGGTCCCAAAATAGGCAAAGGGAGAGATTTCCCATTTTGTTCACCAACCCATAATTTGGTAGGAGGTGTTTGGTTATTTTAATTAATTATTGCAAATTAAATATTTCAACAACTTGAAGTGAGCCCTTAAAAGAATGTAAAAATATAAACTTAGCTCCCCTCTGCTAAAACTGCAGTGAATGATAGAATTCCTACTGTCTATTCTATAAAAATAAAACGCAAGTTTTCAGTTAGTTCCGTTTTCTCAAACACACACACACACACACACACACACACACACACACACACACACACACACACACACACACACACATAGTGCCACCCCAGTTAGAGGCTTTACCATGCACGTTCATTTCCACTCACAGCTGGGGCAATTAGAGAGTGTACTTAATGGAGTGTCATGTTAATTGTTTTTAGAGTTAACCAATTTCTCCATTTAATTGTCAATTGATTAACCTATTGAAATGTTAAGTGACTCAGTTTCCTTCCAGAGTAAACAGCAGCAGCATATGGTAGCGTCCTCAGCCAAAGGCATCGCTCATTTGCTTGGAGTCCATGTGCTGGTATTTTTCTACACCCCCCTGAGCTTTTAATTAGAAGAGGCAACGTTACCCGTGTTTGTCTGCTGGGAAGGTTATCAGTGCCGAGGCTGACCTGCAAAGGCAAGGCTGAGCCTCGCAGCTTTCATAGGAAAGGTTTTCAGCTGTGACTGTTGTACTTGATTGCATTGTGATGGTAATTAACTCAAGACTGCTTTCCTCCGCGTGTGCGGCGTCTTCCCCGTAGCACGAACTCTGCAATGAGATGTTTCCTGACACATATATGCACTTATTAGGCACTCATTGGATTCTAATAAGCATGCAAATAGTCAAGGATTTCTTTAGGCGAACGCCACACCACTCAGATTGCGGTGCCATGAAGCAAGTAGGATGTTCCTTGCCTGCAGGGCATTTTGCAGAGTGAAAAGCTGGCTCCCTTTAGGAGAGTGTTGCTGCTTTATTGCCATGTTGTCTCATCCCAGCAGATCTTCACAACTAGAAAGTAAAAATCATTTTAGCTTTTCAACTGAGGCACCCATGAGGCCACGCGTAGGATTGAGAGGTAGACTTAGATTCGGAAGCGTTTTTTTCCAATGTTCCCGTTAAAGATGACTACTGTGTTTTAGTGCCAAATCGATATAAGGGCCGGTGTTGAGCTATTAACTCAGTCTTCTGGTCTCTTGAAGACTGTTGTCTGACTCTGGGTGCGTGTTGCTCGCCTGTGCGGTTTGACTGTACCGCACTATTGTTTCATTATGAGCCCGTGCACAACCGAGCCAGCTTATCATCCTTGATAATGTTGGTAGCAGGCAACTGAGACAAAATGATTACAAACCTATGTTGTGTTCAATAGTTCTTCAGAGGATTTCTCTCTTAATAGTTCTGGCTCATTCATGTCTGATTCAGCACATTTGTTCTTGTAAAAAGGCATAGCTTAGGAGAGTTTCAGGGTGGGTTAATAACTCAACTGAAAATGGCTGCTCGCATTGTAAAACCTTGTTCCTCCAGTGGCTCGGGGCTTTCTTCAGTTTTGCTGCTCGGCAGCTTCGGCCCAGTTGGTAAACAGCTTAAGTCCAGACATCTTTTCATTCTCTGAGCAGCGGATTGAAATAAAAATGCATATAAGTGGCGACTGACTGGCGCTGGCCTAACAATAGCCTGTAACATTATGCAAGGGTATTTACATAGGAATAAGGCCTCGCTAAAGGAGATGGGGCAATTAATGATGTGGGCCACACATATAAGGAAAGTTTGTCCAATCCTTTCCTCAATAAAGATCTTTTGTAAAGTGCTATGGAAACTCAGAGGCCCCAGGGAGATTAAGGGGAGGACTTTTCTGGGACTTTAAAAATATATGTGTATATGTAATTGCAAGTTTCAATAAGCCAAATTATATTAAATAAATGCACAGGAAAGAATAGGAACTGTTTTGTTTTGATTATTTTGAGTAGTTTCTCTAACCCTGGAAAAAGGCAGTTACATGTGTTTTCAGTTCTTCTCCCCTCCCTCCTTTCCCCTCTTTTAATTGAATAGAAAATCAGTTCTGAGATAGATAAATTCCTTAGCTACCTGTTTCCTGGAGTTTGAAATTCAAGCATCGTCTGTAAAATATTCGAAAAGTTTTACCATACTTACTTCTTATTTCAAGGGACTGTTTAGACTACAGGAGGAAACACTGCCCAGTGGCCAGGCCTTGAGGGGCAAGCCTCGGGATTTTCAGGGGTGTCAGGCAGCTGGCTGGCACAATGCAAGCGAACAGGCACCCAAACAGGGAGGGGCCACAAAGAAAATGCAAGGGCTGTGTCCTAGGAGAATTTGAAAACACTCATTCAAACCTAGCCCTTTCTTGGGCTCGATGTCTTAAGAGAATAAGTATCTTGTTAGCCCAGATACAAATTGAAAAGTCAAATGCTGAAAATAATTTAATGTAACTGTCCCAATATACTGATTTGGGGAGGAGGGAGTAGGAAGTCCTCCCTACCCCACCCCACCCCAGCTGTAAAAGACAAATCCCGGCAGCCCTGTCACATGTTTTCATTCCTATCTGAGGCTCACCATCTGCTTCTGCCCTTGGCCAGATAGCAGTACCGTTATTATTACTTTGCATCCGAATACTTTTCATAAAAGTGTCATCAGCACTCTGAAAATAGGAGTTAAAAATAACTCAAGCCCTCTTTGCATGTCTTATGACCAGTGAAAGCAATTCCTATCTTTTAAGCAAAGCACTTCATTTCTTTCTTTCTTCCTTTCTTCCTTCCTTCCTTCCTTCCTTCCTTCCTTCCTTCCTTCCTTCCTTTCTTTCTTTCTTTCTTTCTTTCTTTCTTTCTTTCTTTCTTTCCTCTTCTTTTCTTTTCTTTCTTTCTTTCTTTCCTTTTTTTCTTCTTTAATGTTTACTGTCACTCAAAGGGCATTTTCTGAGAAAGCAGAACTTTGGCATGGATTGCTCGATCTCTGTTCACACTTGCTGGTGAACCTGTTCTTACTTCCAAAGTTGCTTTTTTATCCCATTTTCTCATTTGGACTTGGTTCATGAAATGCATGCCCATGTAGGATGAGTGAAATAAAATCTTAATGTGATAACGCATAAGCTTTGGGTGCCTGTGTGTGTGTGTGGCATACAGAGGAAGTGATTTCAGCGGCAGCCCTGTCAGGCAGGCAGAAATCAATGCCTCATTGAGGACTATTGATCAGTACTAAATTAATTAGACTCCAAGGCTTATGGCAGTTGATAAGACAACTTGTTAATTTAGTCAATGATAGTGTTTTCCCTAAAGCAGCAAATACCCTCTTTTTTTTAGAGAAGGCATTTCTAATACTTGCTGCAGTTCTTTTAGTAAAAATACTGTTTTCATCTTTCTTGTTTCCTTTTTCTGGGAAAGAGGTGGGTGGGTTGGTGGGGGAGAGGGTGGTCCATTAGGTAAGGGTGTGCTATAAAAATGTATATGCTGGAGAGTCAGTCTAGAATTTTCATTCATCCACTCCCATTTCTGTTCCCTAGCCTAGTGTTATAATTTTGGGATGAAAAGAACGCAGTCAGATTATAACCCGGGACCTGGATTTCCTATGGGGCTTTGGCCACTCCAGCCCTCCAAGGATGTTCATTTGGAAGGGAGCTACCTCCTAAACCTGCATTTAGCATTGACTGATACAGATTGCTTTTGCTTTTCATTTCAACCTGCAACAGTGATGGTCAGAGTCAATAACAAAGACTTCAGCCCCATCGGTTATACAAACTGTGAATGGAATGAAGGTATCCCAGAATGCCCTGGACATGGGGCAGTACTTCCTGCTGGCTTGGAAGGACAAAAGGACAAAGCCCGGGAGTGTAGGGGTCCCACCAACAGCTCTTGGAGGCAACAGTCTGCTATCAGCGGCACTCCAACCCTCTGAGAATGCTAATAAGCTAGCGAAGAGCTCAGCTTTCTTGCCATAATTCTATAGTGTGGTTGAGGACCCCATAGTGCTCACTAAATAAAGACAACTAATTGAGAATTTTTTGCACATTTTGCCCAGGGGACTTGTTGTTCATTCGATTCTTTGGGGAGAATGTACCCCTACTGACAGGAGGAACTGATTGTTTTGGCAGCCTCATGTTACTCTTCCCCGGGTCTAAGACTGACTTTTGAAGTATGACAAAAATGTTTAATTTTTATAAAATGATGTCGTTGGGAATTATTTGAGATCTCAAAGAATAGGCGTGCCAGTGTTCATCTAGAGAAAAAAAAATGCTGGCAGAGAGTTTTTTGAATTAAAGCCCTGTTTTTTTCTTTTTCTTTCTTTTTTTTTTTTTTCCTCTTAAATTGTATTTTCTGTGGTGAGGCCTACATTTTTGTGTCTGCAGGTGACACGTTGATTGAAACTAAAATTAATAAATCAGCTGAAAAGCTCACACCTACAGCTCACAGCAGGGCCTGGAAAACACGTTTATAAAGGGAGCTTTATGCCCTCATATAAAGAAGGAATAAATTACAGAAGCACTTGTTGCCCTGGGATTTGATTTTGCTTTGCAATCTGGTATCTTATTTTTGGAGGCTTATTGTAAATCAACAGGTTCCTGGTTGCTTTAGCAGGTGACTTTGCTATTAATCTCTTACTTGACCATTACAGCATATTAATGAGGAGGCTTCTAAACGTGGCTCTATCTTCTGACCAAGGAATTAAGTTTAAAAGGTGTACTTTTTACTCAATGGCTTGCGGTTAGCCACGTTGAGGACCAAATGCAAAGTAGCATTTTCTACAGCGTGTGTAGTATTAAGGAGTGTTTTACGAACATATGTGTCTTACTGTGCTTTTCTTCTCTCCCACACTTATTCCTTCACCATGGAGGGCAATTATGGAACTTACCAGTCTCTGTTCATTTTTTTAACAAAATAAAATTATGTACAAATAACAAAATGATATCCTTTCTTATTAATGTGCACCCTCATTTTAATTAAACAATGTCAGTGTTCTTTGGAGGTGTGTTCAGAATAAAAATGTATGATTTGGGAAGGCAATAGATTCAACATTTCTCAGCAGAGCCAGATTAATAAATGTCATTACAAGTGTGGGAATTTAACCATCACATTTCCCTTTAGAGTCGGAGGTAATTGGAAATGTTTAAGCTTGACAAAAGAAAGGAGTAAATATACCTATGGGGGTAGTTCAGAAATATAAAGAAGAAATGAGGATTTAAGCCTTAAATTTGTAATTACCAGGATCTCCAAAACGCATAATGGTGCAAAACAACCCCACATATAGGAAGAACCGCTTTGTTGCAGTCCACAGATGTTTCAAAGGACATCCTCTGGCATGATTATTATTATTGTGCATCTCCTTTCACATCTTTAGGGCTATCTGGTCCACACCTCAGGCATGCATGCAGCATGTAGTCTTTTTGTAAATCTAAGGAACGTTAAGCTTGGCCTTTTCTTATTTGTAACTATTTTAAATAAGGGTTTGTGCCAACTGATGCATATTTTTTAAAAATATATAGTTGTATTGATTTCAGAGAGGAAGGGAGAGGGAGGGTGGGAGAGAAACATCAATAATGAGAGGGAATCATTGATTGGCTGCCTCCTGCACGCCCCCAACTGGGGATGGAGCCCACAACCCTGGCATATGCCCTTGATCAAAATCGAACCCAGGACCCTTCAGTCCACAGGCCAATACTCTATCCACTGAGCCAAACCAGCTAGGGAAACTGAGGCATATTTGATGTCACTGTCTTTTCAGGCTACGTCCTCAAGTATCTTCATTCTGTTCGTTGAGGTCAATACCATCATCTCTTTCCATAAGGAATTTTCTAGTTAGATTTCAGGAGAGGAGGAGGTGAGTTTGAGGCATTTGCAGATAAGTTGAAAGCTAATCCCAGGAATGAGTGAGAGTGAACATTTACAGAACCAACAGATGTGACATGTTTATGAAATAGTTGTTCATAAAGACATCGTCAGTGTTATTCTATGGTTGTGATAGAGGCCTCTCCCACAGATGGGAGACTGCGGGAAATAGCACTGTCCTCTCCAACTGTTACCTAAGTTACCAGCTTAACTGGGTATTGGAATTACACTACCAAGCTGCTCGGTTTGCAAGAACAAGGACCTTCATCTGCTCCAAACCAGTGCTGTTCCCTGGAATCTGGGTCCTTGTTTTAGATTTTTGTGTTTAGGCCGATAAGCTGGGAGACCTTTGATGAGAATGGCCCCACCTCCCTCCAACAACCACAGAAATCGTTGACTTTGGACTCGTTTATCTTTTTAAACTGAGAAAGAAACATATCTGTTTAACACTGAGCAGAAAGTTTATGCACCAGAGACACGAACTCAGTTGCTTTAGGTTCTCATGTAAATGGAATGGTTGTCATGTTTGGTGGGGGCAAGGGTCTTGAAAGGGAGGAGGAGAGGAAAAAGGAGGAAATAAACCTCAAATTACCCAAAATTAAGGGATTTGCTAGTGTGTTCTGGGGCGGGGGATGTCAGACTAGTTTTATATATGTATATTTGTGGGACAAATTTCTAGAAAGCAAAATCCCAAATATGTCCCAAAGTGTTCAGACAGTGGCCACTGTGACAGGGCCTTATAAAGGACAGTTACTGTGAGAGCACGTCTCCTCCCCCAGGCCCCCTCAAGGGCTTCCAGCTACGGAGGTTTTCAGCGCTTTTTTGTCTTCTTACAACTTAGCAGGATCAGGACACGTTTCTGCAATGCATATGCAGATTTCACCTCTTGTTACTTTCTCTAATGAGCGTTCACTTAATCAATTTGACAGTAGCCTTTATCCCCCTCCCGGGTTTTCTCCTTCACATCCAATAAGAAAGTTTTCAGGAAAAAAAAAAAAAAAGTGTTAACAGATTCAAGGAGACATTGGCCATGTGAAAGGAAGGGTAGGTAGCTGGTCCAAACGGGTGAATGGAAGGCTTCACAAGGACCCCACTCTCTGTCCAGCTCTTGAAAACAGGAAGTAGGTCTGCCAGTCTTAGAAGACAACCTGTACGCTAATAGCCAACAAGAAGTGATCTTCCTTTTCTCTATAACAGTGAGTTTCAAACTTTTCCATCTCATGGCACACATAAACTAATTATTAAAATTCTGTGGCACACGAAAAAATGTATTTTGGTGATCTGACAACAATAGGTATGATTTTGATTTACCGAAATAATAATAATAACCTACTCTTTTTGTACCAAAGTGACATTTTTAAAAAGCAGGTGCCTGGCCAGCCAGCGTAGCTCAGTGGTTGAGCGTCGACCTATGAACCTGGTGGTCATGGTTTGATTCCCGGTCAGGGCCTGTGCCCAGGTTTTGGGCTTGATCCCCAGTAAGGGGCATGCAGGAGGCAGCCAATCAAGGATTCTTTCTCTTCATTGATGTTTCTATCGCTCCTTCTCTCTTCCTCTCTGAAATCAATATATATATATATATATATATATATATATATATATATATATATATTTTAAAAAAAAGGCAGGTGCTTGCTCTGGCCGGGTAGCTCAGTTGGTTAGAGCACCATCCCTATACATAAAGGTTGTTGGGTTCGATTCCAGGTCAGGGCACATATAAGAATCAACCAATGAATGCATCAATAAGTGGAACAACAAATGGATGTTTCTCTCTCCCCCTCTCTCTTCCTCTCTCTTCCTCTCTCTCTCTAAAAACAAATTTAAAAAAACCCTAAAAATTTTTACACAAGAGACTATCTTGACATGAGATAAAAGAAATCATTTTATGTTGGCACTTCCCCATCGAATTTCCCAACAGAACACCCTAAATCAAGGGTGGGCAAACTTTTTGACTCGAGGGCCACAATGGGTTCTTAAACTGGACCGGAGGGCCGGAACAAAAGCATGGATAGAGTGTTTGTGTGAACTAATATAAATTCAAAGTAAAGGAGTGGAGGGGAGAGCAAGAGAACCGGATAGAACAGCCAGATCCGGCCCACGGGCCGTAGTTTGCCCAAGGCTGCCCTAAATCTTATGGCCAGTCTTGACCTTGTTAGGTACCTGGGAGTGGGGAATGCAAGGGTGGATGGCAGGTGTGTTTCAATCTAATGTGTAGTTCAGTCTTCCCAGGGAATGAGTATGAGACCCAAATCCTAGGAGTTCTCAATCTCAACCTGAATCTGCTACTGGGCAATCAATGTAACATATGGTCTAGCTGCTGGGTTGTAGAGGGAAAGGAAGGGAGGAAGGAAGGGAGGAAGGAAGGGAGGAAGGAAAGAAGGAAGGAAGGAAGGAAGGAAGGAAGGAAGGAAGGAAGGAAGGAAGGAAGGAAGGGAGGGAGGAAGGAAGGGAGGAAGGAAGGGAGGAAGGAAGGGAGGACGGAAGGAAGGGAAGGGAAGGAAGGAAGGAAGGAAGAAAGGAAAGAAGGGAGGGAAGGAGGACAGACCCTCTCTTGCCTGCAGGCAGCCAGTTTGCAGCCCTGGTGCAGCATTCAAGAAACCTTTAGCTCTCATTGGGCCGTTTTCTCCTTCCAATTCCCTCTGGCTCCCTCCAGAACTCTTGTCCTTAATCTTAGCCAGATTTGTAGCATGCTCACTTGACTCCCTTTCACTGTACCAGGGCCAGAAAAATCATACTGGAGGGAGAGAGGAGCGGGCAGGGGGAAAAGGGAGCAGAACGCAGTGGAGAGCAGGGGAGAGGAGGACCACCAAACCCGCCCTTACCCCCGTTCTGTGCTCAGTAGGTCTAGTTTTGCCTTTCCTGATAACCCACAGTACCTTTCTCCCCAACACCTATCCATTAAGTCCTCCCAACAGCCAATTGTTCACCTTTTACATTCAAAATGCACAATAGATTTGGTTTTAAGACGATCAGAGTCTGGTCTCTATCTCGAAGTTATGACTCAGGCTTGTGAGGTTGCTGACAAATCTTTCTTTTCCTGACTGTTTGGGATGAGAATCTAGACGACCAGTTGCCTACCTTCTCTAGCTTGAGAGCCTGTTGGCCTAGCCTGGCTGAGTCTCTCTAAGGACAGACAGGCTTCCTGCTGGGATTCCTCTGAGCTCTGGGAATGAGCACAACTTTCGAGTTCGCAGCTTAGCTTGGACCAGGGTCTCTTGAATTCGAAGGGCCGCACTGACATCTTCAAGAAGTGGAACTGTGCCCTAACCAGTTTGGCTCAGTGGATAGAGCGTCGGCCTGCGGACTGAAGGGCCCCAGGTTCGATTCCGGTCAAGGGCATGTACCTTGGTTGCGGGCACATCCCCAGTGGGGAGTGTGCAAGAGGCAGCTGAATCGATGTTTCTCTCTCATTGATGTTTCTCACTCTCTATCACTCTCCTTTCCTCTTTGTAAAAAATCAATAAAATACATTTTAAAAAATAAAAAAAAAAGAAGTGGAACTGAGTTGATCCACAGCTGAAAAGTATGCATTACGTAATCTGAACTCTTTGCTTCCAGTTAAAATGCAGAATACCAGGCCCCAACCCAAGATCTACTGAACACAAATATGCATTTTAACAAGCTCCCCAGGTGATTCATATGCACATTTCTTTAATTACCTCGGGATTTTTGAGAAGGGAGAGGTACAGAGTATTCTTGTGGGTTCTTTCAGTTCATTTTCTGTCTCCTAATCACAATCCCTAGTGAGTCAGGGAGGAGATGGAGTTTGGGTTGGAAGGGAAAGAGGAACAGTGGGGATGAGACTCCATGGTTACTAACATGGCTTTCTAATGTGCTGACTATAAACATTATTTTAGCACATACACAATCAAAAAAAGATATTATTAAGTCCCTGTTTATTCTGGAAATAATTTTAAATTTTATCTAAATTTTCTCTCCTTTGTTTTACAAAAGCACCCTACAATGCCTTCTACTGCATTAGTCTTTTCAGTATAGTGAACTAGCAGTTTAGCCCTGATTTCTATTTTTACTTAAGATTGGTTTATATGTAGGCATCATTTTTTAACACTTTATGGTTTTCCTGAGTTTACAGGAAACATCTGGAAGGGTGTTTCCAGCACATCTGGAGGCACCTTGCCAAGGTTCAGCCATTCTTTCTCCATCCCTGCCATTCCCGCCCTATGTCCCTGAGCAGAAGGGCGGTAGAGAGCTCAGTATGCGGAAAGAGCGCTCCCTGAGGGCAGAGAGGCCTGGGGTCATAAAGTTGGTTCCCCCATAAAGAATGCCTGTCCCTGCGTGGCTCAGTAGACCCGTGAAACAAGACGTTGCTGGTTCAATTCCAAGTCGGGAGTTGCTGGCTCGATCTTCAGTGGGGGTTGATCCATGATGTTTCTCTCTCGTCGATGTTTCTATCTCTCTATCCCTTTTCCTTACTCCCTCTCTAAAAATCAGTAAAAGTATATATATATATTTAAAAATGCCTGTGATCTTTGGCAGGCAATTGAATATTTCTTAGTTTCAGGATCCTGCTCTGTGAAAAGATGATGATAATTCGAAGGGTCATTGGGTGGATTGAAGAGGTAACATTTCAAAATCACTTGCTGCAAAGGGGGAGGTTGGTAAACACAGGCCTCCTTCCTCTTGTTCTTTCCGGGCAAGGCCTCTGAAGAGCGTGTCCAAAAGGAAGTGTGCTGTCTGGCCCCAAGAGCAGAGGCCCTCCAACTTGAAAGTAAGTTATTTGGAGGTAGGTGAGAATCCAAGCTCTTTGGCTTGATGATTATAAATAGCGCCTGCTTATTAAACACCTACGATGTGACTGTGACATTTGGCAAGTGCTTTAACCTTCCTGAACTATTCCCACCCCCACCCCCACCCCCACCCCCGATCTGTGACAGGGAGATTATAATGCCTAATAGGATTGTTGAGGTTGGTTAAAGAGGTTGCTTTACATTCATTATCTCATTGAATCCTCCCAGCAACCCAGAGAAACAGGTCTTACTTGGCCCCATTTCATAGCTGAAGACACTGAGGTCCAGATGTCCAGTAATTCACTCAGCGTCATGCAGCTGATCAGTGAGAGTCAGGTTTAAGTCTGGGTCTTGCTAATCCAAAATTCACGTGCTCTCCGGTGTGCCTCCCCGCGCCTCCGGGAGAGGGGCAGTGAAAGGGAAACCAGATAATGGGAAATACTTTAGTGTTTCCAATCCTTGATAACATTTCCTTTCAAATTCTGGGAGGGGCAGTGGTTTTCAAACTTATATTTGTTAATCTGCAAAAAAATCTGCAACTAACCAAGAAAGGAGAAATTTCCCCCTAAATGGTTTCATTCTTGGCAGTTCTTTCACCTTGGAAGGACCTGAGAAGTAGCAAGATCTGCTTCTTCGTCCTGCCTCCCAACAGAGTCGGGAATTCAAGTTTCAGGAAGGACAGTCTCCATCAAAGGGCGACATGTCTGGGAGCAGATGGTGCTCAGGATTAAGGGGGTGCTATTCACTAAGGGGAATTGACTCCCAAGCTACACCCTCATTCATGAGAAGGTGAGTCACACCTATCCAACAAGAAGGGGCTTGAGGAATGATGGGAAATCAAAGTGCATCGCTTGGGGACCAGCTGAGGGAGAGGCAGAGAAAATGAATAGGGGGGAAAGGGATTGCGCAAAGAGAACCAAGCACTCTCTAAAAAACAGCACTGATCAGCAACACTCGGCCTGTGATGATGAGCCAGCCTCACACATTTGCTCAGGCAGCCAGCATCAGCACTGGATCCCTGAACAGGTGGGAAATGTATTTCCTGGGCAGTCTGTTAACTGGGTGGGTAGCTGTGCCATGTTAAAAAGGCATGTGTCTACAAATAATGTGCTCACATATAGAAAATTTCTTGAAAATCTAAAATGGAATTCAACTTGATAATGAGTTCATTGTGGGTGAAGAGAGGTCTCTTTCCCTTTGCATTTGGGGCAGCCATGTGGGTAAAATGACTCTTACTCTAGGTAGGCTGGCCCTTCGGAACCCCAGCCATCACTGGCTTCACTGTTCCCTACTATTTCCTAGAACTAGGATGAGGTGTGCCTGTAGAATAATGTCAAATTAAGGACAGTCTTCAAATCAGATAAGGATTATTATTTGCGTTGAATTAGTGCTAATAAAGTGCCATGTTTTACATGAAGTGCAAGAAAAAATATTTTAATTTGATTTACCTATAATGTAATAGTGTTCTGGCTAATAATAAGATGAGCTGCATTTAGTGACCTTTTGATTTTTTTTTTTTTTAATGAAAGAAATTTGCTAAGATAAGCAACTTCCTTCTCTCATATACAGGACTTCCTTCTTTTAGCCATGTATTTCTTGCTCAGCAAAAGTGACAGGGACTCCAGATGTCTGCTTTATTAATAAAGATAGGTATCATTTGAGTGACTGATGAAACCTATATAGCTTTCCAATTCAAATAGTTTGAAATTCTAACATGTCTGATATTTATAGTGACATACGAGCATCCTCTTCTTTTTGTAAGTAACAGAAAGTCGAAGACCCTTTCCCGATACAATTCTAAGCACAGCAATCTCACTGCTCCAGGTTAATCAGCAAAGCATTTCTGTGTTAAGGTTCCACAACTCTTAACTTAAGAAACAATTGCCAGAAAAGCTCATTCTTTTGGAAGCTGAAACCCTGAAAAGAAGAACACCCCAAATACCCAAAATGTTCGGGGGTTGTGTATTGTTGTTGACTCTCCAACCCCCACCCCCCCGCCCTAGATTGTTGTTTATTCTTTTTTCAATGAGCTTCTGGCCTTGTCCCAAGAAGCCCCCTGGACTGGTAACTCCCTGTCTGCATCCTGGTTTTATTAGGTGGACACCAGGCGACAATGTACAACTTAAAAAAACGAAAACAAAAAACCACGGACAGGTTTGTTTCTGTGACTGTCAGCGATGTTTTGGCTATTTTGAGAATGTAGGACAGGGTTAAGGATTAGTACCAGCCTTCTCTTTTCTGTGTATCAGAGCCGCTTAGCAGTAATTAATCAGGACATTAGGTTTTGTACTCTTGGTTCAGGTCATTTGCCTATGAGCTGCTCAAGCCTTTTACAAAGGCACACTGCATATGTTTCTGGGTACCTTTTGGAGAGAAGATTTAAATTGGCCCGATGAATAATACTTTGTTACAAGTGTTTTGCCCTAGGCAAAAAGGTTTTCTTCATATTATCATAGCCCGGAGCTGCAACCCTCCAGCTTGATGTGACTGGTGTTATACTGTCACATGGCAATGATGTAAGAACAGGCCTCTGTGTCAGACAAATCTGGATTTAGGGGAATTATAGCAGATGTTGCAAAATGGCAACAGTTTAGCAAGTTCCTTTTATCCCACGGTTGGGAGGCAGGACCACTAAGTGTACCAGACAGAAAAGAATGTTTTCTTTGATCCTTGACACTCTAGGGTAGGGACTTCCCCGGTTAGAGAACATCGTTAATGATATAGTTATACAGTCACTGATGGATCAGAATACAGAATGAAGGGTTGGGGCCCCCTCCCCACCCCAGTATTTGTTTTTGATGGAGCTTAGTATTTGTGGTCATTTACATTACAAGCTTCAGAACCCTTCTAAGGTTTTATTCTTAGTAAAGAAAGCTTAATTCACTGGAAGAAACTAAATAACCATAACAAAAACTAACCTGCATGAAAAATATGTTAACCTTGGCAATCTTATAATGTACACATCTAGTAAGTATTAATGAGTGTATTCAACCACTTTGAATAGCAAGGTGCACTGCCTTGTCAGTGTTCATGCAAGTCTTAGTTTCTTAAAAGACAAAGCTGTTTTCAAAAGCTGTGGATTCCTCTGATCTTGATTCTTTTCTATTCCATTCTAATAAAATTAATTCATACCCATGATCAAGGTGACTAGGTAGACAACAGTGACGTGGAGACAAAAACAAACACAAAAGCCATTCCCCGTTAGAAGTGATTCCAGGTTTGATTTATGTGGTTAGCTGTGGTCTGGATGCATTTTTGGGACTATCTCTGAGTTTCTAGAACCTTCTTTTGGAAATGCAGTGTTAAATATCAGTACAGCAGGTTGTCCACAGTACTTCATTACATACCTGCAAGAGACAGCAAGTGCATGCTAGACAACAAGAAATAATTTCCCACTAGGTAAAGATTTCCAATGATTATTAAAAAACACATGCATAAGGAATTTGCTCTTTTTTTATGCAAATGTTTATTGATCATTTCCATTGGAGCATTAGACAGTGAAATGTGTGCAAACATTTAGACAATTTCTTTAAAAGGCTTCTATCTTTATGAAGAGTATTATTTAAAATATTTTTACTTGCAAATTATGATCACTGCTGGGAGCCCTTGAAATAATCAGCATATCCTAATTTTTCAGACAGTTTTCAATTAAAACAAAGAGAAAAAAGAATAAACAGGAGGTGTGTTTAAAGAGCATCAATGGAGGTAGCTATATTTTGTCTATCTTTTGAAGATATCAAAGGTAAAGACAAACACAAAAGCAAACTGAGAGAAGACTCTCAATAATGTCACATCGTTCTTTATAAAATACCGTTTTATTACCTTTGTGCATTTCACTTATTTTACCACCGTTTGACTTGGAGAAAGGATTTGCTTACGCAGTGCAAGGACAGAGGGTATTGAGGAAGATGTTGAGTTTTGTCATTTGAATAATAGATATTAGGCAGAAATGGGCTATGATTATATATATTGCTATCCCTTTAATAGGATAAACATATGTTCTCAAAATACATGTGCTAGCTAGAGATCAATGTTATACCCACATCTAAAAAAAAAATTCCAAAATTACGTTTTGTCTAAAAATAAAACTCGGCACATCTGTCCTACTAAGAGCTTTCAAAATGGGAGCTTCCTTAAAAGTGGCTCAGCCCTAACTTTGAATTTAAGGTTACATGATAAAATGCACACATTTTTTGGACATCATTCGTCTAAACCCCTGACTGAATCCTTTCCCATGATTTAAATTAACCTCTTAATCACCTAAAGCCAGGTCAGTAACAGTAACACATTTTACATTTGGTTACAGAGACAACCCTAATGATTGGATCAAGTATTGAGCTACACATATTGGTGTTTCTGTAGACATTAGAAGTGGGGGGAATGAAAGTGACTTTCTGAAACCTGCTGTGTTTAAGAGTCTGGGGGGCTGTTAAAGAAGGTTTCCAATAAGAGGTTTTGTTTTTTTTTTTTCCTTTTTCCCCCCCTTGAAATGTCTATCCCAGCTATCTCAAAACAAAACAAAACAAAAAAACAAAACCCACAGAAAATGCGAATCTTTTTCAGAAATCCCAACACAACTCTCAACCCTCCAGGCAGCACACACATTTGTAGCTCAATCGGAGAGCCATTTGGGAGAGTTTGCAGTATGGCAGTCACATCTGTTGTTTCGCTGTTCAGTAATTCAGCTAGCCAAAGTAGGAAATGCAAACACGCCTTTTTTCATATTTGCATACTTGGAATTTGGCTTTTTGATTCACGGTTGTTCCCATTAGCTTTGAAAATGCACGTTCCTGTCTAGTTGCATGTTTTGCTTGAGTGAGCTCAAATTATGCTCTTGACTCAAATATTATTACAAGTGTAAATACTTTGGAGATGTAAGTGTCTGCCACTGATGTGGGGGGTGTTTGTCTTATTGATTTTCATCTGGCGAGTTTAAAATATGAGCAAACTTTTCATGGAGGGTTTGGGGCATTTGTTTGAACACTCCTGGAGTAATTGGAAATGCAACAATTGTTTAAAAAGTGGCATTGTCCATGAAAAGATTTAGTGAGGGATGAAGAAATTTCTTGAACCTAAAGACCTAATCTGGTGATCCAATTCTCCCCACTGTGTCCATTCCCGTGAAACTCCATTGACTCGCCCCTATCCATCACTAGCGCCCCGCATCCTACCTAGCCAATCCTCTAGATTTCCCACATTGTCTCCTCTTTTGTCTTTTCAGTCTAAACAGAAGAACAACAGATAGGGTTCTGAAGGGCAGGGAGCATCAGGAGCTGCAGGAGAATGGCTGCGATGAGGGTCAGAGTCCTGCCCCTACTGCCAACAGTTACTACGGTTTGTGCTGCCCGGCTGAACAGTGTTCAAAGGCTTTGCTGGGCTTTGTTCCACTGTGTAGGGATTAGGCCTGGCGGTCTGAGAATTTGCCTTCTAATTAAAAAGGATAAAAGATAGAAGTAGCATTAGACTAAAACAGAGCAGTGATACTTCACAGGCTGATTTCTTTTTTGAAAGTCACAAGACAACGCTGGAAGTTGTCAGGATATTTTATTTCTTCAGTATGCCATTCAAATTAAAAAGGGAAAACTTTGGATACTCTTCCCAGCTGTTGTGCGTGGCCCACGGAGGTCTAATTGCATCTAAAATATCGGCTGTTTACAGTGAGGCTGTTTGGGTGAGGGGGTTTGCAGTCAGCGTTGGAGAACGAAGGCTGCTTCCAGAGCCACCTTCCTCTCTTTCAAATGCTGGCAAGAAATTAATTCTCCCAAAAGTGAATTCTGCTTTTCACTCCACCCTAGTGTGCCTGGCGCTCAGGCCTCCTCGATGCCTACCCTACCTCTTCTTTTGTCAGGGATCAATCATTCCTTTCATCTCCTTGCAGCTGTAGTCACTATCTTAACCAGGTGTGAAATGCAATTAAGAAATAATTCTGACCTCACAGTCTTTTTTTTTTTTTTCTTTTTTTCTTTAGAGCAACCTGATGGAGGGCAATTTTAAATCTTTCACATCAGTCCTGCTCATGTTTTGTGACGGTAAATGTGATCCTGTGCCTACATTTGTTAAGAAAGAAGCTGTGCAGGGATCCAAGGGCGGACTAGCAGCATCCACACAGAGGATGCACCACCGGGAAGCGTGCTTGCCCGCCATCCAGCGCGCCCTTCCTGCCAGGTCTAGAGAACTATATGCTGACAGGAGAGACGCAACTGACACTTGTTGAATTTAGCAAACGCCTGGGAGTGATTTGCCAAGTACTCCACAGACGGGGTCTACCCACTCCATCACAGGAAGGAATCTGAGGTGAGACTTTGTTAGAAATGCTGATCAGATTATATAAGTTAGTTGAGGTGGGGTTTTTTTTTTTTTTTTTTGGTTTTTTTTAAGGGGGGAAAAGGGAGGAAAGAGTTTTGTGGAGCACTTCAGAGCTTTCAAAGCCACTGAGCTCAGATTGCACACAAGTATAAAGGAATGCTCTCTCGTTCCCACAGAGCTCATGTTACGTCATGAGCCAAAGCACTGAATTTCCTATTTTCCACTTATTTTTGTTTTCAATTTGCCCAGCATAAACAAGTACAGCTCCCTTAGAGAAGGGGTGTTTTTAAATATGAGATTATGAGACTAACCTGTATATTTCAGAGACACACATAAATATACTTCTGTTCACTTTCTTGAAAAACCCATATTATTTTATTGTTTCGCTTGCTTTTATCAAATTGAGCAAGTTATCAATGGACCACATTGGATATGAACGGAAACATGGTGACTTTGAGAAGGACACAGAGCCATCTCACCATCCAGCGTATCATTTTGGGGGGCTCAGTCCATGACTAATGTGAATATTGTTTTCATCACAAGACAGAATTCAATATTTCTGATTTTCAAAATGTTAGCTTTTTTTTTTCTTTTAAAGCCTCAATGGAATTAATATGCCAGTGGCTGTATTTTAAAAATGCATGAATTCATTCTGAAACTATAGGAACTACTGAAGAAACAACGCTTGTGAAATAATCCATATTGATGTCAATCATCACCTTGACGTGACAGAATGAAAATGGTCTGTCCAGTTCTGAGTTCAGGGAGAGCCATGGGAATGTACGTTAAGTTTCAGCCCCTTCTTTTTGAGATGACCATTCCCCCTGCCAATTTTCCAAATGTAGCAAAGCTGGGCCTGCCAGCTCCACTCTAAGGAAAACAAAGATAATAATCTGATTTAGATGTTGAGGAACATCCGCAGAGAGGACAACACCAGTAGGTAACAGTGAGTCAACGTTTCCGTTTGCAGAGTCTGCTCAGCATTTAAAATATGTCAGCCAGTTGTTCAAAGCCAAAGCGTTTTAAGAATGTAATTCACAATATTTTGGCTTCTATTTTCCACCAGCTTCTGGTAATATATTGTATAAGAAAGCGGTCTTTGTTGTGTTTGTAATACATGTATAACCTGGTGGGAAGCCGAATAAGAAATGTATATTATTTGCATAACTTGAACTAAAGAACCTAGTGCATTATTGGGCCTTGAATGTCTTAAATTTAAGTGAGCTGGCTTAAGAGTAATATTACTCTATTACGGTTCTGTAATTCATATAATGAAATCATACGGCTAAAAAAAATGTCAGGTTTTAACCATGATAAGTGGAACCTGATTTTTGAGCTCCTTTTTTAATGAAAACAGTAATTTGTAAACTGGCACATGTGTGCCCCTTTTTGTTTGCTGACAATAACAGGCTGTGCATTTGTATCCTTTCATCTGCTCTCCCCTCCGTGCTCGCGAGAGAGGCCCATGTAGCCTAATGGTGCGGGCACCAAGGACGAACATCCTCCGGCAAAAGCCAGGACCTGCTCCCCGGATAGACCCCCTGGAATGTCCGGGTCCCTGTGCCGTTGTCTGTGTCCTGACAAGCACCTCTACCGCGACCTGTGTTTCCTCCCAGTCCACTCTGTGAGCCCTTCGAGTGGGTTGTGCTGGACGGACGCCCCCGTGTCCTGCCACTGGGCTCCATACGCAGACAGTTAGGAGACGTCCCCTCACATGGGTGGTGCTAGTCATCCTTTAAACCGTATGGGTGAGGCATGTTTTCCCTCATTAGAAACATAAACCCTAGCCGCGTTCCCTCTCCCAGCCAGGAAATGAGCCTTTGTTTTTAAAATAGCTGAAGTTACTTAAGGTTTGTCTATAGAGAACAGGATCGTATATGCATCTAATGATTCTATCACGGAAGTACACATTTTTACCTGGCTGAGTGTTCTTACAGCTAAAGAGAGATTATTCTTCTCTCTGTATTTGGGAATAAAGGATATAGTGTATAACCAGATGTCGGAATGCTCCCCTCTGGCCACACCAAATAGATATGATTATATGCTAACTATTTTACGCCACATGACTAAAATATTTCTTGGAAGGACCGAGGAATAACTAAATTAGTACACTAATTGAGTAAAAAATAAAGGAAATGATCAAATGTAGAGAAGCAAAGAGAAATTGTTAAAGATATTGCACATTTGGGACATATATTCATATCTATTATCAAATAAATTCAAAGGCCAAATACAAACTACATTGTCTTTTGTTAATTTGATCTAAATTCCTTTTACATTTTAAAACTGGTTGATGGAGCTGAGAATGCAACACTGCGGGCATAATTGTAATAGCAGTTAACTCTGGATTCTAAATAACGCTATTGAAAAAGTAATAACTGCTTTTAATCTTAATTTTTTAAAGCAAGGTCTGAAACAGATCAGCTCAACAGGAATCGTCCTTTCTGAAGATTAAAACCATCACACTAGTTCTACGAAGGGCATCCTAGAGAGCCTGTGGTTGACTTTCTGCTTTTTGTTCTGGAAAAAGGGCGTTGGGGGAAGGGAGGCTTTGGAGAGGAGCTATTGGCTTGAAGAATAGACTTGGACGCGTTGCAAGCTCTGAAAACAGATTTCTTTATCCGCAAGCCAGGTTGGAGCGCATCCCCAGACTGCGATTGGGAACCACCTTGTCCAGCTGAGAAGACTGCCATCTCTAGGAAGGCATCTGAGCGGGATGCTTTGTCACATCCACGTCTCTGGACTTTTCTGAGCCTCAGGTCTCTCCTAAGTGGGAACATTCCAGGTTTGCCTATCTGTGTTGTGGTGATACGGACTGCTGTCCACCGGTGTGGGGCTGAGATCACACAACTCCTGTCACTGGCAATGCGATTTGGATGGGAACCAAGGTCATAAGGTAACTAGCCAGTGCTTTATCCTCTCTGCCAAGCCCTTGGTAAGGGGTGCTCTTTGATGTGGAGGATGGTAGTTGGCTTTTCCAGAACTTATATCCAAAAGAGTAATACATAATGCATTTGCCTCCGTCCTACAGCTGCTGGCACGTGCCTGAAGGTTAATGTAAAGATTACTTAATGACAAGAGCTACTTTAAATGAATCAAATGCTTCAGAAAGCAAAAATGATCCTCCACTAACAAAAAATAAAAACTGCAAAAGCAAATACACCTACTTTTCAACTTCTGCCCAACAGTTCACTGCGTCTCTTCTTTTAATGCAAGGCAGCCTCTGGCCGGTAGGATCCCCCTCACTAATGGTGCCCCTTTCTCCAGGGTCTCATCATGGTGAAATAATGTACAGTACACAGTGCCCCTTCTACAAGGTGCAAAGAGTTCTGCTGATGCATAGAATGATCATATCCGCTGTATTGGTAATAAATGGCTCCACCCTGGTGCCTAATTGCAGTGAAAAGTTGTTTGTGTTTTTTCACAAACAACTGCCTTTGGTTCTGAAGATTGCGTCTCTTCTTTGCTTGCCTGAGCAACATAAACATAAAGCATATAATGCATTCGCTTGTCACGGGTTTGTGTTAGACACTTGACCAGGTCTGCAGTTTTTCCTTGATAAAATCATTACTTCATCTGGGCATCCAGGTAACCTGATTCTTTCTTGTCTCTCCTGTGACACCTGGTTTTGTGGAGCCAGACCCTCCCTGGCTGTCAGAACATGTAAGAAAGAGAAGTAACATCAAAATGGGAGTGAAGGATCTGAAGGATCAAAATGGACGCCAAATCGGTACCAACCTCAGAGGCTGAAACCACACAGCTGGCGTTGGCGCAGCTCTGACTGAAACCCAGTATTTGGCTTGAAAGCCCTGCCTTGAGCCACTATTCAATGAGCAATCACCCACCATCCTATGGAAAGGAAGGTCCTAGAATGGCACATCCTCTGTTTTTATGAAATACGAGTGTTTAAAAGCACAGACTATAAAGCCCAACTGCCTGGGTTCAAGTCTTTTACTAATTTTATGATGTGGGGCAACTTCACATTCCTGTGAGTTTCCTCACCTGAAAAATGGGAATGACAACAGGCCCGTCTCTCAAAGCAGTGTTGGCAGGATCAGAGGAGCTGGTTTGTAAGAACTCCTAGGATAGCACCTGGGTTGACATGGTCAAGACTTAGTAAGTGTCCAGTTTTCTTTTGTTGGTGTTAAGTATCCCATGTTGATTTTTCTTTTTTTTTTTTTTTACAGCTTTATCATTCTACTTTCCTGTGGCATCAACATGCCACTCGGTTCACTCTGCCAGGATCCGTGTCAACTATTGCCAAACCGCTTAGTGATCAAATAGCCCTTCCACTAGCAACCTGAGGGAAAATGCAGGCTCTCCTTTCCTTTCTCAGAACTCTCCATCAAAATTATATGTATATTTCAATACCTAGGGAGGGCCAAAATGTTCGGGTTTAAGAACGTATTGATTATAACTTAGTAATTTTAAAATCAAAGTGCAAAACTCAAAAGCATCTTAAAATTAGCTCAGAAATAAAATTTTAAAAAGGGAAGTATCCTACCGATATTAAACATGAAGTCAAACTCCCGCAACTTATAAATTGAAGCACTCCATAACTTGTAAACGTGCTTAGCACTGCTGCGCACAGCCAATGGCGGCGCGGCATACATTCTCTGGACTTCACTATGTGTTTCTGACTGTGATGTTAATGGCTCCTTTGAAGAGGTTAAAAGCATATTGAGAGCAGCAATCGATGCAACTGTATTTAGATGTTGCGATTTTCTCAAATATTAGGCTACACCTTAATCAGAAATGCATTCACCAGATTACAAGGTAAAGGACACTTGTCACACAATAATAAATATTGCTTATTGTCTTTGATGTTAACCTAATCACAGTGGTTTTTTTTTTTTTTTTTTTTTTTTTTTTTTTTTAGCACAGCACATATAGAGATTATCTTGATATCTTAATTCTAAATGAAAATGTATTTATAGAAGACTACAGAAATTGGAGCAAAATTTTCAGAAATTTGAAGCCTAAATGACTGCTTGTTACAATGAGCCACATTTTTATGTCAGTGCTTTTTTAGCCACATTGAAGTCATGGCCAGTTTCCCTGGGAAGTCAACAGAAGTTTGGCAGGTGCATAAGCTCTGCAGGGCAGAGAACAAGAGGAGAAAGGAGATCAGAAGGTCATTGTAAAATTCTGGACACCTTTCTGCAGCTTTAATAACTCAGACTCAAAGAATGACAAAATTTGGGAGAATTCTGAACTGGAAGTTGGCGGATTTGGTAGTTTTCTTCTGGCTAAGATCTAGAAACAGCGGGAGGCCACCTCTGCTGTTGACGTAAACAGGATTCCAGACACAAACGGGCCTCCCCTGCGAGTGGGGGCACGGCCACCCCTGCCCATGATGACCCACTGACACTAGATTTCTACTGGGGTCTGCAGCCCTGGGCCCAGCAGTGGGCATGTCCCTGAGGAATAATCTGACACGTGAATAAGGAAAACCCAAAGTACAATGTGGATTGTCTTTTCTTTTCTTTCCTTTTCTTTTTTTTTTTTTTTTTGCATTTCTTTGTTTTGATCATACTGTTCATTCTTTATCAAAATGCCTTGCTCCGATTTCCTCAGCCCAGCAGTTTGAACGTTTGCATGAAGTAGACACATATCACTGCATATGAACCGTGAAATGTATTTGAAAATAAATGTTTTAATTAAAATTGACATTTCTGAGCCTACTGCTGAGGGCAGCTGCTTTTTCTCTAAAATTACTTTGTCCTTCTCCATAGGAGCCCAATATAAGAGGAGTTTCCATCCCACTTTAATACTAATTTAATATCAAAAGAACAGCATTACTGTGTATACACAAATTTTCTTCTTTAGGTTGTTAAACCAGTTCAAAAAGATTACAAATGGGCTTTGCACTCTCATAAAACATTCGCCTATTTTCCAAAATGTGTGCACTTAACAAGATGGCTGTCCAAGACTGGTGGAATGGAAGCTCTCTCGTGCAGATCTCTCGAACTATGATCTCCTGGCTCATAGGTCAACTCTCAACCACTGAGCCACCACAGCCAGGCAGTGTGGTCACGTTTAAATGAAGACTCAAGGAGGTGAAGGAGCAATACGTGGTGACTAGAGAAGAGTGCTCCAGGCGATAGGAAAGCGAGTGCAAAGGCCCTGAGGCAGGCCTGTATCTGGCGAGTTTGAGGAGGCAGCAAGGAGACTGGGTGGGTGGAGTGAGAAGAGCAGAGTGAAGAGATAAGGGCAGGGAAATAAGGCACGGGAGGCCATGGTAAGGACTTTGGCCTTTACTCTGAGCCACTGGAGGTTTTCATTAGCAGTGACATGATTTGACTCATTTTTTAAAAAGAATAATAACTCTGGGTGCTGTGTTAAGAACAGATCATAGTCCTTTCCAGACACATACATGTATTTAGTAAGTCTCACAACAGTCCCCTAGTAGCTAAAGTACAAAGAAGTTGAGTGACTTGCCCAAGGTTACATCTAGAAAGTAGAAGAGATGGGTTTTCACACTCAAGTTGCCTGACTATAAGCCCTGCCTCCATCCAAACTGCTATGCTCTCCTGCCTCTCCACAAATAGAACCAGAAGTGATACATGCTGCCACAGAAAGGGCTTACTATTAATTGGGCAGCCACACAAAGGCATATACGATATAACTTAATGTTGTGCTGATAAGAGTATTAAATATGACATCCGTTCCCATACTTCAGAAGCCACCTAAAGGCCAATGACTTGTCTCTTCCTCTAATCTAGATCTGGTCCTACACCGAGTCATTCATATATATATATATATAGGGAAAGAGAGAGATAGAAACATCAATGATGAGAGAGAATCATTGATTGGCTGCCTCCTGCATGCCCCCCACTGGGATCGAGCCCACTACCCAGGCATGTGCCCTTGACAGGAATCAAACCCAGGACCCTTCAGTCCACAGGCCAGTGCTCTATCCATTGAGCCAAACCAGCTAGGGCTGAGTCTTCTAATTCAACCATCTAAATCAGTTAAGTGAGCTCAGCACGCTTGATTAATAGCCTATCATGTGCCAGGATTTACACTGAGCAGTTGCGTTATCTTTGCCCTTGAGGAACTTATATCACAGATAACAGAAAAGCAGGAACATTGTTCAGTATAATGTGTCTCCTGAGCATCTCCACCTGGATGTCTTGTGGATGCTTCATAGCAATAGGTCCCCAATCAACGTCTGCCTTTAGCCTCTCTCTTGTATTTTGTATGTTGAAAAATGATACTTTGATTCTTCCTTGATATCACCTATTCTCTCATTCCCCACCTCCTGGCCAGGATTCCTGTCAGTTCAACCTCCTAAGGATTTTCAGGATGACCCTCCCCCTCTCCATCCTCTCTTCTCCCTTCCCCTCTTGCAGACCACCACCAGCATTAAGCAGAGCTGAGGTAAGCAAACACCTTTTTGTAAAGAGCCAGATGATAAATGTTATGGGCTTTTCAAGCCACAAATAGTCTCGATCAAATATTCTTTGCTTTGTTTGTTTCTTTGTTTCACAAACCTTCAAAAATGTAAGAACCATTCTTGGCTCCCAGGCTGGATCTGGCCATGAGACTACAACAGTCCTCAATACCTACCTCCAGGCCTACCTACGTCCAGGGCCTTTCCCTGGGCTGTCCTCCCACAGTGGCCTTCCCCTGCCCTTATTTCTGTATTAGACATTTTAAAGTCCCAAGGCTTTGGTTCTTTCCTTTTCATTTAAATCAGCATAAAAGCAGCTCATATTACTCTTCTCATTTAAAATTTTTAACATGCCCCCTATTAACTGTGGAATAAAATATAGATTCTTATATGCAAACAGGCCTTCTGGCACCATACCTCATCCTCCACACTGAAGGTCCCACAAAGAACTTATCTTTCTCCAAACACCCTGTAGTTCCCAGAACCTTCTTATCTTTGCATATGCTGTTCCTCTTCCTGGAATGCCTTCCCTTGCTTTCTTTTTCTCCTTTTTTTTTTTTAATTCTTAATTGATTTACCCTTCAAGTTATCTCAACTCACATTTACACTTCAAATAAGTCAACAAACAACAACTGCTGGCGAGGATGTGGAAAGAAAAGGAACACTAGTTCACTGGTGATGGGAACGCAGACTGGTGCAGTCACTTTGGAAAACAGTGTGAAGTTTCCTCAAAAAATTAAAATGGAACTGCCATTTGATCCAGTGATCCCACTGCTAGGAATATATCCTAAGAAACCCAAAACACCAACCAGAAAGAATATATGCACCCCTATGTTCATAGCAGCATTATTTACAATAGCTAAGAACTGGAAACAGCCCAAGTGCCCATCCATAGATGAGTGGATAAAAAAGCTGTGGTATATCTCATGGTACATTTACACCATGGAATTCTATGCCACAGTAAAAAAAGAAGGATCTCTTACTCTTTAAGAGAGCATGGGATGGACCTGGAGAATATCATGCTAAGCGAAATAAGCCAGTCAGAGAAAGACATATATCACATGATCTCACTCATATATGGAATCTAATGAATAATTCATCAAATTAAACCGATGAATAAAATAGAACCAGTGGCATGGAAACATCGAACAGACCTACAAATCTCAGAGGGAAGGGGGTCAGGGAGGTTGGGAAAAGATTAATCAAAGACCTTGTATGCATATATGCATTGTCCAGGGACCCAGACAATAGGTAGTGAAGGACTAGGGTAGGGTGGGAACTGGGTGGAGGGAGGCAATGGGGCAATGGGGAAAGAGGGGGAAATCTGTAATACACTCAACAATAAAAATTAAAAAAAAAAAGAGTCATCTGATCTATGAAGTGTTCCAGTTTCCTCCTTTGCCATTGTCCTGAATGGCTGGAAACAATTGCCTCCCCGTGCTCCCAAAGGAATCTGAACACCCTTTAACATAGTTGTTTCCAGTACAATCAAGGTTACCTGGTTTCAAGTTCAGCTCTGCCACTGACCAGCTATGGGACACTGGGCTGAGCTCTTCCTTGGTTCCTTCTAAGGAAAACAGGGGTTATGTAATGATTAAATAGAAAATACATGTTACGTCCTTAAGACTCTCTGACACATTCTCAAGATTCTAAGGCTAGATATTATCTCAGCTAAAACACTGAGTGTGATGTCTGATAAATCTGTCTCCTCCTTAGATTCAGTTGCTTGAGGGCAGATAATAGATCTTCTTTATCTTTACTCAAGATCTAGAAGATAGTTTGTGTTGAATAAACGCTTGCTGAATGAATGAAAGTCCCTAAATAATGGATATTTTAAACCAGGTATGTTTACTCACCAAGTTCCTTTGAAAAGAACTTTCTGCTGCCCTGGGACTGCTGGTAGCATGGACAGGAGGGATGTCCTTCCTTGGGAGCAGAAAGGCCAAGAGACACGGCACCTGGGACTATGAGTTCTTGAATAGGTGGTCTATAACCACCACCACCACCACCCCTACCCCCCTACTGAGTAGATATGCAGCCTCAAGCACCTCACTCAACTTCTCTCTGCTCATTTTCCACCTGCGCCTTAAGCATTGAGCTTATAGAATTTTTTTTTTTTTGAGGCTGAAATGACTTACACATTTAAAGCACTTAAAACAGTGTGCGTATATAGAGCACACACTCAGTAATTGCCAGGGTCATTATGATTATCGATATCACTCTAAAGATTTAGGGCTATGTCAGGACAGAGCCATGCTTTGCTTCAAACCCTGGACACAATCCTATTGAGTTATGTCACTCCACACTTTCTTTTTTCGGGTCTCAGGTAATAGCAGGGCCAGCTCCAGGCATAGGTGAAGTGGAAATGTTAGGTATGTCAATATTTTCTTGCCATGTGTGAGAAAGGGATGTATTAGGATATCAAGGAACAGAGGCTTCTGATTAAACTGGCCTAAACAATGAGGAAAGTACTGTGGCAGCGTCTGCCCAGGTCCTCTTGGAATGCTCGCTCTTGGGGAAGTCAGCAGTGAGAAGGCTGATACCCCGGACTGACTATTGCCCTGCCATGAAAAAATCCATCCATGGAAAGGCATCATGAAGAGATGGAAGCTGATACAGGAGTGAATACTTCAAATGACTCCAGCCATCGCTTGATTGTAACCACATAAGAGACCCTAAGCCAGAACCATCCAGCGAAGCCCAGCAGATCCACAGAACCATAAGAGGTAATAATAACATTATGGGACAGTTTGTTACACAGCCATAGAGGACTAGGACATCCTCAAACTCAGCACCGTTACCCATAACATTAATAAAATACACACAAAAGGAAATTCAAATTCTAGACAGAACCAAGATCCAGCAGGCTGTTTGGGGAGTTGCATCCTTGCTCAGCTCACATATTCTGTAAAGCATGGTGTTATTCAAAATTACAACCCTTAAATTGCTTTCACAGTCCACATCACATGACAAAAAATGATTATTATTCACGTGGCAGTGTAGCTTCGGAGTTGAGTCAAGCTCATGATCAGGGCAGGACACTTCTGGATTCTGCAATATTTACACCAGTGTCATAAATTTACACATCTTCAAAAAAGAGATCTTGCACAATAGTTTCAAAGGCCCCTTCAAGGATTATCAAGATTCAAATGCATCCTTCAGTGTTACAACAATGGCACAGCCGATATCATTTGAATGTATTATATTCAGTGTTTGGTTCTACTCAACAAAAATTCTCCTGGGGAGAAACTAGATTATTACCACAAAAGGAATCAATGATTCCTTACCAGTCAAGAATCAGGACATTGATTCCATCACAGCTGCCTTCCATGGGAAGTTAGTTGTCCATGAATATCTGAAAGATGTATAAGCTTATGGAGGGGAACCAGTATTGTCCTCCATGGATCTGACTGTTGTATCAATGCACATATACCTTTTATGAATCTTGCAAACATCATGCCAAATGAAATAAGCCAGACAGACACACAAAGATAATATTGTATGGTTCCATTTACATGAGGGACCTAGAATAGTCAAATTGATAAAGACAGAGAGTAGAATGGAGGTTGCCAGAAGGGGGGCGGGGAATGGAGAGCTATTGTTTAAAGGGTTCAGAGTTTCAGTTTTGGATGATGAAAACGTTCTGGAGATGGATAACTATGCTGGTTGCACAACATTGTTAATGTATTTAATACACTGAACAGTACATCTAAAATGATAAATTTTGTTATGTCTATTTTATCACAATAATAAAAAAAAAACACCTTTGTTTTAAGAAAAAATAAATAAAAGGAAGAATTTAGGTGTTTTAACAGTAGGCTTCCCAGCAGGAAACAGATGGCCACTCAAATTAGGACAAGTTGAGGAGAGTTTAATAAAAGAACTCTTTAGTAAAGAGTTTAATAAAAGGTTTGGGCCGAGCACAAGGACATCGCAAGGGAGAGAGGAAAACCTCACTTCCTGGGAGCTGATAACCTCACTCTTCGGAGATTGAGATCTAATAGAATGAGGCCCAGAAGGAAGGGATAAACAGCTACCAGTCCTTGTCTCTTCTGTCTAAAGGAACCCTGCAGTCCTAGTCAGTCTGGCTCAGTGGATAGAGCATTGGCCCTCGGACTAAAGGGTTCCTGGGTTCGAGTCCAGTCAAGGGCACATACCTCAGTGGCAGGCTCAAGAGGGGCTCATGTGGGAGGCAATTAATTGATGTGTCTCTCTCACATTGATGTTTCTCTCTGTGTGTGTCTCTCTCTCCTTTCTACTCTCTCTAAAAATCAATGGAAAAATATCCTCGGGTGAGGATTAGCTAAAAAAAAAAAAAAATTTAAAGGAACCCTGCAAATTCTGGCCTCCAATTAAAAAACCCATCTCTTTCCTGTCCATCCCTCCTCTTTAAGGGGAGTAGACTTCTCCTATGGACTCAGCAAAATGAAACTGGTTGTTCTGAGAAATCTTCCTTATTCTCTGCAGTTTAGGTATGCAAAGGGTTAATGCAGCCCCCACACTAGGAAACACATGTCATGATCGGAGGGTCATTTTTGCCTGACTCTAACCCTCTCCTGCCTGCCCCAACTCAGCCGTCCCTCCTACGTGACTTAAAAATCGCATTCCATTAACGTCAATCCTCCAGGTTAGACCACTGCAGCCAGGTCACGGTCTCTGGAAGATCACTGCTGCTCTGCACATATGTTACCTGGCAGGAGAAGGGCCCCTGATTAGGAGGTAGGGGAAGGACAGCCATCTTCGCTAGGCCTCTTTCATTAGCACATTAGCATGAATGAGCTTATCAGATTAGCTAATTGTCACCTGGACACTTTGGACAGTGCAGAGATACTGGTGAGGCATGTTTCCACAAAAAGCGGGAGGGAAAGCACAGCGATGAGAAGTCCCAAAAAGAGCTTGGAGCATCCTGGAAGCGTAGGGCCCGGTGAGGAAGGACTAGCACGATGCTGCAGAGGACAGGAGAGGTGGAAGAAAAAGCTCTGAATGGGAAGGTGCTAATGATGAATCTCACCACTTTCAAGGTGTGCCTGGGAGCCCCCATTCCCTATTTGAGGAACAGCTCAGGTATAAGCAGATAACTGGACTTACGTTTCTTGACATAGTCCTGTAGGCAAAGACATGTTCTGGTAAGGTGGAAAACTAGATAACCTACAATCTCTCCCCCTACAAACGCCCAGAAAAGCTAGATAAAATACACAAATATTTTAAATACATAAGATAAACATCAAAGGAAGAAAGGGAAAGTAAAAGCCTCTGTAACACAGAACCTTGACTTTCAACACCCAAATAAGAACAGAAGATAAGACTTTGGGCTAGAGCAAAGTGGGGAGTTGAAATTAAGACCCTGGCATAAAACCAGGACTCTGACCTTCAGTGAAAGCAAGGACTGGGGGAATAATCTGCCCAATGACACTGAGAAATAATAAGGAAATTTATCTGAATCTTCCTCAATTCTTGGTGGGAAAATAACCTCCTCTGGAATTCATACCACCAAGTCAGAGAAGCCAAAAATGTGGAGAACAACATAAAAAGTGGTTTCAGGCCAGTGGTAGTCAGCCTTTGAGATGGCCCCTCAGTGATTCAGTGATACCACTTAGCTGCCGGGCAAAAGCATCTGCTCTGGGGAGTTGTACCTCAACCCAGGACCCACAGGTTTACCACAGATACAGTCTCACTGGAGATGAACTCACAATCAAAGCACATCATAAACATTCCTATATTATCAAGTCAAGCAGACACAATAGACAAACAAAAACAAAAAACTTGGCAGCATTTGACCCCCCAAGAAATTCAAATAATAGAACCAGCAGTGATATAAGTATATTTTAAACCATATAAGAAGAAATTAAAATCACAAATGCAGGGCACTATGAAAAACATATAGCTAGAATAGAGAAAAAAAAATCTGAAACTTCTAGAAATAAAATTTTTACTTATTAAAAAGAAATGAGGACTTTCTCTGGGAAGTGCGGTCTAGGCCGCAGCTCCTGGGGCTGGATGCACCCTTCTCAGAGCCTCCCAGCACCCTCTGGGTGGAAGGAGGAGCTGTGCGCTGAGCGGCTCTCCAGGGAAAAGGCCCGAGGCACTGGCAGCCATGGGCTCTTGGGACAAATTCCAGATACCTCGCTGCCCGCAGGGACAGCTAGCTCAGGATGTGTGAGAAACCAAGATGGCGGCATAGGTGAACACCTAAACTGCTGCCTCACACAACAATTTCAAAACTACAGCTAAAAGACAGAATGGACATCTTCCAGAATCACAGGAAAGCTGGCTGAGTGGAAATTCTACAACTAGAAGGAAAGAGAGGGGCACATGGAGACTCAGAGGAGCTATAAAAGGCTGAGGTACGAGACATGCACACAGAGAGGACGGGGGGCTGAGTGCCTGGCTAGCTTTCTCTAGCGGGATAGAGATGGAAGCTCCTGACTGCACTGAACCCCAGTTCCAACTGCACTGACCCCCAGTTCCGGGCGAGACCCTGGGGTCCCAGAGTCATACAGGGGGAGTCTGGACTGTCAGGAAAAGAGAGGAGCTCATGGAAACTCAGAGGAGCCACGAAAGGCAGAGGTTTGAAGGCGCGCGCACGCGCGCACGAGTGCATGTAGAGAGGACTGACTGCTGAGTGTGCCACTGGCTTTCTCTAGCAGGAGGAAGACAGAAGCTCCTGACTGCGCTGAATTCCAGTTCCAGGCGAGAATCTGGGAATCCAGATTCATTGGGGGAGAAACTGGACTGTCTGGCAGGGGGCGGAACTCGAGGGCGGCTTTCTCTCAGAGGTGCTTGCAGAATTACCACGGGACACTGAGACCCAGGGGCCTCATAGGGCAGGGCTGACGGGAAGCCAAGGCTATCTGCTCAGCCCTGAGACTCTGCCCCATCCAAGCTGAGCACAGAGGCTTTTGCAATTTTGCAAGTCTTGTCTCATAAGGCTGTCTCCAGCACAGAAGTTCTCCCAGTGTAGACACAGCTGATCCTCACAGCCAATTGCCCTGGAGGTCAATTCCTCCCAGTGATACCAACAACAATCAAGACTTAACTACATCAAGGCTGTACACACAGTCCACAAAGGGGTGCACCAAGAGTGTACACCTGAGGTAACTGGGGAGGCTGAGCCACTGGGCCCTACAGGACACCTAGCACACAAAGCTACTCTACCAACTCAGGGAAGCAGCAAAAATGTGGAGACAAAAAAACAGATCACAAACGAAAGAAATGGGAGGAAAGCAAATGACTGGATATAGAATTCAAAACCACAGTTATAAGGTTTTTCAAGAATTTCCTAGAAAAGGCTGATAAATTTAGCGAGACCCTTGAAAAAGGACCAACTAGAAGTTAAACAGACACTGACTGAAATAAAAAATATTATACAGAGACCTAACAGCAGACTAGAGGACCGCAAGAATCAAGTCAAAGATTTGAAATACAAAGAAACAAAAAACACTCAACTGGAAAAGCAAAAAGAAAAAAGAATCCAAAAATTTGAAGATAGTGTAAGGAGCCTCTGGGACAACTTCAAGCGTACCAATATCCGAATTATGGGGGTGCCAGAAGAAGAGAGAGATCAAGATACTGAAAACCTATTTGAAGAAATAATGACCGAAAACTTCCCCCACCTGGTGAAAGAAATAGACTTACAAGTCCAGGAAGCGCACAGAACCCCAAACAAAAGGAATCCAAAGAGGACCACACCAAGACACATCATAATTAAAATGCCAAGAGCAAAAGACAAAGAGAGAATATGAAAAGCAACAAGAGAAAAACAGTTAATTACCTACAAGGGAGCACCCATACGACTGTCAGCTGATTTCTCAACAGAAACTATGCAGGCCAGATGGGAGTGGCAAGAAATATTCAAAGTGATGAATAACAAGAACCTACAACCAAGATTACTCTACCCAGCAAAGCTATCATTCAGAATTGAAGGGCAGATAAAGAGTTTCACAGATAAGAAAAAGCTAAAGGAGTTCATCACCACCAAACCAGTATTATATGAAATGCTGAAAGGTACTCTTTAAGAAGAGGAAGAAGAAGAAAAAGGTAAAGATAAAAATTATGAACAATAAATACATATCTATCAACAAGTGAATCTAAAAATCAAGTGAATAAAAAATCTGAGGAACAGAGTAAACTGGTGAATATAATAGAATCAGGGGCATAGAAAGGGAGTGGACTGACAATTCTGGGGGGGAAGGGGTGTAGGGGGTGCGGGAAGAGATTGGACAATGGTCGTACACCTATGGATGAGGACAGTGGGGGGGGAGGTAAGGGCAGAGGGTGGGGTGGGAACCAGGTGGAGGGGAGCTATGGGGGGGAAAAAGAGGAACAATTGTAATAACCTGAACAATAAAGATTTATTAAATCAAAAAAAATAAATAAATGAATTTGGCCCAGCTGGCATGGCTCAGTGGTTGAGCATTGACCTACGAATCAGGAGGTCAAGGTTCGATTCCCTGTCAGGGCACATACCTGTGCTGTGGGCTCGATCCCCCATGTGGGGCATACAGGAGGCATCTGATCAATGATTCTCACCTATTGATGTTTCTATCTCTCTCTCCCTCTCCCTTCCTGCCAGAAATCAATAAATATTTTGTTTTTAAAAAGAAATAAATGTATTAAATAGTAGACTGCACTCAAATGAAATGAGAACCAATGAACTAGAAAATAGATCTGAAGGATTCAGAATGATGCACAGATAGATGAATATAAGGCCTTTTCATTACCTGCTCAACATTTCTCTATTTCTCACATATCTCATCTTTTATTATTAGGAATTTAGAAGGAAAGACAAGAGAGAATGAAGGAGATGCAACAGATAAAGAGTGTATGGCTAAAATTTTTCAAAATTAAAAGACATGAATCCTCAAATTCATGAACCACAGTGAGTCCCAAGTAGAATATGTAAAAATAAATGTACGGCTGAACATATTGTAATAAAAATGCAGGTCGTCTCATCAACCTACAGCCTTAGTTTCTCAGTTTGCTAAGTTAAGGTAACACCATGATACTATTTATTAAACTCACAGCTTTACTTCAGTTTTGCTTAACAACATGGTAGTTAAAGCGTGTGGAGTTTTAAGAAAGACCAAAGTTTGAATTCTGGCTTGGCCACTTACTTTGTGCTTTGGGACCTCTCTAGCCTCAGTTTCCTTGGCTGTAAAAAGGACCTCCTGCCGCTGGGTTGTTGCAGGAATCAGCCAGCAAATTCAGGTTGCTTGCTTTCCCTGTAAAGGCTGCATCCACAGTGCAAAGCGGGGTCCCCTCCCCGGCAAGCACAGTCCGTGGTAGGACGTTCTGAGTGCTGGCAGGGCATGGAGAAGTTCCATGGTTATGCAGCCAAGCCATAAAACAACAACAAAACACCCCCCCCAAAACAAAACAAAAAAACTCCTAATAAACAAGAGAGAAAAAAATTTAAATAAAAATTATGAATCAATTTATAAAGTGTGAAAAGCTGGTTGCCAAGTGAACTTCCACTATAAGATGAGGTTGTGGCACATTGAACAAAATAAGAAACTTGAATGGCAAATAAACATATGAGCCATATGTTCAACTTTCTTAACAATTAATGAAATACAAGCTAAATCAATGAGACATATGTCATACTCATCAGACCGGCAAACATTAGTATCTGATAATACCAACAGTTTTTAAAGATGCGGAGCAATTAGCTATTGTCCATTTCTATTGGAAGTATAAATTAGCACCATCACCCTGAAAAGCAATTTCAAAATCCATAAAAACTGAAACTTTTCATGTTTTTAGATGTTGTCTTTTTAAAAAAATTCTTGAACATGTGCACATGGGGATACCCATTGCTATACTGTGTATATTAGAGAAAAATGTGCAATCATTCTAAACGTCCTTTAGTGTAGGGATGGATACATAAACTTAATGGAATACTGTATAGCAGTTAAAATGAATGTATTAGATTTACAAGCATTAACATAAATCATCTTTAAAACATGATGGTAGCCGAAACCAGTTTGGCTCAGTGGATAGAGCGTCGGCCTGCGGACTGAAGGGTCCCAGGTTCGATTCCGGTCAGGGGCACGTACCTTGGTTGAGGGCACATCTCCAGTAGGGGGTGTGCAGGAGGCAGCTGATCGATGTTTCTCTCTCATTGATGTTTCTAGCTCTCTATCCCTCTCCCTTCCTCTCTGTAAAAAATCAATAAAATATATTTAAAAAAAAAAACAACAACAAAAAAACATGATGGTAGGTGAAAAGAGCAAATTCAAAAAAAAGTACAGTATTTCTTTTTAAAAAACACACAAAACAATAGTTTATTTATCTATAAACATATTGTAAGAGCATCTGTAGGAAGGATACACAACAATATCAGGGTAGTGGCTGACCCTGGGAAAGGAAGAACAGCAAAAAAGGGATGGAGGTGGGTCTTTAGCAGTATCTATTTTATTTTATTCCTTTAAAAAAATAGAGAATTAGCCCTGACCGTTTTGGCTCAGTGGATAGAGCATCAGCCTGTGGACTGAAAGGTCCCAGGTTCAATTCCAGTCAAGGGCATGTACCTTGGTTGCGGGCACATCCCCAGTAGGAGGTGTGCAGGAGGTGGCTGATCGATGTTTCTCACTCATCGATGTTTCTAACTCTCTATCACTCTCTCTTCCTCTCTGTAAAAAATCAATAAAATATATTTTTAAAAAAATAGAGAATTATTTCAAAAATACAAAAATCTGAATTAATAATAATAACAGTAATATATATTTAATGTTGGTGGTGGGCAGGGAGAAATTTTGTACATTATTTCCTACCTTTTGGAGGTATATGAGATGTGTCACAATTAACAATTTTAAAGAGAAATTCAGAAATGTGAGATTATGATTACTTTTTATCTTTTATCTTACCTGTTTTCTTAAACTCTCTATAATTGTTATACATCACTTTTATAATTAGAAAAGAATATAAGCCCTGGCCAGTGTGGCTCAGTTGGTTGAGTGTCGTCCCTTGCACCGCAAGATTGCAGGTTCGATTCCAGGTCAGGGCACATGCCCAGGTTTCGGGGCTCGATCACCAGTAGGGGTGCATGCAGGAGGCAACCAACTGATGTTTCTCTCTCACATTGATGTTTCTCTTTCTCTCTCTCTCACTTCCTCTCTTCCTAAAAACCAATAAATAAAACATATTTTAAAAAAGAAAATAATATAAGAAAATCTATAATAATAAAAGCATAATATGCAAATCGACCTAATGACCAAACAGCAGAACAACCATCCAGACAACCTTTTGGATGACCACACTATGACACGCACTGGCGCCAGGCCAGCCAAGGCAGGTGCCATGCGATTGGTTGGGGGGCCCCACAATCGCCCCACAGAGGGAGGCCCAAGCCACCAGCCAGCGGGGCAATTGATTGGTGTGGGGGGGTGGCTCCACAATCGCCCCAAAGAGGGAGGCCCAGGCCAGCCAAGCAATCGCACCCTATGCCTGGTGGGGGATAGAGGGGCAACATTGCACAGGTGGCAAGCAGTGGCAGCAGTGGGGGCGGGGCCAGCTGCCAGCAGCCGGGGGAAGGAAAGCCCCTATAGGCCCTGATTGACAGCCAGGCCTAGGCACCCTACCCAAGGGGGTCCCAGGTTGCGAGAGGGCTCAGGCTAGGCTGAGGGACACCCCCCACCCCGTGCACTAATTTCGTGCACCAGGCCTCTAGTGTACAGATAATCCTTGATAATCTTTCAGGACACCTCAATTCTAAATGTGGAATACTAAATCAATCTTTTAAATCAATTTTTAAAGTGTGATAAGTGGTTGCCAAGTGAACATCCACCATAAGACTAGGCACCGAGGACCAGGTCATTCCAGTCATCTTAGTCACCACTGCAGCATCTGCACCATTGATCTGAACATAGTTACCACTCTCGGTCATTACTGACGGCAAACTGACCAGTTCTGCTGCACATACATATGTGAGAATTTTCAGATGGCATCAAAGGTTTCATTTTCCCTTATTTATTTATGTGCGTACAGTAATGTGTGTGCATGTGTCCTTTCATATGTACATATACTTTTTAATCCCATGAACTGTCCTGCAGAGATGAGGAGTTGAGGTGATTCTGGAGTGAAGGGGATTCTGGGAGTTAAATGAAGCAGAGATTCTTTTACTTCTAGGTCATTGTTTTACCTCTAAACAGAAGATGTCAACAGTTGCCCAGTGACCTCTGTGAAATGTTTGTGGTCTTGTGTCAGTTCCTAACAACGAGTTGTCCACATAATAGGAGTACTTTATTTATTGTATATACTCCTTTGATGTCTGTCAAGTTTTTTTAATGTTTCCCTTTCTTTTTATCTGGTTCCTCACTGTTGACATTGTCCCGTTATTGTCTTCCTAGATTGAAAGGACCATGTTCACTTAACTAGCTCGGCATGGCAACCAGCACAATTTTGATGAGCGTGCGGGTGCTCCATAAACTGTTTTTATGGTGCTGCTATTGATGGCAGCAAAACTAGGCTGACAATAGTGCCTTCAAATGATTACCCAGTCTCTCTATTGGTACCATAATGTGAAGACTTGGTGTCCATTGCCCGGTCATAGAGTTGCCAGAATTAGCAAATTAAAATACAAGACAGAATGAATCAGGTTTTTTTTCCCCAATTATAATAAATATGTTCCAAACATTGCACAGAACATATTTACATTAAAAACATTTTTTAATCTAAAATTAAAATTTAAATGAGCATCCAGTATTTTATCTGGCAAGTCTACCCAGACACATTTCTTGAAGGTCTCTAAAACATTTGGCAGAGTAACCACCTGAGATGGGAGAGTTGAGAATTTTATTAAAAGAAACTATCATATTCATTGGGATAAGAAACAAAGAAAATAACCACACATTTAAATCTGGTTCATGGTTATAAAGGTGTCTATCTCAGTGCATGAACATCATGATTGAATTATTGTGAACTGTCTTTGGACAGAATAATGATGTTTGAATACCAGATGGTTATTTTCTGAGTTACCAAAGCTCTCCATTCTCCCCACAGTGGCAGCTGGCATATTCTCAGAGTTTTCACTAAATGGCAGAACTAGAACAGATCCAAGGGAATGCAGAGTAATGGGAAAAAAAATTCATCCAGGGAGAGGAGTTATTTTCCCAAAGAATTTTCTTTTTTAAAAAAAAATATATTTTATTGATTTTTTACAGAGAGGAAGGGAGAAGGATAGAGAGTTAGAAACATCGATGGGAGAGAAACATCGATCAGCTGCCTCCTGCACACCTCCCACTGGGGATGTGCCTGCAACCAAGGTACATGCCCTTGACCGGAATCGAACCTGGGACCCTTCAGTCTGCAGGCCGACGCTCTATCCACTGAGCCAAACTGGTTACGGCTCCCAAAGAATTTTCAACCCCTCCACACCTCCTGTCTCCCTTTCTACCACCACCCAGTTTGGTCTTCAAAGCTTTCAGATTTAGTGTTCTCAGAGGAAGTTATATTCTGAGGAGTAAACAAATATGCCAAAATATTAGGACAGAAGAAACTATAACATTCTCCTGGTTAAGCTCTGGCCAGGTAACTGGTTAGAGTATCATCTCAATACACCAAGGTTTCAGGTTCAATCCCTGGTCAAGGCGCATATAAGAATCAACCTATGAATGCATAAATAACTGAAACAACAAATCTCTCTCTCTCTCTTAAATCAACATATAAAATTTTTAAAAAATTATCCTAGTTAAAAATCAACCCATGGGGGAAATAAACTGGGCTGGAGGCAGGGGGCGGGTGGGGTGGGTGGACAGGGATCTAATGCAGTGGTAGAATATGTGAACTGTGACTATCTGAATGTCATCTATTGTGAGACATATAATGAGGCAATTTGGAAGAAATCCCTTTCATAACAGAGCATCATAACTACTGACATGAAGAATGTTCATGCTTAGTTACTTGCTGCTTAAAATCACTGGCAGAAATACTCAAGGTCTAGTTTCTATGAAGCCTTCTGTGCCTTTCTGGATTGCCACCTATCCCAGGTCTGTACCTTCACATTTCCTCCTAAAATCACTGGTTGCTCTCCTTGCTGTATCTCTAGATCCTAGCCCTGTGCCTGGCACAGTAGGTATTTAAAGCTATCTCTATAGTATATACAACCCTAGTATGCAAATAGACCAAATGGTGGAACAACCGAACAACCGGTCGCTATGATGTGCACTGACAACCAGGGGGCATGCGCGGAACATGGCAGGCATCGGCAACAGGTGGTAGAGCGTGGAACGTGGCGGTCATTGGCCGCGGCGGGATGGAGGCGCAGGTGAACGGGAGTGCCAGACCAAGGAAGGGCACCAATCACCATCATTGGGGTGAGCCTCTGGTGGTTACTGAAAATTCTTTGCTCCCACACAGCGCTGTCCCACTGGGCACTCACACCTGCTGCTGGGCCAGTGCTGGCCCTGCTCACACCCAATCACTTGAGCACTGTCAGTGGCTGCTGGCCCCGATCTCCCCTCAGGGCTTCTCCACCTCCTCTTGCTCCTGAGGGGCAATCGGGGCCGGCAGCTGCCTCTTGCAACATGGCTGGCGCTGGCCCCGGCCCCAATCGTTCTGCACTATCAGCACGTGGAAGCGGTGGTGGTGGAAGCGGGGCACAGGGGACCGGGGGAGGGGCTGGGCAGGGGCATGGAGAATGGGCCAAGACCCACCCCTGTGCCCACCACAGCCTTGCGGCCCACAGTTCCTTTCAAGGTGCATGAATTCGTGCACTGGGCCCCTAGTTTACTAGTATTAATAAATAAGAAAACTTCAGTCATCCATTTAAAAATAATTTAATTGATTTTTCATTTTAAGAACATTTTAAGATATAGCCCAACAGCTGGGGAATAGAGCATTGCCATTCTGTAAATTTTTATATTTGTTCTTAGTTAATAAACTGCACAACAGAGCTTTATTTTTAAGCTAACTAAATTAAAAAGCAATACAAGTGTGAAGTAACTTATGCTTTTAAGTGTTTGTTTGCCTTATACTATGTGATCTAAAAGACTCAAATCCAAAGAGCAAAATGGGAAAACCAACATTCTTAAAATAAAATTTGTTTTTACTATGTGTGTTTTAACAAATGAGTGGTTAGATATAGGAGCTTAACCACTACATGAATAAACCGTAAAGCCCCCCTGACATTACAGCGTGCTAAGGCTGCCTTTATAATGTGGGCTCTCTGTGTTCTTGTGAGACTATTAAGCTAGATTTAAGATGATTATTCTGGAAGTAGCACAACAATAAGAACATTTACTCACATAAACCAGTTCTCTCAGGTTTTTCAATAGGAAACACTTTGGAATAGACATTCTTTTTTTTTTTTTTTTAAATATATTTTATTGATATTTTACAGAGAGGAAGGGAGAGTGATAGAGAGCTAGAAACATCGATGAGAGAGAAACATCGATCAGCTGCCTCCTGCACACCTCCCACCAGGGATGTGCCCACAACCAATGTACATGCCCTTGACCGGAATCGAACCCGGGACCCTTGAGTCCGCAGGCCGACGCTCTATCCACTGAGCCAAACCGGTTTCGGCAGGAATAGACATTCTTGACAAGCTATTGTATGTCTGGGTTTGCTCTGCATCTGCTCTTAAATATATACCTTCAAGAACTAAGGAAGCCATAACCATAGCCTGAATTGATATCGAATCTTTTTCTCACCAATGCTGTAGCAAATTAAATATAAATCATCCAAACATTACTCCTTTTCTAAAATTGATTTGCTACTTTACTCCCAACAAATAAAGAATATAGACTGAGAGTCATACATTTCATTTTTGTGTTTGTTTTAAAATAGATTCCTGGCCTTATACTATGCCACCGTGTAGCAGGTGAGCTTCCTGGAAGAGTCATGTAAGCATCTGTGACGATCCTCAGTGAACACGTGCAATTTAATGCCGACACACCCCGCTGAAAGCTAAAACCTGTGAGTCGTATACTATGCATGAGTCTGACCATTGCAGAGCATCTGAGAGTTGACTAAAAGTTTTCACTGAAATGATTGTTATGCAGACATCACCGCGAATTGCAGCAGAAAGAGTTGCTCATCACACATGTTCTGCCCTTTCTAGAATCACAGCCAAATTAAAATCCCAGCCTGGCCAGTTGATTCTGTAGTAAACTGTTATGCAAAAAAGCTTCAGTCACATATCACTGCTTCCTCCTGTCCTTTCTCTGGCAAAACATTAAGGCCGAAGATATCAACAACAATTAGAATTTAAACCTCTTCTCTGCTTAGTAACAAATCCTTTCCATCCCTGTCTACCCAGAAACAATCTGCCTGCTATTCCTATTTTCATGTCCTCTCCTCTCAAATTAACCTTGGTTGCCTTCCCACTTCCGGATAGTGTTATTGATCTTGAGTTAAGATGCCTAGATCAGTGGTCGGCAAACTGCAGCTCGCGAGCCACATGCGGCTCTTTGGCCCCTTGAGTGTGGCTCTTCCACAAAATACCACAGCCTGGGCGAGTCTATTTTGAAGAAGTGGCATTAGAAGAAGTTTAAGTTTAAAAAATTTGGCTCTCAAAAGAAATTTCAATCGTTGTACTGCTGATATTTGGCTCTGTTGACTAATGAGTTTGCTGACCACTGGCCTAGATGATATAGAACTTGGCATTTGAGAGATGATAATGAAGCCAGAGTTTGACATCTAGCCTGAAAATTCTGTTTTGAACATTTTTAGAGGGTGAAGAACTTTATCATGCTGCACAAACAGCCCCCAAGAGTTCTGGTATTCTACCTATAGCATTGCTTCTGTAGACTTGGGCCTGTAGGATAAGAATTGGGTCCAGAAGTAGTATTGCAGGTTTTCCCTAGAAAAATCTTAACTATAGGTCTCTCTCCTCAATGGCTTCAATGCTTTCTATTGCTCTTAGAATATAGTCCCAACCACTTACCATGGCTGTCATTCCATTCCTCCAGCCCCCATTGCTTGGTCACATGGAACATAACTACAGGGTTCTGTGCTTCTGGTTCTCACTTTCTGAAATGCTTTCCCCCCCGCCCCCACCCCCAGTTCCTTGTATGACTCTGGCTCCTTATCACCTTCAAGTGTCAGTTTAAACACCACCTCCTCAGAGAGGCTTTCCCTGACCACTGTCTCTGAAGTGGCTCTCCTTAAGTACCCCCCAGCCTCCCGCAGTTCTCTTGATCACATCATCCTGTTTATCTTCTTTGTAGCACTTGTCACAATCAATAATTATCACCAGACTATAAGCTTTGAGATATCACCACTATATCTCTACCATCTAGTATAGGCACATATATGGTGCTTGATATTTGCAAATTAATTATTGAGTACATGAATGGATAATTAGGCTAATAATATGCATTTCTCTCCTTTTTTCATTTTATTTTTGTATAGTATCTAGCACCATATGATATTAGCTAGAAAGAATTTAACAAAATGCTATTATTGAGAAATTTTAATAATAAAGAAGAATATTAGGAAGCAAATGTTTGCAAATATCATTAGTCATGTGCTAGATGAGACTGTCTTTTAGACATATTGCTGGTGTACCTGTCTGACAGATTCCCCGGAATTCTTTCCTTCCTTCCCTCCTTCCTTCTTTTCCTCTCTCCCTTCCCTCCTTCCTTCCTTCCTTTCTTCCTTATTTCCCCCTCCCTCCCTTCCTTTCTCTCTCTTTCCTTCTCCCCCTCCATTCTTCTCTTTCTCTCTCTCGTTTTTTAAGTTACATATGACATTGCTGATTAACATCTCAGCCCCCAGTTCTACCATCTTAAAGCCTTTCCTCCAACTTTTACTCAACTTCATGAGCTGATATGTAGCATAAATCAGGAAATAGTTCACCTACAATCACACGGGCCCCTCAAAGACAGTCTTTCAGAGACAAAAAGCAAACAAACCTAAAGTACAAAGCATCACATTTATATTTGGAAACAGCATGTTACAGATAAAAGACATTAGACTCAGGAAACTGTGATTCTAATCATTTTGCCACTATAGATATGATAGAAAATCAATTCACTACTCTGTGTCCCAATTTTCTCATCTATAAAATTGAAATAATGTCTCCTATCTTGTCTTACTTCAAAGGAAGGAAAGGATCCATCAAAATGGTTATGTGAAAGCACTCTGCAAAATACTATGTGAACATAAAAGCTATTGTATTAAAAGAGAAACACTATTTTATAGTTTGCTAGAAAAGGAAGGATAGACATAGCTGGGGATCAATGGGTATAGTGACAATATTTTCAAAACCAAAATCAGGACATATCTTTTGGCATATGATCTGACACATGGTCTGACCACATGACAGAATATTTGAAATCAAAATGTCCTGAAAAATCCAGGACATGTGGTTGCCATAGCAATGAGGAGCCATAGGGAGGCTATGGGCAATGAAAAGACAGGGTCGAATTGGCAAGCATGGAAAACTATTTTGCCAGTGATGTGCAGGACAGTTTGGAATCAATCGATGTGGAAGACTGAAAAGGCAAGAAGAAAGAATTTTACTAATTTGAATGTGAGGTATAAGTAGTAGTCCTGAGTCATCCTCATTCTGAAAAAAATTTCCCCTTCATTCTGGGAAATCCAAGGTAGTCTGGTTCACATGAATGGGAGGCAGGAAGAGGTGTTTTGGATAACAATTTTGATGGACCTAGAGAGCATTATGCTAAGTGAAATAAGCCAGTCAAAGACAAATACCATATGATCTCACTTATATGTGGAATCTAATGAACAAAATAAACTAACAAAATAGAAACTTAACACATAGAATACAGAGAACAGACTGATAGCTGTCAGAGGGGAGAGGGGTTGGAGGGTTGGGTGAAAAAGGTGAAGGGATTAAGCAAAAAAAGGAAAAAGAAAAATCACAAAAAACTCATAGACACAGACAACGGTATGGTGATTACCAGAGGAAAAGGGGAGTGGGGGGAGGTAGAATTCTGTAATGAGGGTATAACTGGTGATGGAAGGAGACTTGACTTAGGGTAGCAAACACACAATACAATATACAGATGATCTATACTAATAAAAAGGTAATATGCTAATTAGACCGGATAGACCAGACATCTTCCAGACGTCCTTCCAGACAAAGCCACAGTGGCGGGAGTCAAGACAGGGGAGAGCAGTTAGGGGCAATCAGGCAGGCAGGCAGGTGAGCGGTTAGGAGCCAGAGGTCCCAGATTGTGAGAGGGTGCAGGCCAGGCTGAGGGACACCCCCCCTCCATGCACAACTTTTGTGCACCAGGCCTCTAGTATATTATAAAATTGTAATACATCATCTGTATGAAACCTATATAATTCTATTAACCGATGTTACCCCAATACATTCAATTAAAAAAGAATTTTGTTGGAGTGGACCTAGCCCCCATGGTAGTCCTGTATTTACTTTCAGCATCCCAAGGGCACCTTTGAACTAAGAATTATTTCTTGGTAGCTCAGTTCTCCAGACCCAGGAAGACTCCCTAGAAATACCATAGCATCCAGGGGTGGGCAAACTTTTTGACTCGAGGACCACAATGGGTTCTTAAACTGGACCGGAGGGCCGGAACAAAAGCATGGATGGAGTGTTTGTGTGAACTAATATAAATTCAAAGTAAAGGAGCGGAGGGGAGAGCAAGAGAACCGGATAGAACAGCCGGATCTGGCCCGCGGGCCATAGTTTGCCCACGGCTGGAGACCCTACTCTTCCTCCATCTGGATGGAAAGTTCCACATCTCTCCAACTCTGGGAATCCTGCTCTACATGGACTGCATTCTGCCTCCACCTTTCTCCTCACAAAGGAAAGCATCCTCTTCTCTGGAATAGCGCAAGAAATGTTGTTTGTGATTTACAACTCCATCAGAGCTCCTGACAACACAACCCTGATATCATATGATTTCTACTCATGACTTTTAGGACAGAAAGTCAGATTTTTTTTGGTGGCCAGTCAAAAGTAAGTTGCAGATAAATCTCATGGAGGTGTAATGATTGGACAGAGAAGTGGAAGGCTTATACAAAGGTCAATCTTTTTTGGCATTTTGCACAGATTCTTATTAAAATTAATAAAGCTCCTATTTCTAAGGGGCAAGCATTGTTTCACAAGGCAGATTTCCCATCAAGCCCTTATTCCTTGCCAGCCCTTAAAGACTCCAAGACCTCTAAATGCCATCCAGTGCCTATCACATGCTATTGAGTTGGCATGTTTGCAAATTGCATGCAGTGAGATCCTTCCATACCAACAGCCCTGCCTCAGATTCCCCGGCATCGCAGCCAAACTAGTATTGCCTGCACATTTTCTTCATCTTTTCATTGAGTTCAGTGTGGCAGCAGCACATTCCTCAGCACAGGCTCCAGTCGGCATGGTAACTAGTTAGGGGCTGCGAGCTGCCTTCTTGCAGACTCCTATTTCCTTTTGAGAGGGCTGTTTTTGGGGGGGAGGAGAGAGGGGATCCCAGAGCTGATGGTGGTGGAGGAAGTGGTGAAAAGGGGGTGGAGAAAGAATTGATTGGGTTGGGCTGGGGGATGGGGGAGGGACAGAAGAATGATTTAAACACGCTTTTTAAAAGAGTTATCTGGTCCACCCATGGTGTTGGTGCTAAATTGCCTGGGCAGGAAAAAAAAAAAAAAAGAAGTCCTAATTGGGATGGGGAGGCAGTGACAAAGCAAAGCTTGTTCAAGCCTCTGGAATCTGCACTGTTGATAGTGCAGGTACCTCAGGGCGGTGGGGAGTGATTGCTGTGTTGACTTTGTCTAATTGCAGGGGAGGAGTTATGTGAGCTGTGACGGGCAGTGTTACACCCAGTGGGGTGGTGGACAAAAACTGGCATCGTCACGCACGCCGGGCTCAATAAACGGCTGACAAAGCTCTTGGCATATTATTAAAAATCTGGCAAAATGTTCATCTCTTGACAAAAATGTAGAGAGACTAGTAATGCATAACTTTATCCCATGTTGGATTTTAAAATGGCTAATGCCAAGTTGTCTGTCAAAATTAATAGGGCATTGCTGCTTCTTATAGAACAAAAAAATATTTCTCATACATTTTATTCATTTATTCATTGCTAAAAACTCATGTATCTGCTAAAATTTTCATTTGGGAACAGGGTTTGGAGGTGGGTAACCTTGATTTGAAAGGGCTGTGAATTAAAAGCTACTTTTCATCATGTTTGCTATAATATAAACCACACCTTCATTAAAATCTAATCCATCCTATTCTTTGAGAATAAATTAAAACTCTGCATCCACACTTATATTATGAGAGGCATTGAAACTGCAATTATTGATTATATTGGTAACTGAGTTGCGTTTGGGACTTTTTAAATTTGTTATATCAAGAAACATGTTAAATGGTTAATTGTTGAGCAGATACTCTGCATTGTCATTGGAATTAATATACTGACTGACTCTTCTACATTGTTATTTCGTGTTAATGTGTTTCTCCTTCCTTCTTCGATTTCCATGAAGCCTTCATGCATGCTCTTCTACAAACCACTTTCTATTCAGTTTCATACACGTAGGGCAACTTTCTGTTCCAGAATCTGAGTTCAAAGTGTAAATAACACTCTACCTTGTCATATGCATATGGTGCCTGTGGGTAGCTATTTCCTTTCTTATTTTCCACATTCTAAAGCTTTGCCATGAAATGGAAATGAAGAAAGTCTCCCAGAAAAATTTAAAAGCCTTTTATAATGCACCTTAATTCCTAGTTTGCTTCATGGAACAACAAACTTTTGTGTTTATAAGTTTAGAATTTTTGGTAACTTTTACCCCCAAAATTCCAAAATGGCATTTCCCTCAAAATCTCATGTTTTTGCTCATTCTGATTTTTAAGGCCTTCAAATAAAATACAAAGTCAACAAGGCTGGTGGGGAGACTTTGCTCGTAAGCCCTAATAAATAATTTGGTTTTGTGTTTTTTTGCTCTTCTTTTTATGCTTAAAGCACCCCTCTACAGTAGAGAAGGAAGCTCTGCTTGAAAACTAAGACACTTGAAGCATAAACACTGGGAGGCTTCCAGGTAAAAGGGAAATGTACAAACGTTCCAGAACTGCTGAAGAAACAAATGTGCAAATAAGAGATGGGCCGGTTCCCCACTGTTCATGTTTGCTCACTGCGAACATTTGGTTCACTTGGCTTGGCTCATTATTTCAGCTGGGAAAGCCACTATATGAATTAATAGCAGATTTCCCAGCTGAAAATAAATGTTTACCAGTTTAGGGGGCTGGGGATTTTTGGCAAAGACCTGGCTTTTTGTCTGACTGGCTCCTTTTTTTTTTTGGCCTGCACATCCCTGAGGTGTGTAATTAAAGTAAGGGAATTTGCACATAGTGCTTTAGGGCTTTAATGAACAGAAAACACAGGACATTTCAGCAATTTGATGCCTAATGTCAGAGTGTGCATTTCCTGTGTGAGGTGTGACAATAATAGGACTCCGTGATGATAAAGGCACCTGCAACTGCGTGTAAAGACAAAGTGACAGTATTTGTTCCTAAATTCCAATACAAAATACATTTAAAAAGAGCAATTTACATTTTCAAACAGATGGACTTTGCATTTGAACATACCTTCAGAATTAATGGCTACTCAATCAGCCCCACTTTGCTGAATATTGAAATTCCCTTTAGGACAAAGATCTTGGCTGTTGATATCAGGTTACATTACAAAATTGAACACACAATATCAAGTGGGTTTAATCATAACCATTCTCACCTTGCTGTTGAAATTTTTGAACAGCTCAAAATCTGGAAAAGTATTTTTAAAGCTCAGGAACCTTGAGGGACAGGGTAGCAAAAAAAAAAAAAAATCAACATTTATTGAGCACCTGTTATATGCCAGATACTTTTACATGATGTAAAATTTACTAATTAACAAAAATAACCTTGCAAGCCAAAACCAGTTTGGCTCAGTGGATAGAGCGTCGGCCTGCGGACTGAAGGGTCCCGGGTTCGATTCCGGTCAAGGGCATGTACCTTGGTTGCGGGCACATCCCCAGTGGGAGGTGTGCAGGAGGCAGCTGATTGATGTTTCTCTCTCATCGATGTTTCTAGCTCTCTATCCCTCTCCCTTCCTCTCTGTAAAATATCAATAAAATATATTTAAAAAAAAAATAACCTTGCAAAAAAAACAACAACCACATTATTATCCTTTTTTTTTGGGGGGGGGGTGTTGAAAGAAATTAGGTAACTTGCCCAAGATCCTATAATCAGTGACACCAGCGTGTGGGAGAGGACCCTGCCCAGCAGAATAAGCACTCAGAACATACAATCATCATTATTGTCTGGCTCTAAAACTCAAACTCTTTCAACATAGTTTGCCATTATTATTTTCATATTTCTTTCATAAAATTTATTCTAAAGAATAAAAACATCGTCCCCCTCTTATCCCCAGTCCCTGATCATTTTTGTGTGTGAATAAAGTTTGCAAAAACAAACAAACAAACAAACAAACAAAAACCCAAAACTTCTTGCTCCATCCTCTGCATAACAGTGTAGGATGAAGCAAGCTGTACTTTTGGGTTTTGGGGAAGGCATCTCACTCTGAGGGCAAACTATACTTTTAATACACAGGTCCAGGGCAGCCACGAGGAGGAACAAGTCTTCAAGAGAAGCATGGAGGAAGGGGGTGCTTTCATCACAGCCACAGGCCAGAATACGGCACCACATCACTGCAGAATCTGGGAACACAGATTTCACCTCGCTAGGCCTCAATTCTAACATCTGTAAAAAGAAAAAGGGCTGACTGATCTAAAAAGCCCGTTTTTTATTTAAAAGTCTAAACTACCAAGCAACCCTTGGCTGAGACCAGAGGGCAGGCGGGCAGGAAGCTGAGATAACCATAAACACAAGAATTCCCAAAGGTAAGCTTCAAACAACTACCTGTCTTGTGGTCACTACATGAAGACATCTGCTACATTTTATAGCCATCATCCCTCATGAAATGATGATCAGGTTTCTACTACATATTCCACATTGACATTACTTGATATCCTCCATAAACTAAATCCTAAGGTACCGTAAAACATTGCCTTTAAAAGCCTTTTCCTCTCCTGACTTTTCACCTTATCGTGGGCTGTCTGTGGCCTTCCTCTTAGTCTCAAAAAACATTTGGAGAATCACTGACAGACCACACATCTGGCATGGGGCACTATCCTAATTCTTGGTAAAGAAGAAGAATGCACGTGTGAGGTGTGTATGTGCATTTGTGTGTGAGAGAGACTTGAAGTCTAAACACTTCCTCCTCCAACCCTAGGACTAGGAAACCCAAGAGACTGGACACTCTGAAACCTGCTACCCCATATCCGTCACTTTTCTCCTTGATAAGAAGGCAGCACTCTCTCCTCTCTCGTCAATAAGCACTGATGCTGGCAGCTCCCCAGCAATAACTGTTCCAACAGAGGAGCCCCATCCCCAGGAAAAACTATCTCCATCAATATTTAAAGAAATGTGAACATCAGGAGTGTGAAACATTTGGATATATTTTTACTTCACTAGGACTTACAATTTATTGATCCTACCACTGTGTCACTGTCCTCATCCCTCTGTGTCCTCACGTTCCTCCTCCTTATCCTACTTAAGTTCCATGATTCAGTATTCTTCTCTTGCAAGCACCCTCATCCTCTTTACTCCTTTCTCACTGCGTTGTGCTAGTAAATTTTCAGGCTTGATTAAATTCAACTTTCTGTCTATTTCATGCCAGCATCCTTGCAACTAAATGTGCTTGAGAAAAACACACAACCATGCTAGCTGATCTCATTCTAAATTCCTGATTATTATCAGCTCCCATGGACCAATAATGTGCTCAGCTGTCATTCGGTGTCCTTGTCCATTCCCTCTCCCATTCTCCTCAACAACTCTTTCATCCCTTCTCCTCTCCTCAGTCCTCCACAACCAGTGCTGAAACTGGGGAGCAAGATCTCTTTCTGGATGTTTCTGTTTTCTTGGTGAAATAGTGAATGATGTTGAGTTATGATGAGTGATACCATGCCTTTGCTCCTGTGACTTTGGGTGACTTCAGCCAAGGCCAGTCCCCACTTTTGCACTAGATCCTATCCCCTCTCAATGCCACAAGGATAGTTCTCTAACAATTCTTCCCCTCTCTCCTGCATCACCACTTTCCCCCCATTTTCCTGGTCCATTGTCATAACATATAAACATGTTCTTGTTTCTTTCATTAAAAGTAAAAACAAAAATCTTTTGATAACACCTCTCTCTCTCTTACTTCTCCACTTTCTCTTTACCTCTTGGCAACACAACTCCTCAAAAAAGTTGTTTATATTCACTAGCAATTTCTCTCCTCCCATTCCCTCTCAAAGCAAGCTGATCACCGCCTCAGGCTGCAAACATCAAAATTGGTCCAGTTACGATGACCAAGGGCCTCTGCATAGGCAAATCCATCTGTCAATTCTCAGTCCTTGTCTTGCTTGTAAACATTTTATGGAGTTGATCATTTTCTCCCCATTGAAACACTTTTAACTTGCTTTCCAGGACACCATGCTCTACTGAGTTTCTTCCCACTTCTTAGTTGCTTTTTTGTCAGTCTCCTATCTTGGTGCCTCATCTCCCTGCCACTAAGACTTGGAGTGCCCCAGGGATTAGGGTTGACTTCATCTTTTCCCTAACTATGTTCAATTCATAGAGGATCTCTTCAGCTACATGGCTTTAAATACCATCTCTACTCTTTGTCCAGATTTGTATCTCCATACCGAATGGCTCTTTTGTGGGCCCCTGTTGTGAAACCAAGACCCAGGTTCCATCTTGCTCCCCAGTTATGTTGAGTGAGTTTCTTTTTTATTTCCCTGATGCTTGATGCCTTGTTGGTTTCCCAGCAAAGGGTTCTGAACCAGAAATCTGCTGACAGACCTTCCTAATACTGCCTACCTGTGTAGGTTGCTTAATATTATCGAAGGAGGAGAAAGAAAAGAGAAAAAAGGAGGAGAAGGAGAAAGAGGAAGAATGGGAGAAGGGTTGGGGGTGGTGACTTGTGGCTGTTGTACAAAGACCCAGTGATGTTAAGTGTTTCCCAGTCACCCTTGGGAAAAGGCAGCAGGCTTTCTCCTGCCACAGGCAAAATCATTAGTTTGGTGAGTTTGTTGTGGTATAGACAAAGCCTGATCCTTAGTATTGCAAATCAGAAATTTCATACTTTTAGAGAAAATAAATCAACCTGTCTAGGGTAGACTGCCTAATTAATCTCATGAGTCTGATATATCAAATCACGGTACCATTTTATTAATTTACATTAAGAAACAACTGTTGTAGGAGCTACACAAGCAATGTACTGTATTCTCTTCCTGCCATCAAAAATTTTGAAAAGCCATATCATGTTCAAAGCTAGTATATTAATTTATAGTAAGAAATGGTTGTCTTGATGAGCAAAATTCTTGAAGTTCATATGATCTGCACATTTCCTGTTTCTCTGCAGACTTACACAGGGAACAAAATCATAACCAGATTTTAGAAAAATGGTAGCTAATCACAATGAGGCCAGAGTGGTTTTTTTCAAAGCACACATTTGACCAGGTCACTCCTCTAAAACTGGACACTGCTGGCCCTACATGGTCCAGCTACTTCAGCCTCTGCCTTCAGTATCAGAAAAGGTTAAAACATGGGTTCTGCAACCACACTTCTATGGTTCAAATCCCTGTTCCTCTACTTTGGAGCTCAGGTGATTTATTTACCTATATTGTGCTCTAGTTACCTCTTCAGTAAAATAGGAATAAAGACAGTATTTATTTCATAGGATTATGATGAAAATTAGGAGAATAACCCACTTTCAAAAGTGCCTGGCACCTACTAAGTACTCAAAAAATAGTATCTATTATTTAAAAACACCCTGGGTCCATCCATCCCTCATATCTGCCACCAGCCTGGTCCCTGAGCAAGCACTGGCCCTATTTGGCCCTTAAATGTACTTCTTTCCACTGTTTAACTCCTGCTTGGCCTTCACCTCTCCCATCTACACTTACTTTCTCAGGCAAGTCTTCCTAGAGACCGAGAGCCCTCAGTCTACAGTTTTCTTCCTCATAGGAATGTGCTTCCTTCCAGATTGTACCTGGTTCAGGACAGTCCTCTTCTTTGAGAGGTACTCTCCATCCTCAGCACTTTATCCCAAAGCTCGACATACACCTAATGCAGCAATGTAGCACTCCATGTCAATTTGTTGGAGTAAACGTTTAATTGATGCTTACCCCAGTCTGAAAAGACTTTGGCCAGGCCCATTCTATCTTCCAGGGGCAAAGCCTGGACCAGCACCACTAACTTTTGCAGCAGGGACTCTTTTAATCACCTCCCAGAGCTGGCCAACCCCCTTCTGAGTCATGCATTCTTTCTTTGCATGTGTTAATATATCCTTGGGCTCCTGAGGCCTAAGAAAACTGCGTATCTATGCTCTATTTCAGTCCACATTGTTTTTAAAGTTTGGCTCTCAGTAGGCATCTTATTTCCCTTGTTTCCAATGTCTGGCAGGGGTGAGGTACATGAGGGCTAGCGCTTTATACCTCTTTATTACTGTCAACACACCTGGACCAGGATCCTATCTACCAGTGGAGACACCCTGGTGTTTTGTATCAGGTGGGTGTGTGCTCACCTTCCCACATGAACACTCCATTTTCCACACTGAACTTCTCCTAGAGCCTGAGCTGGGTCTGCCCTGCCCGCATGGACCTCTACCAGTTGACTCCCCTTCCTAGCGGGGTCCTAAGATAGAGCCCAGCAGTTACTCTCTATGGGGGGTGCAACTCCAAGTGTGTTTTTCAATAAATGAAGAATACAGCACTGCTTTGGGGATTAATTATTCTGTCTTAAATGGAAATATCAAAACTGATTCAAGGGCGATATACACAGAAGTTATCATTACCGGCACATATTTGCACTGTACAATGAGACAGATGCAAATCCCCAAGTCAGTACCAGGTAAAAGCGACCACAGTTGTAGCGTTTCATTGCAGTTCTTACAAAGCCTCTATCAGAAAGACTAAATTCTATGTTAGCAAAAATAATTGGTCTACAACCCATTCTGAAACCCTACAAATGTGAATGAAAAGCATTGCTCTGGGTTTTCATACTATTTCCATGATGTAGAGATCTGGTTTAGGCCAGAGATGTGTGTGCAAATGCCACAAGAAAGGGCTGGTCCAATGCAATGTGGAATTTAGCAGAAGGTACGAAAGAACACAAAACTCAGGTTGAAGAAAGCCTCTCCCCAGGGTATTTCTCAGCCTTTATTTTTACCCCAGATCCAAGACTTGTGGTTAATTCAGATAAGCACTTGACCTTTGTGGGTGCTTATCCAAAGTCAACCTTCCCGTGTCTGAGGGTCACCTGTAACTCATTAATCTCAGTCCATTATTGTTTTGCAGGGATGTCTGTTCCATTTAAGATATAAAACTCCTATACAGATAACATGGTAGGTTAATGCACTTACCTTTCATTCCCTGATTGCTGGGTTCACACCAAACTCAATTCTGTTATGAGTAAGGATTACGTTTTGATATGTTCCCATCCCCAGGAGCCATTTGTCTGTAGGTCTTCACATCCTAAAAGGATGTTGCAGGCATCAGCATACTCTTTGGGGCCCTATACAGGAGATTCCAGGGAATAGAATGGCCCAGAGGTTACTGGGTCAGGACTGGAGAGGAAGAACTATTTAGGGAATCTTGCTGAGTGCATGCTTCTGAGGGTGCTATCAGACTTTTGCCACTCTCAACTCTTAAGATGAAAACAAGGCCATTATCATTTTTCAAAAAAATAATAAATTGCTTTATATAGAACCTAGTACTGTTGTGCTGTCCTTCCTTCCCCACAGCAAGAAACGTGCCAGCAGGCAGTCAGGGGAAAGGCACAAACTCTTTGCAGTTTTTTTTAACATCATCCTTTTCAAGCATCCTCTTGTTTATGATTTAACTTCATTCCCGCTTCCATTAGGAAATGCAAATCTATGTCCATCACCTGTCACAAAGCCTGAGATGTAAATCTAGAAGGCAATGACAACCATGAGCTCAACCGTTCTCTAAGGTAGGATGGCATAGTGGATGGCGCTGGAGTCAGACAGCCAAGGATAGAATCCCGAGCCTGCCGCTTAGAGCTTTAACCTCTCCCTCCGATTCATAGCTGTAAAATGGAAATAATTAGAGCACCCACCACAGAGAGTTATTGTAGGAATCAAATAAGATAATGACATGTGAAACACTCAGAACAGTGTCTGGCGTATATCAGGGGCTCAGTAGGTGTTAGCTGTTATTGGTACTTAAATGCTCTGATCCATGCTATAGAAAATAAAAAATAATTATTTAAAAAAAGAAAAAGAAAAAGCTGTGGCTTCCTCTCCAACCACCTGACAGGTGACTGAATCCCAAAAGAAAGCTTCTGGTTCTTTCTATTTTGCAGGGCCACACCACTCTTCCCCGTGCCCCTTGAATTCCAGCCAGTTCAAGTACAAGGGAGTGGTCGGGAGTGAGGATGGTGCGGCCCAAACTGCCTCACTTCGTTAATTTCCGCCAACCCCTGCTGCTGGCCCTGCTGCCACCACCTCAATTACTCTTGGTGTGAACCACGGAAAGCAGCGCACAAAGGCTTTCCCTTTGCAGCAAGAAAAGGGAAAACGTACTGTCGATACGTATTTCTCGTCAATGTAAATGCTTTCAGGAGCCCTTCGCGGCTTCTTTTCATGTTCTTCGAGTCTAAGAACCATTTAGAGAAGCCCCGCTGTTCTAGCACCCTAAGGACATGTAAGAGGATGCGCGCAGGCAGCGGAGAAACACAGCTTCTATTTGTGTGGAGCAAGGCAGGCCTAGATCTCTGACTAACAATAAGCGGAATATCTTAATCGCAAGCATTCTGAAGTCATGCCCGGTGGAGTGCTCAGTGTTTGCCCGCTCGCTTTTCTTTATTTTTAAAGAATACTACTTGGGAAAGACACTGACACACGCAGGTAGGCTCTTATTTCAGGATCCGCTGTTATCCTGCCCGTTAGGAGGGTTGCAAGGGAGTTGGTCCAAATCCCCACGCCAGGAGTGGCCTAGAATTCCTAGAAAGGACAGGTGCAAGGATGGCAATCTTTTGGAAAAGGGAGCTAAAGAACTACCCTTGGAATTATGTTCGCATAGTGAACGGGCTGTTAATTGGTGTCCGTGTTTATTGGGGGTGAATGTGTGGGTCTGATGGAGATTTGTAGGGCTGGAGTCCCACCAACTACCCCTCACTTGCGATTCTAACAACTGCAGCTCACAACTCTCATTCCCCATGCTTTTAGGAGCCTTTACTACATGATCTAGTGTCATGGCTTCTACAGAGACAGTATTTTAGAATAAAGTCATTAGTAGGATAGGAAATAAGAGTGTTTATATGCCTTAAAATATACCCAGCGCAATAGGTGTTCAAAAATATTTATTGAAAGAATTCATGATTTGATAGAAGCTACAAAAATAAAAGCCCTGGAAAAGAAGCCACCTACAAAATAACTGATCTCTACTTTTAGGTTTTAAGTTAATCATTAAAAATATTTAGAATGACTCCCTTTCCCGGATGAAACAATAAATTGATCTCTACATAGAATACAAAATTGTTTAGTAATATGACACAATACTTTACAGAAACTCCCTATTTCCCAATATTTCCACAATTCTATTCTCCCCATCCTCCTGTAAGAATAGAACTCCCCATCTTCCTGTAAGAATAGTGTTATTTGCTTCCCAGATAAAGAATCTATTTCTCAACTCCCACTCTCTCTGCACCTAGACATGGGTATGTCACTAAGTTCTGGCCAATGGGGTGTGAACAGAAGTAATATACACGACTTCCAGGTCACTTAAAACAAAGAGTGTGGCCTTCTTCTCTTCTTTTTCCCTTTCCCATTGGCTGGGATGCACATGTGATGGTAGGTACTGGAGCAGCCACTTTAAACTGTGAGTTGAAACTGTGTTGTGAATGACAGAGCAAAAGAAAGAAGCAGCCTGCACCTCTGACATCATCAAACCTCCCTTTGGCCCTTAGACTGCTTATACTCAAACTGCTACATGAGATAGAAACTTCTATTTTGTCCAAATGGTTGTTTTTTGAAATGCCTCTATTACTTTAGCCCAATCTGTATTTAAACAAATATTAACACCAGGCTACATTAGGAGAGAAAGCTAAAAGGAAAACTCCATTCATTTGAAACAAAAACAAGTTGAGCAGAATTGATTATTGAGATGTGAGTTGGCTCCCATGTTTTTCCTCTTCTAGTATGGTTCCCATACTTTCAGAATGGGCTCATACTGCTGTTGACTCATGAAGAAATGCTGGTCCTGTAAAATCTCCCACTGCCGGTTTTCATTGTTTGCAAAGACATTGACTAATAAAAGTGGTGATCCTTTCTTCTTCCAAACCCTCATAATACTTTACCTATACATTTCTTAAGGCCTCTAACATTTCCTATCTTGTGTAATAATTATCCATGTCATCATTTTCTTTGTTTTGTGCAATGGCAGTTCCAGAAATCTATACAGGAGGAGCAATTGGGGTGGCAGGAGAAAAGTATAAGGGACTTATCATGAATCCTTATTGGAATATTAACTGTTTTTTTAATTTTTATTGCACTTTAGAGTTCATAAAAGAGAATATTTTCTAAAGATGCTTTTACTTTAATTTAACTTAATACAATTTTTCCTTTTCCTTTCCAGAGAACACTGATTTAAAGGAAAGATGACACTGGAGCTTATGGAGGAGTAAAATTCCTCCTGGCCTTCTTTTTTTTTTTTTTTTTTTTTTAAATATATTTTTTATTGATTTTTTACAGAGAGGAAGGAAGAGTGATAGTCAGAAACATCGATGAGAGAGAAACATCGATCAGCTGCCTCCTGCACACCTCCTACTGGGGATGTGCCCGCAACCAAGTTACATGCCCTTGACTGGAATCGAACCTGGGACCCTTCAGTCCGCAGGCTGACGCTCTATCCACTGAGCCAAACCGGTTTTGGCCCTCCTGGCCTTCTAAGGCTCCTTTGGGTGCAGCCGCTGGCCTTAAACACTGTGAACCACTTGTAACCTCTGTGGTCCCCAGCACAGCGCCTGACACACCATCAATGCCCAACATGTTTGTTGAATCAATCATCAACAGTGGCCACTGTTCCAAGTTGCATCATTTTTCTTCTGCCTCTTTTCCTATAAGAATTCAATGTGTGTGCTTTCCCACTTGGGATGTATTTGCCTTACAAATTTTTTTTCAATAAATAATCGTAGAATGCCTACCGCTATAATGGATACAGTTCTAAGAGCTGGGAATACATCAATGATCAGGCAAGATTCCTGCCATCACAGAGTTTACATTCTACAGGGATGTATGTCTACTCAGAGATGAGATTGCTATGCCATCATTCACTTCCTAACTTATTTGAAGTGTAGGACCAAAGGTGTTCATCTTTCTCTTACAATACTTTGTGTTTCTGCCTCTTCTTTACTTTTGCCTTCAGCTATGATTCAGTTTACTTCTAAAACTTACCATGAACCCAGGGTTTTCTCTCATTGGTACTGTTGTTTTTACTTTTCCCACTATTGGGAAAAGTCGGAACTATCCTTCAAAAATAACACGTTATTGTTGAAACTTTTGACCAATGCTTCTAAAGCTTAGAAATATTAGTCACATACAGCCAATATCTGAGAGTCATAGTGTCCTGGACTCTTAATAACATGCAACAAAGGAAAAAGCTTCCACTGAACTAACATTTAATTCTGCCACTTAAACCCAGCAATCGGGCACCTCTGATGTATCACTAGCATCCAATGGAAACTAAAGTTCTAGAGTAAAATTAAGCGAGACGTTAACATATTTTTTTCTGTTTCTGACAGACCCAATTCTTGTATTGCTTGTGGAAATGAACTGTAATGGAAGAAAAAAATCTGATAAAAAATTATGTACTCTATATTCAGAAAAACGTAGGTAAGTGCCTATTCAGAGCATTCTTTCCACAATTCCAGGAGTATCACTGTTACTTTAAGGCTATCTGTGAACTCTTACGAGTTCCCAGATTAAAGAACCCTGCATTTGTACTTTTCTGAAGTCTTTAAAGTACATTTCAATTTTAAGTAGCATGTTTAATGACAGCACTCCATGTGTTGAGCCATTACTTGTTTGGGTCTACTCATCACTGTAGTCTTGCTTACTATAACCATGCATACATTAGACATGAGTTTTAAAATAATTATTCTAAATTTTTCATTTAAGTTTAACAAGTCATCATATTTAAACAGGAAGAACTACTTCCAAGGAAGGGGGAAAATAATGAAGAAATGTCATTAACAATCAAACAAATAGAAAATAATACAATTGTACTATGTTACACATTTTAGGTAGTGAAGCATGTTTCAAGTACCATTCAGGTTGATGAATTTGCAGCCTTACTGAGCTCTGCATTCCATTCTGCCAATACTGTGAAATACATTGCAAAAATCATGCAATTGTTTATACCTTTTGATCCAATATTTTCACTTCTAGGAATTTACCCTAAGAAATTACTTCAGCCAAGTCAATGTCAATGCCATTATATCTTATGTATAAAAGCAAAAATATGTCCATCTTAATGATAAGCCTTAATAAACAAATTGCAACATTATAATTATGAAGACTATGTAGAACCATAGAATAATACTTATTAGATAATTTATCTTTAACTTTTTTTGTAAAGAATTGGGAAACAAGTGACTACCAAATAAATAAGAAATTTCCAAGTCACAGTAGCAAAATAGGAAATATGAGTATCTAATTGCTACATTATAGAACTATATACACACTTGGAAGGTAATTTATACATACTCAATTCAGCACATATTAATGGAGGTCCTGCTATGCATCATATACTCTGCAAGGCTGGGAGGGTGCTGGACTGTGACAGAGGCTATTTGCTAGTCACCAAATTTTGTATGCCCTTTTTCTTAGGCACAGAGCTAGACTCCATTTGCAGTTAGGTAGCCATAAGCTAAGTACTAGCCAATGGAACAAGAACAGAGTTACAATGTGCCACTTCCAGGCCTTGCCCATAATGCCCTCCTACTCTCTCTCCCTTCTAGCTGCCTGTGATAGAGATAACCGTGGTGATTATAGAAGCCACAATTTGAAGATGGCAGAGCATCTGTCAAACTGGTACCCTGAATGAGTGCATAGAGGAGAGCCACTGACCAATCTATTCATCTTCCCAGGACTCTGACATGAACAAGAAATAAAATTCCATGTGTTGAGCCATTACTTGTTTGGGTCTACTCATCACTGTAGTCTTGCTTACTATAACCATGCATACATTAGACATGAGTTTTAAAATAATTATTCTAAATTTTTCATTTAAGTTTATTATAAACTATTAATTTAATAGATTGAAATAAAACAAATAAACAAACAAAAAGATTGAACTCATATGATCAAGTCAACTATTTTTTTCTTTTCTTGATTACTTACTAAAATACTTAAGGCTTGCTCAATAATAGTCTAAAAATCAGACTATCTTTGTTTCTTATTGATAAAGGTTATTAAAAATAAAAATATAGTTAATTTTATTGTTTATTAATTATAATTTCTTGAGGTTCAGGAGACATTTCAAAAATGTTTAAATTATTTCAAATTATACTTCTCAACTTAAAATCTCATACTTCAGCCCAAAGCAGATGTTTATCTATCACCTCCTCCCCTTCAACCTCCCCTCTCCCCCTCAGGGAGGCACCCAATCTATGAAGTATCTCTCTCTTCCCTTCCTTCCCTCCCTTCCACTCTCTCTAAAAAAAAAAAAAAAATCAATGGAAAAAATCCTCGGGTGAGAATTAACAAACAAACAAAAAACATTTGCTTTTATTTTTATATAGCATCCACAATAATAATTATGGAGGGATTAAATATGCCAGTTTAATTTCATAATCTACAGTAAAAATAGTTGCTTAGAATATTACATATACAATTAGAAACTGAATGTTGGGAGAGACATCTGCAGATTGATACCTGCCTGGGAATATTTAGCAGGGGGGAATCTTTAAAACAAGAAAAGAATTTCACACATTGGAACAAATACTCAGAACGGAAAGTAGCCTATGCATAATTCCGTTCCTAGCACACATGTTTAAAACATTTTTTTCATCCATGTGTTTCAGACTGCCTTCACCTCTTTTATATTTGATTTTGTCTTAGAGTGTATGGGTTAAGGTTTTCATCATAAATAATCTTTTGTTCAAGTGAAAAGAATTCATCCTCTCTCAGCCACAAGATTCTGAAAAACCCCCTCATCACAAACTCCCTCTCCAGGTCAGCAGGGTGCCATCAGCCCTAACAATCATTTTCTATTTCTTTCTAAATATAAACACAAGAAATTGGCGCACAGAGCACCTCGCCCACAATTGGATTGCAGTGGGTATTCCCAGATCTTAAAGACACCTGAAAGCCTGGAGCTCCTGTGTCATCCTCCCAGAGGCAGGAATTGTTCAACTGAAAGCCGACCAGATGAGAAATCTGGTTATGTAAAATGTAATGCACCCCACAAGGAGGCCTGCCTGCTTTAAAGTTAAAATGACCACATCTCCATCATCATCTGACAATATTCATCTTACCTTTCAATTTCTATACAAGCCATAAAATCAGTTTGAACTTAGATCTCTATTTGTGTCCAATGGCAAAAATAAAATGAAATGTTTAAAAAGCCAGTAAATAGAAATTTACCCCCAGATAACACAATTAACAAGCCAGTGGGGTTAAAGCTACCCTGGAGAGGAGAAAACAACAACAACACTCCTTGTGGAGTAAATGGGGCTGGGGAGGGTGCACACCCCAACTCCTTTCTCTAAAATGAATGTAACTCAGATTACAAACTAAAATAATAATCTATTCCGCACAGGTAGATAATTTTTCTCGCAGCTGTACTTCTCATTTGGCATTTATGGGGAGCACTTGAGAATGACTTAATATGAGCTTAACGGCAGTAGGAAAAGAAGGTAGAGCTCGCAGAAAAAAGGAACAAGAGTAAAAGTGCAAGTGGCACTGAGGCGGACCGCAGGTATACACACCTGGCCCCTGGCCAGGGACAGAAGCCCTGCATCTTCTTGTGTTGCCCTCGTGGGTTGCCTTTCAAGGGTGATGCAGGACACAATTTTCCCTCTTTACATTTAGAGCTATTTAAACAACTGCACAAGGAATTAAAGTGAGGGAAAGTTACGATGTACTTATAAGGAGTAGTCATTAAAAATCTGAAGAACTACTTGATGTACTGTAATGTTAACTACTTAATGTACCCCTCCTAAAATTCCCCCCAAGGAATGCCACCACCCCAAGCAACCTTAGTGAAAAAATACTTGCTTCAAATATGCATTCATTTGTTAATTTATCCCAGTATTTACTCGGTAGATGTAGACTGTGCTCTAGCTCTGTACCGGGCTCCAAGCTAGGAGCTGGGTTATTTCAGTGGACAAGACAAGGCCAGGTCTTTGCTTTCATAGTGAGTCTGCCCTGTGATTAGATTTTGGAAATCCATATAAGTGACCATCTTAACCGTTTGCAGATATCATAGAAATGTATAACAAATACTTCTCCATTTTAATTACTTAACTCTTTCATCTCATTCATTGGCTCAACAAATATTTATTGAACACCTGTTGTGGATGCATTCGGGTATATTTTGGAAGAGTACACTTTATTTAGTTCTTGTCTAAACGAGGTGAGGTTTGGTCTGAGCCGAACTCTCAGTTGTAGGCTCCTGGTTCTGGATCACCCCAAGGGGCTGTATCTTAGTGCCTGGCCACATGGTAGATGCTTCAGAAATGTTTGCTGGATGAATTTTTAGGAATGAGTGAACACGCTTTAGGGATTACACATTCTGGACCACTACTTTTTTGAAACCCAAATACCAATAATTACTTGGGCATTTTGTCTATGTTCGATTAACTAGTTAACTATTTCATGTGAATGGCAAGCAACAGTGCAAGGTTATTGGGGCCAGAGAGACTATCTTCAAGGACTTCTTCTGTCCTGAAGCTTTGCAGAGCACAAGGCATTCAGTGGGTACCCAGTAAAAATATGGGAAACTTTCAGACATGGAAGCGAATCACCACTCCCACGGAAAGTCCCTGGCATTTTCATTACAGCATCTAGTATTCTGTGCTTTGGCCAGTTGAATACATTCTCTCAATCATGTCATGTTTATTCTTATTTCCATATCTTTGTTCCCTCTGTTCCCCGCCCCCCAACCCCAACCTCCACATTCCTCTGTGCTAACCTAATCTTAACCCATCTTAAAAGACACAACCACAGAAGTATTCCTTTTCTTTCTAGGAGTCACCCTAGAAAGTGACACCCCTCACCCAGGACTTATTGTCTGGACCACGTATCAATTATCCTGTGGCATCTTTTGTACTGTTGCCTTATTTTGTGGTTCATTTTCTTTGCATGTATACCTTATGGTCAGTGTGCTGGGTATGCTGCTTGCCCCTCTAGAACTATATTGTACCCTTCTCACCCTGTTCTGTACACCGGGATGCTGAGCTTCATGGATTGTGTCAATTGTTCTCTGGTTTTGGGTTGAGGTTAACCAATGACAGTCACCAGGTGGAAGTCAGAAGGTGGTGGGAGAAAATGTGTGGCATTTGTTGCTGGGATGCAGCATGTCAGCATTCCTTTCCTGAAGGCCACAACTCCTATGGGGTGGCTCTCTCCTGCTGCCACAGCCACAATCACTGCCACAGCTTACTCTGGGTTCCAGGACTGCTCCTTCTTTTAATCCCTTCAGGTTTAGGGGTGGAAATGGCTCCTCAATATTGCTGTCTCCTGGTGCTTCACTATCCCTTAGGGTTCCCTCACCCTAGCCAACACATTTGTAAATAGCCTTTCATTAAATTCTCCCCAATTGCCATGCCCAAGGGCACCATTTATTTTTTGCCAGGACCCTGAATAACCCAGGGAGCAACTGTGGCTTTCGCCTCTCTGTGTATTCCCATGGATGGCATTGCCTATGGCCCCATAGCTTCTTGCTCACTGTGGGTTCTCAGTAGGCATTTGCTGAAGAAAAGAATAAAGTCAACTATGAACTATTATATCTGAATTAACATTTATAATTCACGTAAGAAAAATATCTCTAGGAACTATGGTTCCTCAGTCATGAAAATTCACCTTCAGCTACTATTTATGCATAACTGTGTACAGTGCTCACCATTTCTTTTGTTCTTATTGTTTCAGGTTTCTGCTGAATCTGTATTTATAATATTAATATGTATTAAGTGTAGTTCATTTATTTAAACCCACTTATTCTGGAGAAAAAAAATTAGTTGGGTTAATTAAACTAAAATTTCTATTTTTTCCTTTTTTTCTCTCTTTTTAACTTATTTTTTTTAGTAGTTCCTCTACTGATGATGACCCAGTCATACCAGACTCTGCCCCTCCTCACTCCCAGGCCTTTCCCTGAACATGTCTTTGCATACCTCAATATGATTGGTGAAAAGAATAAATCTGATAAATAGCCAAGCTGTCAATCTCTTCAGGAAGTCCCAGTTTGTTCACCAGCTTATCTACTCCTGTTCTCCTGAACGTTCAAGGAGCCACCTGACATATGCCTATGACACATGGGTGAGAAAATAAGTGTGTTAGCTCTATGAAGTAGAGACGAAAAGCTAGGTGTACACAGATAACCTCAAGGACAAGATGACTCCCTAAGCGGTGATCTTTCTAAAGGACAAAGACTGGCCCCTCTGATGGTAAATGCAGCCTGGTCTTCCTTCCTCAAGGGTCTTCCTTAATATATATGTAAGTTTCTCTGCATTGTCTTTTAGAGTCAGAAAATGCCCTATGACCACAAAATCCAAGCTCTTTGAACCATGGGGCTCACTGAGCAGCACCAATATCTGATTAACATCCTGTTACCATAACTATTGTTGTTCACCAAGAATAATGTTGCAGTTAGTGAATTTCTAACTAATATAGTCCATGAATAACTACTGTTTGGTAGTTTGCTGGGTCAATGAGTAGCAATGCAGGTTAATTGTGATAGGTATGCCAGAGTTCTGGTCAAAACTTTAACAATGGTGTAGCCAGATTGAGAGATATAACCATCAACCTTGAGGGATTAGAATAAGAGACAAAATCATCTCAGCTAAATGATTCATCATTTCAGTCACTTTAGAATCAAACCTATGAGGGAGATTTTGGCATCTTGATTTCCGTGCCTAGAAATATTCAGAACGGAAGAAAAAAAAAACCTATCACAAACTAACTCCAAATTTTTATTTTACAAGAGAAGAAATGAATCAGGGTTAGTGGCAAAGAACTACATACTGACTTTCTTCTGATAATGTATCCAATATAATTTCTACTTTTTTCCAGAATAAAATTGTGGGCTAAACCTGGAAGGGTTTTCTAAAAGTAAATATAACAATCACTATAAAATGTAGAGGGGTTTAATCCTCTCTAGCCGCTGACCTTTATTGCATTTTGAGTGTATTTGGAGTTCAGATAGTACTACCCTGCCCACCTTCTCGAGATAATAAGTAAATAACCAAATGACCCAAATAGATTTACTCCAGAAATAAGGGGGTGGGAGCTGGTGAACAATAAGAAGCAGTGCCATGGGTAGTACAGAGTTTGAGCTTTAAGTTCATGTCTTTCCTCCTGGGTAGAGATGCTGACATACCCCGCCCCGCCGCCCCTCTCCTACCCCCCAACCACCCCCCCGCCCCGCCGCCCCACTCCCCAAGATGCTCATTTCTTCTTTATACTTACACAAATGACAACTACCTATAATTCTTATGGTCATTCTTAAAAAAAAAAAAAATCTGAAACCATTTTCTCATGACAAAGTAAAATAGATTTAAAAGATAAGCAAAACAGATAAAGAAACACTTTACAACCCCAGCAACCACATATCAGGACAATTTTGCAGCATTGAAGAAAGTCTTTGAGTTGAATAATTGAATTAGAGACAGCTAGCATAGCTTTATGAAAGCGATACCTCATGTACCTTACTAGTTGGAGTGCGTTAGAGGGCATTTACTGCCATAGAAAGAAAATGGAACACAATGAATGTCATATAATTGTTAAAAAGCCATTGGATGTTTTCAACAATGAAGATTATTGGCTAAGACCCAATCTATTGTGTAAGGTAAAATAGCTTGTTGGATTAAAAAATTGTTCAGAACCTGCAAAAAGTGAGTGAATGTTAATGGTAATTTTTATTTTAACTGAAGAGAGGTTATCAGTAAGGGTGAAATAATAGCTTTGAAAGAAAATGAAAAATTGGAGGAATACACACAATCCAACCTTATTACATTTGGCTATTGTGATCTATTCTCTGGCACCACGTACTAAATTTCCAGGTATTTTTTTAACCCTATTATGTTTACTGTCTAATAATAACTTCTCTTCCTGAAGAAGAGATAGAAAGAATGGGGCTTGTTTAACAGAATTCTATCCAGTGTGTTGACTGTGATTCATGGAGCACACATCCTTGACTTTTCCAACTTCGTTACCTAAAAATTACACCTATGTTCTTCTATCCATAGAAACAACATAGCCAGCCCTAGCCGGTTTGGCTCAGTGGATAGAGCATCAGCCTGTGGACCAAAGCGTTCCGGGTTTGATTCCAGTCAAGGGCACATACTTTGGTTGTAGGCTCCCCCCCACCAGGCCCAGGCCCTGGTCAGGGCTCCTGCAGGAGGCAACCAATTGATGTGTCTCGCTCACACTGATGTTTCTTTGTCTTTCCCTCTCTCTTCCACTCTCCCTAAAAATCAATGGAAAAATATCCTTGGATGAGGATTAACAACAACAACAAAACAACCATAAATAAATAAATAAATAAATAAATAAATAAATAAATAAATAAATAAAACATAGCCAAAAATGTTAGCTTACCTATGTTATTATTTCTCTGTGTATGTACAAACTGGGTCTATAGCAAAATATTATCATACTGTATATCTACAAACAGGTAGGCAATTTTGAGATTGCTAAAATATTTGATTTAACTTGCCCATCGAAAAGACTCTGCATGTAGTATTAATTGCTCTTATAAATTTTACACAAGTCAGAATGACCCAAACATTTTGAGGTATCCAATTCAACCATAAAAATATGGGCAGAATCTTCACATCCTTTTTTTTGTGTCCTGAGAGTAGTATTTTTAGGATGTATAAATCTGGCATGGTGAGGAGTTTGTTTTGTTCTGGTGGCTTGTGGTAGAAATCATATTTTCTGTCAGTTGTCTTAAGCAACTTCTAAAGAAAGAATAAAATAAAAAACATAATCAGGGTATGTTTTGCAGCAGGTAAATAAGTAAAACTGCTCTAAGTTATAATTTGATTATAAATCCATGCCATAGTTTAAATTAGATTTTTAAATTTTTTAAAATACATTTTTATTGCCCTGACCCATTTGGCTCAGTGGATAGAGTGTCGGCCTGCGGACTCAAGGGTCCCAGGTTCGATTCAGATCAAGGGCATGTACCTTGGTTGCGGGCACATCCTCAGTAGGGGGTGTGCAGGAGGCAGCTGATCGATGTTTCTCTCTTATTGATGTTTCTAACTCTCTATCCCCTCCCTTCCTCTCTGTAAAAAATCAATAAAATATATTTTTTAAAAAATATATTTTTTTATTGATTTCAGAGAGGAAGGGAGAGGGACAGAGAGATAGAAATATCAATGATGAGAGAGAATCATTGATAGCTTGCCTCCTGCATACCCCCCACTGGGGACCAAACCAATTGTGGTGGCAGTTACATGAATCTATACATATGTTAAAAAGTTCACAGAACTGTACACCAAAATGGTCAATGTTACTCTATGATAATTTAAAAAAATAAAAAAGTAATTAAAAATAATTCAGGATATAACAAATGGTTTAGATATTTTTTAAAAAATATATATATATTTTATTGATTTTTTACAGAGAGGAAGAGAGAGGGATAGAAAGTTAGAAACATCGATGAGAGAGAGACATCGATCAGCTGCCTCCTGCATGCCCCCTACTGGGGATGTGCCCGCAACCCAGGTACATGCCCTTGACCGGAATCGAACCTTGGACCCTTCAGTCCACAGGCCTATGCTCTATCCACTGAGCCAAACCAGTTAGGGCGGTTTAGATATTTTTAAGGTTTATGCTGGCCTATGAAGGATAAAATATAACTTATGACATGTAATAAATTTGTAAATAAATCCTATCTAATAAAAGAGTAAATGCAAATTAACCATCACTTCACTACACCCCAAGCCACGCCCACCAGCCAATCAGGAGCAAATATGCAAATAAACCCAACCAAGATGGCTACAGCCACAGAGAGCAGGAGGGAGGCTTGGGTTTCCCCGGCAATGGAGGAAGCCAAGCTTTCTGCCTGCCCTTGCCGGCCTAGGCCTCCACTCAAGGCTACAAAGTTTCATGATAGAAGATACATAAACCCAAACAGAAATGGCGGCAGCCATGGAGCTGGAAAGAGCAGGAGGCTAGGGTTGCCCCCGGTGATGGAGGAAGCCAAGCTTTCCACACACCCTGGCTGGCCCAGGCCTCCGCTTAAGGCTACAAAGTTTCAATTATAGAAGATACATAAATCCCAAGAGAAATGGCTGCCGCCATGGAGCAAGCAAAAGGCTTGGCTCCGCTCCAGGCTATAAAGTTTCAATTGTAGAAGATAAATAAACCCCAGATACCAGGGCCTCCGCTTGGGTTGCCAGGGGGCATGGCCGGCCTGAAAACCACCACAGGCCCCTCGCCCAGGCCGCCCCATGCCCCAAGGGAACCCCCACCCTGATCCAGGACACCCTTCAGGGCAAACCAGCTGGCCCCCACCCATGCACCAGGCCACTATCCTATCTAATAAAAGAGTAATATGCAGATTGACCATCACTCCAACACACAAGATGGCTGCCCCCATGTGGTCAAAGATCCTGCCCCCATGTGGACACAAGATGGCCACCACAAGATGGCCAGCAGGGGAGGGCAGTTGGGAGGGACCAGGCCTGCAAGGGAGGGCAGTTGGGGGCGATCAAGCCTGCAGGGGAGGGCAGTTAGGGGTGACCAAGCCGGCAGAGGAGGGAAATTGGGGTCGACCAGGCCTGCAGGGCAGGGCAGTTAGGGGTGACCAGGCCTGCAGGGGAGAGCAGTTGGGGGGGACAAGGCCTGCAGGGGAGGGCAGTTAGGGGTGACCAGGCTGGCAGGGGAGCAATTAGGCATCAATCAGGCTGGCAGGGGAGTGGTTAGGGGGTGATCAGGCTGGCAGGCAGAAGCGGTTAGGGTCAATCAGGCTGGCAGGGAAGCAGTTGGGAGCCAGCAGTCCTGGATTGTGAGAGGGATGTCTGACTGCCCGTTTAGGGATCACTGCCAGTGGGATCGGGCTTAAAAGGGCAGTTGGACATCCCTCGAGGGGTCCCAGATTGGAGAGGGTGCAGGTTGGGCTGAGGGACACCCCCCCCCCCACTTGTGCACGAATTACGTGCACCGGGCCTCTAGTAGTAAATAATGCTAAAACTATAAGGAATAAGGGAAAATGTTTTAAAGTACATACCAAAAAATGTGAAAGAACTATGCAATCTGGGACTGTGAGCTTTTTTAAGTGACAATTTCAAGGTTAGTAAATCATTTCACAACAAAATTTACTAGTTGGGAGTAAACATTTCCCTCAGTTATTGATAAAAATAATTTGTTTAAAATTTAAAATTATGTTTGCATCATAGACTAAGAACTGGAAGGAAACTTCAGGAATCATTTGACTATGTTCTGACAGATATAAATAAAATTAGTTAACCAAATCTTCTCCAAAGATCTCTAAACATAGGGATTCCACAATGGCCACTAGTAAACATATTCCCGTTTTACCACTGGGCTGGGTGAGTTGGGGATGTGACTCTATGTGATCAGCTGAAATAGTTCCTTTGTTAAGTTCTTTCATCGTCTCTGATCTCAAAAAGAAGGCATGGAGAACTTTATTCAAAATTCTTCTTCTAGAAATTTCTATGCCTTCCACGACCTTAACTGGGTCATCACTGTAGCCATTCTTCTTCAAATTCAATAAATTTACCTTTTATGCTATGCTATAGAAGTGCCCATAAGACCTTCCTATCATAATACTTCTTTCTGTTTACCTGGGGTTGTACACATGCTCTGTATTTAGAGAACAGTGACTAAAGTAGGTCCCGTACTCTCATTAATTCTCAGCCCCAGTCCTGAGGGTCAAGTGCTTCCTGGCCAGGCATGCTCCTTTTGATTTTCTTCTTTTTTTAAAACAATCTGGGAAGAAGTTGAGGGTTGCCTATACAAACCACATATAACTGAACAGCATGTAAATACAAAACTCCCCAAGGGGAGTAAGCACATGGTTCTTTGATTCATGTTTTAGTTAATGATGAAAGTGCAGGTAAGACTATGACAGAAAGTAGTCCTCAATCAAGGACCTATAAGTAATGAAAAAAGGAGATCCTATCTAGATGATGCTCAGAGGAGTTATCATTCTCTCCCCATCAACACTGGGCTAGATGTAGGCCCCTTCCACCATAGCAACAAAATAAAATAACACACGTGTTGTAACTGACAGTCATAGAAATTTCCAGACAAAGAATTAAATTAGCAGCCCATTCAGACATTTGCATATAAAAATAGGAACAGGGGTGACTAGAGGTATAAAAATGCAGTTATTGAAGATACTTGACATTAAATTCAAACTTCAAAGTTTGAAACAGAGACTCTGAATTCCATAACTCAGAGACTATGATTTCCATAAGTCAGCCCTAATTCAAAGAAATGGCCAGGCTGGCCTGGGCCAACTTTAGCTGTGGCCAGAACAGGACCCACAGGTGGCCAGCAGAAACCCATCATCAGTTGATGAGGAAGAACACTCAACACAGAACCGGGGCAAATAATTCTGTAGTCTTACTGGCAAAAGGTTTCATCCATTCCTGTCTGTGGAAAGGATCCATACTTCAGTTGTATATCTTTCTTTACATTCTTTTTTTTTTTTTTTTTTTTTACTAACTGTCATATTATTCATTCCACAGTATGTTTCGTTTCTCCTCAAATGATTCTTTTGCAACCTTTAGAAAGCACTGCATTATGTCCCCTTCCATGTGTCTGACCTTGGTGGACACAAGAGGGTGGGTGGGCTTCCTCTAAACCTTGTTGCTCAGAATATGTGAAAAAGAAGAAGAAGAAGCACCTCACATAAGCCTGTTACTGTTTGAATGTGCCACCTGTCACACTTCCAGGAATGAGACCTATTTTGCAAAGAAGGGAAGGGGTTCTGCTCTAAAAACTGCTCACTGAAGCTCTTGTTTTATATTCAAGGGGTCGGTTCCAAAAAATTGTCATTTTCAACTGAACAGAACAAAATGTGTGGTAGCTGGAGGGCTAGTCCCTATTTTAAAGTCCTAGAAAAGATGAGCTCTGATGATTATGGGTCATTTCCATTCTCTCTTCTGCTTCCCTGACAAGCGGTAATGTGGGTCTGAAGAGGAAACCAAAGATTAGTGGCATAAATAAACCAGAAGTCTTGTTTTGCATAACTGCCCAAATGCTCAAGCTCATTGTTGCTCAGTATTTAAAGCCTGTGCCTCATTCCATTAACTTCAATCTGTCCTTTTAGCTTCTGTACTTTTTCCATACTGGACCGGTGTACCATTCTGGCAACCCTTCCTCCCCTTCTGTGTGGGTTTCATTCCCTGACAAGGGCTCTGTGCCTGTATCTCCCTGCCAGGATCCATAAGGCTTACTGGTGACTAAAGTCTTAGTCTTGTTTATGCTGGTATCTTCACCCATTGATTTAACTGAGACAGAAGTATTACCCATTGAACAACAAATTTAGCATAAACATCTGAGCTAAAGAACTATTAGGGGACAAGCCCTACATAAGGTTAGATAAAAACAGATAAGGCAGGAGGACAGCCCCACGTAAGTTTCTCTATGAAGAGATGCCTTCTATTTAGTATAATTGAACCCATTAAAAAAAATCACACTCAAAAAAGGCAGGAAAACTAATATTGAGAAATATTATTAAAATGACTAAAAATTTCACTTTCATCTTCTTACACAGGAGTTAATATCATGAAAACTTAACCACAGTGAAATATTTTATCAAACAGTATTTGTTCCTGTATTAAGAAATCAATGCCCATGTACACAAGTTTGAGTTTACAGAAACTAAAAACTTAAGGTGGTAGGATTAAGGATATTTTTCATTTTCTCCTTTATAGTTTTACATATTTTCCAGATTTTTTTCTTTTGTAAAGAATTTTTAGAAATAGAGAAAAAATTAAAAACTAAAAAACAAAAAACACACACAAAACTCTCTAGTATAGTTTTCCCTGCTGAATTAGTATGCTGTTCATGAAATATGAACATAACTAAAAGTTACTACAGATTTCATCAAGATGTGGCTAGCTCTGTGCTTAAATAATAATTGAAGTGAGGATGAGAAATAGATTTTACAGAAAGTAAGAGTAATATTATGCTTTTTATGCCTTGTCTATATGATCTCAAACCCAAAGATATTTGAAAATATTTGAGTGCCTGAGGTTTCTTTATTTTTCATCTAGATTAGTGATACTAGATAGCTAGCTAGCTGTATTTTGGTAATCACCATAATTTTTAAATGTCAACATTACTATATACATTATATATTTTTCTACATTAGAATGTCTCAACCTTGGCATCTATTGACATTTTGGGCCAAACAATTATTTGTTGTGGAGGGCTGTCCTCTGCATTGCAAGATGTTTAGCAGCATTTCTGGTCTCTATCCACTAGATAACAGTTGTGACAACCAGAAATGTCTCCAGACATTGCCAAATGTCCCCTAGGGGAAGAAATCACCCCTGGTTGAAAACCACTGCTCTATAGTAAGTTATTACTATCCAAATATTTTGATTATCTTTTTAACTATTATCTATTACCATGGCCACATTAATCGTGCCATGGTTCACATTGATCATAATGATTAAAGAAATTACAGATTTACTCTGGCACTTGGGTACTTACTATCAGGCCATTAGACAAAGCCTGTGAATATTAAAGGAAAAAATTCCTATAATTACAAAAATAAAAGATTACACAAAAAAGAGCAAAGATTTTGGTTGCACACTGGAATCAAATTACATTCATTTGTTGAAGTGGTCTCAAAGACATACAGCAGCTATTATTCACTCAGCTATAGCATGGTAGATAGTAACACATATTTTGAAAATGAGGGCTTTTGCTTCATGTGACAATACTACTGACATTTAAGGAGAGATGTTAGTGATTCACCAGTCAGGCATAGTTCTTCCCTCTAAGCGTCACCTATCATTTTTCTTATTACCTTTTTTATTTTAATGCACATTCAGTGGCACCCACAATAAAAATTCTGTTGCAAAATTCTGATAACAAAATTGAATCTTACTTTTATTTCATGTAAATAAATATTATAAATGATCATAGCCAATAATATAAACCATAAACATTATCTTCATGACCATTCTTCTAGATTGTAGTGATTTTTATTTCATCACTGTGGATGGTGGATGGTCTTTTATCTCTTCTAAATGTCCTAGTCCTTAAGGGATAATTAAATATGACCCATGACAAAATTGGGTTTAAGAAGATTTTATTTCTCAAATATACAGCCTTGATTTGTGTTGTTGTTCTCCAGTTTCCTTTTTAAATTTTCAAAAATAACATGTGAGTTTTAAAACTTATTTAATTTAAAATGGCTCCTTTTTAAAAAAGAAAACACTATAGTGGGATGCTGGGATTGCATTCATCCCAGCATGCCCCACCACTGTTCTTTGGATGGCAATCACAGGACCCAGACATCAAGCTGTGGAGGAGATTCTTCCAAGCAACAGCATCTGGCTCTTTGGCAAACTGAACAGGCAGTTGCCCTGGTGGCTTTGGAGTTGCCTCTGGGTCTGTCACAGGGTAAGGCTGCTAATGGAGTGTCTGGATTTTCATCCCCTTTTCATTGCACTGTCTTTCTCATATACCTTTTTGGTGTCAAGAGACCCACTCTCTTCCATAAGGCAAATACTATTCTCCTCAAGCCTGATAGATTCCTACATAAACCTTATTGTACTTCAATAAGTATCCCTTTCCACTGCCTACATCCCTTATGAAAGTGTAAAAATAGGCAAGCATTCTGGCAGCAGCCACACTGGCATTCTATTTCATACCCCACCTGCAGAGAGAATCAGAAATTAAATGTTCTATTTTCAGTCCTGGATATTGTAAGCCTGTATTTTCACCTTCTTTACTCGCAATACATCTCTTTGCCAGTTAAATTTAATAAAGTCATATTTATAATATGAATAGCTACCTAATCTCATGGAAACTTTTTTTTTCCTTCATTCTCAAGAACACACAATCTAAGCTGGTAAGGTGGTATAAGAACTATAGGGGCTTAGTTTCAAGAATTTGTGGTACTTTAAAATCATAAGTGCAGTCCCTGGAACAAACAAACACCTTGAACAACAGAATTGGCAGCTCCAGAACAAAGGGGCTCTCATATCCTCTTAGCTGTGTAGAAAATTAAAAAGACCAAAATTGGAAAACAAAGAATGAGTTTTTGGATGTTTTTAGGATTAAAAAACAAAAAACAAACCCAATAAGCTCCTGAATAATTTGTACTAAAGGCATTTATCAATATGGCCTCCCTACAGACCACAGGCTATTCATGGGTGCTATGACCCGCAGATCATTCTCAAAAGGTGAAATAACCATTGGTGAAGAGATGGCTCAAAGATTCTATTAGGTCCAAACAGACATAGATCAGTAAGATAGCTTCTAAGAGGTGGCATTTAATTCCTCCTATTAGAGTTCACCAGCAAAAGAGAGGCTTTATACACCAGCCACCTCTATGGAGACTCAGTTCTAATCTACCATTTAATCACCACATTCAATAAGTCCATCAATGACATATGGAAAAATCCATGGTGATGTCTGTTTTATGGGTGGGAAGCAAATTAAAAATGAGGGGGAAAACATCTTATAGGAAATACTATATTTGAGTGTAGGTTGTTACTTGGGAAATCCTGAATTCAAAGGGAAATTAAACCCTTCAACTTTGAGGACTGGCAAATAGTTGAAGCTAAAATGGCTCCAAACAAACAAATTTACAATAACCATTTCTAGCCCAGAAAGGGGGATTTTAAATATAAATAGTATTTATAATTATTTTTGAACACTACTTTTTCCCATTCTCTTAGAAAGAAGATTAGAATGTATTGATAGTATACACATATAGTCTATATATTTTTTTAGATATCGGTTAAAAAATATAGAGTTAAATCTCAAGTGTGTTTTTATTCCTATGCAAAAAATTACCTTCTACAAGAGAGCACATAATCTATCTAAACACATAATAAGTTATACACTCAGTTGCCTTCTGATTGTATTTTTTTAGAAACAAATCAAATTTGAACATTAAGAGTCATCTACTTTTGTCAGTCAACGCAAACCACTCTTACGGCTTTCCCTGGGAACGCTGCTGTGGATGATCAACAAGTACTTACGACTTTGAACAACTGACAAAGCTCTCCAGGCTTAATTTTGTTCCCAATGATGTTCTATACTCTGGAAACCAGAAAAACCAATATGACTTCTGCCCTCATATTTGGGATGGTGAATTTTTAAGAAAAGAATGGATAGGGTAAACTTTTAGATCAAATGCTTATTATAAATATCTGCTTCTGATTTGCATGAGAAGAAAAAAAATAACTTAGTTCATGGTCCTGAGCACGAGTCAGTCTAGACATAATCAACTCCTGACATTGGCACAAAGCATAGTGGTCCCCAAATACCTTTGTTGAATTAATAGATCAATGAATGAATAAATGTGAGTTCATTTTACAGTCAACTTTTAAAAATATATGCGTGCTCTGGAGACTTCTTAGATTGATAATCACTCATCTTTAGAGAAACCAGAGACTTCAGTGGACAACCCTATACATGAAAAGTAAGTAGATATATCCATTCACATGTGAATATATGGGTTAGTAGAGAAAATTGATCCAAATGTGCAGACGGATTTTACTATATGGTCTCTTGTAGAATGTTTTTTGCTTTTACTGGAATGTCTTCATTAGGATTCTAGAGTTGATTGAGATTGTATATACTCAATGTTATCTACCAGGATACTTAAAAGTATTTCTTAAAGATAATGGAATTGCTTGGTTTTCCTCCAAGCAATTCCTTGGTTTTATCAGAGACACTTGAAGTCACCTATTCCTTGGTGCATATCTAATATCTATAGAATGTCTCTTTGTTCAAAAAAGCCTTCATTCAGGCCTTTGCTACTTCTGTTTCTTACTGAAACAGCAAGAAAAGGTCAGAATAAACTTAGAGCCATGATTCTATTGATACTCAATATCTATAAATCATGTCTGTTTCTTGGACATATTTTGTGCTTCAAATATAAGACTGCACAACCAGAGGAAACTGCCTTTACAAAAGTAATCCAGAGCAATACCACCTACTTTTGTTTGGGTCAGTGTGTACCCTAAGTGGTGACTGTCATATTCAGAGCTAAGTATTAGAAGCAATTATAGCTTTTTCTTTTGCTTGTTCATTAGTTGAATAAGCTGCTAGAAAACTGCCATTTAGTGTAAGAACTACTGTCTGTTACTGAACTAGCTTAAATGGTATTCAATAAATGATTAGGAATGTCATTATTGAGTGGCTATCCAAAGTCACACACATGCTAATAAAGATGCCTCCAGCATCCATAGGTCAAATGCCAAGAAACAGATCCACAATACCAGTAAGTCTGCTGTTATTCTGATGTTGTTGGGCAAGTATGACATCTAAGGTTCAAGCTATCCCGAGAAGAGAACCACTTCTTACTGGTCTATGAGACCTGGTCTCCCCCTTGATATCCAGTTGATAGACATGTTCTCACCACCAGCAGACACCAAGGCTCGCTTCATAAATCATAACTGCAGTACTTCAGTATTTGCAATCTGAAAAAGGCGGTCAAGGGAAACAGGAAAAGCTCTAGATACATCTTAAAGAATGAGGTGGGAAAGGATGGCAGAAGGTTCCTAGACCATGCCAAGTAGTTGATAGCTGACTCTCACCAAAGGGAGAGTACAGTGCAATAGAGATCCACCTGTCCTGAGGGCGGGAGAGAAAAAATCTGGGCTTCAGAAAAAAACCTCCAGGTCTGCTTGTCTTCAGAGGCTTGGAGAGGCTCCCTAACCAGTGGGCAGAATCACAGAAAAAAGACGTCTGCAGGTAGTCTGTACATGAATAGATGGAAACGGGGGGGGGGGGGGGGGGGGGAAGTGGGATATGTTTGATTGAGGGATAACAAGGCTGACACTGAGGACTGGGGAGGGAGTGTGCATTTGTGGGAGTAACTTTCCTGTGATGCTGTCCCTCCAGGAAAAGGGAGGTATCCAGTTGGGCCTTGGAGGCCTGGGTCCTTCCTTCTTCCTTTGCAGAATGTGCATGTGATTGTCCTGGGCAGCCTTGGAAGTCTGGCTACCTGCTCCCCTTCCAGGCACCTCTCACGGGCTGGGTCCCCAGCAGTATAGCTCTCCCTGGCGCTGCTCCTGGCCGGCCAATGCAAGAAGTCCCCAGAACTCCTCCAGGGAGCTCGCCCCCCACCAATCCTTTGGTAAAGGGAGTTGACCACCTGGTGCAAGTATTCTTATTAGCCTGGAGCCGCGCCCTAGTCCACACTGGGGGGAGGGGCGATGCCGGTAGAGGGGCACCCCTCCCCCAGCTGCTTGAGCCTCAGCTGGGAGACCGCTCTGGGGAAGGGATAAGGACAGAGAAGGTTCCAAGAGCTGTGGGACTGACTCCAAACAGCAGGCACCTAGCCCTTCGCGGGCTCCTCGGCGCCTCATAAAGACCCCAATTCAGATCTGACCCTTCTCCAACCTGTGCCCGCCCTCCGGGCCTGGCGACCGCTAGGGCAGACCGCACCCTCGAGTCCTTGCGACCCTGAGCGCGGGCCTGGGCGGGCCGCAGGGCCACGCCTGCCATTGAGCGACACCGCTCGCTTGGCCTCAAGACTTGGGAGCCCAGGGTCTCCCCTTCTCACGCTGGCTCCCACAATGCGCCCGCCTGGTCATGCCACGCCTGGGAAAGGAAAAGCCCAGAGGTGGCCGTCTCCTCCTCCCTGCCTGGAGTCGGGGCTTGCTGGAACCTAGGAAAGGTCGGATTCCTCCACCCCACCCCGCCCCTTCTTCACACACGCGCGCGCACTCACACGTACACACACACACACACACACACACACACACACACACACACACACACGTTTCACTCTTCTGGCCCGAGGGTTGGAGAAGGTACCATTGGAAAACTTGATCGATTCGTCAGATGACCATTGGCGCCTAGATGTCCCTCCTCCCCAATACTCTCCGTTTTTAAAGATCTTTCCCCACGACTTTCCCGTAAGTGAATCAAAGCAGAATCCAGGCTCCGAGGCAGCTCAGTCCCTTTTGGTAAACTTCTCAGGATGTACCAGGTGGCCCCGAGCCTCCAAACCTTCCAGCGCGCAGCGGGCCGCGGCCGCCCTCGCCGGGCTCCGCGCGCGGGAGGGAGGGCCGGCGGTTGGCGCGGAGACCCCCGCAGTGTGAGCGCCTCGGGTCGGGAGAGGCTGCCCGCGACCGCACGACCCGCGGACAGGGGTGCCTGGCCCCGCGCCGCACTTGCCCGAAACTAGCCCCGATCACAGCTCGCCCTGCTGATTGCACATTAAGAAACCCAAACGAAGGAGTGGGTGAGCAGGGCAGGAGGGAGTCGGGGGAGTTTGCACCCCGTATCTCAGGTATGAGCACTTCCCAGTGACATTGATGCAACTGCATTAGCGTTAATGGCAGCAGCCTGCTTCTCATTATTAATTGTCTTTGTGTTTGGATAAAGTATGTAATCTTCTCAACCACACCATTAAAATGGGTTGCCTTTTCAATTAAGAACTGTCGTGAGCACAGCAGTCAATTTTCCTAATGAAGATGCATTATATTTATACATTTAAAAAAATAATGGGAAAATCCCGGGTTTTCATTAGACGCGATTGCGGAGAAATACAAGAGAGTTTCCGTAAAATGTATGGGGTCCTGTAGTGCATTAAACGCCAGGCTTTTAAATAAATTGAAATTTTTGCAGATGAAAGAAAAGCATGCGTATCAAATATGGTCAAACCCGCCTCATTCAGATTTAAAAGGCAAGTACGATGAGCTCATTTTTTTCAAATGCACCTAACAGATACAACAACAACAACAACAACAACAAAGTCAGTGACTGTCTGAAATAGGTCCATAAACTTTCTGGGAGACCCCTTTTAGTGTAGAGATGGTCGCAGTAGTGTGTGTGGAAAATGCACTGTGCACATTTAGACACTGTGCTGCCTTTGAACAAATAGCTCACTCAGCCTGATCATTAAGGAGCAAAAATTGTCTGGGTCTGGCACCTGCAATTAGTTTTTGTTCCGTTCCTTACTTTCATTCTTCTTCTTCTTCTCTTTTAAAAAACAAATTGAAAGGCAGTGACTCTGGTGGAACTGTTTAAAATTCTATGCCTTCGTGACAGGCAACTTTTCAATTGTTGTAAAACAATTAAAATTGCAAAATTCTGATGTTAAAGTTTTAAAAATGGTCAAAAATATTCATTCCTGAATATGAAAGTGAAAAGTTTGCATCCATGAACAAAAATGAAATGTGTGCTATTTATTCATTTCCTAATCTTGGGAATTTGAGAGCTCATAGAGAAAAAGGATCTATCAAGATCTATGTTTTCTTTGTTAATAACAATTTTAAGTTACATCTTTTGCATCTGAAATACTGTTTTAGACAAACAATTTCTTTTTTTCCTCTCTCCATTCAACATGAATACTCCCAATGGAGCCACATTAAAGCGTTTGAGAAAAAAAATAAGTCAAATTCTTCTAAACAGAAGAATAAAGTTCCCAAGAACAGCCAGGCTTTTTTTTTTTTTTTTTTTTTTTTTTTTTTGAAAAGCAACATCAGTTTTTTGTTTTGTTTTTCAGACATGATTTTTTTTTCAGGTTTTAGGTGTTACGTCTTTTAAAAAATTGACCTCCTCTTTAAAAAATCAACCATCTCCTTAAAATGATCTGTAAAGAGTGGGAAATTAGATTTTCGATTAAAACCTTATCCCATCTCGAAGGATTACTTTATATTGATTCTTAAATATGGTTACAATTGATGGGCTCTAATTAAAAATCCAAAGGAAAGGTCTGTCGTGCCCATATAAAAGAAGCTTTTCATATACGGGAAATAAAGCTTGTAAAAGGTTACAAATAAAAGATTAGAGATTTATCCAAACTAGTTTAAAGCTTCACTGCGGTTTTCTTTTCTTCCCTTTTTCCTTTCTTACAAAACCATTCCCGGGTCTTTTTCCCCCCAGTTTTAAATGAAGTTTGCAAACAGCCAAGATATTGGACTGTAATGGCTGTTTTATATCAGCTCTGTAAGCTCGAGGCGGCTGCCTGCAGTAGAATTGATTTCAAGGAAACTTCAGGACCAGGAGATGAAAATTATATAAACTGACAGCTACCACCCTTCATCAATCCATCCACATTCCCGTCCACACCCTCCCAACACACACACACACACACACACACACACACACACACACACACACCTTACTTTGCTCCCCATCTCTCAAACTCACACATGCCCTTTCTATTCCCCACCCTAACCTTGTCTGCACACACCCTTGGTCCCCACACACTCAGGGACAGACGCACAGCTCCCAGCTCACACTCAGCTCATACATGTCTCACAGCCCCACATCTCGCACTTGTCACACAATCTTAATCCGTTTCATTCCGGAACAACATGGTCCTCTTTTCCTCTTTTTTACATTTGGAATTTGCCTCCTACTCTTTTATCAAGACAGCACAATCCTATCTTTGAAGTCATTTTTTCCCCCTTACCCTCTTTTCTGAAGCAACTGCAATGCAGAGAATTAGCAACCCCAAGCTTAATTTATAAGTGATCTGTTGCCTGCCATTTCTCCCCAAATTCTGCCTGTATTGTCAATCTTCAACCCTCATTAAAAATTTAATTAGACTTAATCTTGTCAAAGTTTTTTTTAATAAAGACACATCTTAAAACCTAATGAAAATGATATTTTTCTAAATATCGTGGCAATTCTAAGGCAATACACAATCCCCACTGTCCACTGAATCGCTGAAATGATTGAAAATTAATCTTCATATTTCTGAAGTAAGTGATCAGGGAGTCTAACTGGCTCCTTTCCCCCTGAGAGGCTGTGCTCTCACAGAATATGAGTTTTGTTCTTTTTTTTAAGTTAGCCTAGAAGAACCCCTAGATCTGCTTTCTCCACCCACTCCCCCACTCTCCCTCACATCAGCACAGTTAATAAACTTGGAGAAAAGTTTGGAATATTTTAAACTGGCCTGGCATGCAGGGTGGAGAAAGTAAGGCCAGCAAGCACCAGACGGGAATCCAGATTTCAAAATAGGAATATCAGCCGTTTTTTGGAAACTGCATACAAACTCTGACAAATAATTTGATTCTCTGTGTATTGGTTTTCTCCATTTAGTTTCTGAATACTTATATCTCATATTCGTAGCAAGATAATTGTACTCATGGCCGTTAAAACCATCCACTTGTTAATGAAAATTATTTAAAAACACAAACAATCTACCATAAGTCAGATTCATAGAGAAAAAAAATTAAAGACACAGGATACGGGAGCGGGGGGAGAGTTAAACATGAGAAAATACAATGACTATATAGTTAAGTATACTGGAAGTTCAAAGACTTACTGAAAATCAAGAGTTAGACTTTTCATCCAAAGAGCCTTTTTCTCCCACCAAGCGTCTAAGATTTTCAGTACAACAACAGCCCAGACTCCTCCCTCCCCACAAAGCCAGTGGCTTTTGTCCTGACCTAGAGTAGGGTTTGTGGGGACTGTACCTGAGCCCGGCTGTCTGCAATTTCCAAAACGACAAGAAGAGACTGGAAGATAAAGAGCATGTTCTTACAGGTGAAGAGCAATTTTGCAACTTTTCCAGGAGACATCCAGGAGAAAGCTTGCTTGCTAGCAACTGCTGCAGAGTCTGGGCAGAATTCCTCTAGAAAGAAAAAGAAAGTCTTTTTTTTTTTTTTTCTTCCTGTCTGCCTCTCTCTGTCTCTAGGTTCTCTTTCTCCTCTGTCTCTGTCTCCCTCACTCAGATCCAATCTTTTAAGAGCTTCAGCACATTGCTAAGCTAAAGGGAAATTCTCTTTGATAAAGCGTTGTTTCCAGCTTCTGGGTTTTAAAACCTAAATCTATATTCAAATCTGGCTGAAGGTGTGTTCTGGGATTTGTGAAAGCCTCTTAAAGGGGTAAATTTACCAAACCGTGACAAAATCATCACAATCTTACTTTAGACATCTGAAGTGGATGAGAATTTTAAAGAGACCCTTGTTTATTTAACACTGTCCATTTCCAATTCCTGGTTTGTTGGCCCCGCATTTCTGCGAAGTTATTAGACTAGAGGGCAAAGGAGACGCGGGAGCACTCCGCTCCCGGCCGCTGCCTGGGAAAAAGCCCTCCCACTCCCCTCGGCGCCAAAAGCTGCTGGTCCAGCAGAGCCCGGAGGTTTTCAGGGGGATGCAGCTAACCCCACCATCGAAGAAGACATCGAAAACCTCTCCATCGGCCGTGAGGGGTTCCCCACGACACTGGACCCCAGAGCAGCTAGATCTCCCAGCCTAAAAATGTGCACTTACTTGGTGGAGATCACAAGCGCGTGTTCTGATATTTCTCCACCCCTCCCCGCCCCCACCGGCCCCAAGGCCTCCCTCCGGCCCTTCCCCTCCGCCAGACCATCCACGTCCATTTTTCTGTTCTCGTTCTTTGATGCTTTAAACATCCTTGTGATCAAACTGGGGGCAACACTTTTTTCTCCGGGTAGGAAAGAGGCTCTGGCTCAGGGGACCAGGCTGGGTTTGCCCCAGAAAGCACGGTGACTCCGGCCCAGCGTTCCCCTGGAGCGCCGGGCGGGCCAGACCGCCTGCGGCATTTGTCCTCCCCCTCCCCCCGCCCCAAATGAAGGCCTCTGGGGGCAGTCCCCAGGTGTTTCAGTACCGTGGGGGCGGGGTGAGATAAAAAGGAGGTCTGTACTCACCCCCCTCCCCCCAGCCCGGGCCCCCAGAAAGTCGCGATTCCTGGGAACACGACCGGCAACGGGTCTCTGCGGACTGGAGCGGTCTCCGAGGGCCCGGGAGGAGCCGGGCAGAGCCCGGGCCGCTCGGGGGCTCGCGGGGACGTCGAGGCCCAAAGCTCTCAAGACACCTGCGAGGCTGCGGCCGCCGAGTGCCCATGCCCAGGCCCAGCGCGAGCCGGAGCCCAGCCCGGCTGCAGAGCGCTCGCCACCTCGCGCGCACTCCCGTAATTCGTTAATTGCTGTAAATCCCAAGGACGGCCACATTTGATTACACATACAGCATAAGAACCGACAACAAAGCGACGAATTAATTACCAACTTCATTAACATAGGTCCCCAAATTAAAGGCAGCGAGCTGTTTCTTTGGGCCCACTTGCCATGGTGGTGGTGGTGGCGGTGGTTGGAGGGGAGAGGGTGTTTTTAGGAAGAGATTTTATTTTTCTTTTCTAGCCTGGAGAGTTGTGAGGGCAAAAACAGTCTTCTGCTACCCCCCTTCCCCGCCACCCCCCCCACCCCCGCCATTCACACAGTCTCGGGCGGTGCCCTTGTCCACCCCCCAACCCCCCCCCTCTCGCCCGCCCCCCGCCCAATCTGTTTCTGCTTTTCTAGGGACTCAGGCGTGTTGGAGAGCTGTAGGGTCCCGCTCTCTGGGCCAGGAAGAAAGGCTGGGCTGGGGTCCGTTCTGCCGGGATCGGGTCCCCTGGCGCCGATACTCTCCAATCTCCGGGTTCCCAGCCCCGCCTCGGGCCACGGAGGCTGAGTTAGCTCCAGGCCCCATCCCCGCAGGCTTTGGGCGGCGTTTGTTGTTAACACTGACACTCTCATTCCAGAGGCGGGGCTCCCCCCCTCCTCCCCGGGTCCCGGGTATCCGGCAGACCCCACTCTCACACACCCGCGTGCTGACCAAGCTCCTTGGGTCTCCCCAAATCGGCCCTGGGGGTAGATTCGGGGTTCTTGTTCTTTGTAGCCCGCCTCAAGCTTCTTAAAACTAAAAAAAAAAAAAAAACCCTGGAGGATCCAGGAGCCTGAGTCTCCCGCTTTGGGGCCCGGGGATGTTTATGAAGGCATAAGGAGTGGGAGAGACACTGAGCTTTTGAAAATAGTTTGTTCTTGGACTTGTCTTTCTGTCTGTAGCTTGCCTACACGCCTACGCCCCGCTCGCAGGCCTCCTTCCTTTACCCCGGCTGGTCTGACCCTGTTTGAGAAAGCATAGGCGTGTTTTTAAGCTTCAGTCTGACTTGCTTTCTGTATCTGAGCCGCACACATATTGCTAAGCGCAGAATTCGATACCCCGGTTAGCCCCCACCCGCACTCTTCTCCTGCCTTTACTTAAATATTTTATCTTCCCATCTTACATTGTGTGGGTTTCCTTACTCCCCTTCCCTAAAACAAAAAACAAAACAAAACAAAAGGGGGGGGTGTAAAAGGGAGGACAGGGAGAGGAAGAGAAGAAGGTTAGGAGAGGCCTCCTGCCCATCATTTTAATTATACAGTTAGTTCACGTGCTCTGGCCCATAATGTATATTTTAGGCGAGCCCAGTGTCTTTCAAGAACATTCTGGTAATGTCGGAGGCCTGGATTTGTTGCCTGCTCGTCCCCCCGTGCAGCAGCGGCCTGTTTTCCTCCCCCTGTCGTGTGTTTTTATTATTTTCCCTCTGGCTTAGATGTGTCAATCATTCTCTCCCTGCCATTGGTTGGAGAGTTTGCGTCAAAAAAGTTGCCAGAGAGGCGCTTTCTCAGCAAATCTCCTTGAGAGCAGAACCGACCTCAGCTCCAACTCAGCCTCCACTGTTATTAAAAATAAAAATCGCTCGAGCAGCCCTCACCGCGTCTACTTTTGTATGTATCGCGGAGGGGCCCACGCGCGTTTCCAGCTCCAGCTACTTTCTTCGTTTTCTGTTCTTAAAATTTTATTTTTCGTTGTGTTTGACTTTTTATGGAAAGGTGAAGACTGCGAGGTTTATAACTCAATACTCTTGATTTCTTTTAGGCTGGCTGGCTACTTGGAATTTTGAAGGATAATTTGATTTTTTTTTTCTAACCTCCCATGCGGCTGTAAGGTAAGTGTCCATCTGTGTAGTCTGTCTGTATCTAGAAGTCCCTCTGTCCACCATCACCCCAAGGCCTCCGATAGGCCGACCGATGCATCTCCGCGAATATGGATTTCTGCTAAAGGCTGATGTAGTTTGTCCCTTGTACGTGTTGAGGTGTAATAACGACCATTGAGAAAAAATGTAAGACCTGGCGGCGAGGGCAGGAGTAGGAGGCAGGGAGGGAGCGCGCTCCTGGGCTCTCCGCTTCCGCAAAACGTCGTGGAAACCCTGTGAGTCTACCGTGGATTTTTTTTGTGGGGGGGGGGGGTGTTGTTTGTGGTTCTGTTTTATGTCTACGCCCATTCTGGGCTTCTCCCTGCGCCCTTTGCGTGTTGGCCCTCGGCTGTAGTTTGGGTCGTTCGGATTGATCAGAACGAAGGGCGCTTGCAGAGCCTGAGACAAAAAGATGCATCTGGAGCTAGAGGGACGGATAGTAACAAGAGTAATAATACGGGCACCTCCCGGGGCCGGCGCCCCCAAAGCCCGCTGGCTCGCGGGTCTCCGGGCGCGGACAGCCTCCGGTCCGGCCCTAACGCAAAAGGAGAGCCAAGAGGGTAACCGAGGAGTCGGGAGCGCCGGCAGCTCCGGTCGGTCCCCTCTTCCCCGGCCTAAAGCAGCTAGCAGCTCACCAAGCTTCACGGCCCGTGTCCAGCCTCTTCCAAAGCTTCCAGGTCTCTGTCTGTCTCTGTCTGTCTCTGTCTCTCTCTCAACACCTCCCCTCCCCCGATCAACCTCCCCCCCGCCCTTGGGACAGCAATATCCCCTCCCCCCGGGTGGTTGTGGTCCCAGACCCAGTCACTAGGCCAGGCGAGCACCTGAGGGTCGTTTCACTGCTGGACTTTGCCGGCGACGGTCCTGGGTGCCTCCGCGCAGCCCTCCGCGCGCACCTGGGGCGGGCAAAAGTGGCGCCGAGTGGCCCCTGCTCCGCCCCCAGCCGCGGCGGGACCCGGGACGGGACTCCTTCCGTGGGAAGGCGGCCCCTCGGCGGTTCGCGGCCCCCGGCAGCGGCGGGCTGGCTGGCGCGCTGGCTCGCACCCCTCCCGGGCTGGGCGACAATGGGCTGTCGCGGGCCCGGGCTGGGGTGGAGGGGTGCGCTGCGGCCCGGCCTCCGCTCGGGTTCTGCCCCGGGAGAACCTTCAGAACGTCTCAGCCGTCACCCGGCCCCGGCAACGTGTCGCAAGGCAACGTCTTCGGTGCTGATGCGTTCAAGTGACTCTTGAAAGCACGGTCCGGTTTCAGGCCAGATTTTTTGAAACCCAAGTTCCCCACCAGACTTCCGAGTTGGCTTTCCCCTTCCTTTACAGGGGGGTGCGGGAAACAGGGCCTGGAGCGGCGGGTGACTTGGGGAGGGGACGGAAGTCGCCCTTTGACATTCTGCCCTCCACCCCAGGGCTGCACTGCAGCTGAGGGTTTCTCCGCGCACCGCGGGACGCGTTCCAGGCTCCAAAGTCTTAGCCCCGGAGAGGAGTTGGCGAGGAAACCCCTCCCCCAAGGAGGTAGACTCCCGGACCTCTCCACGCGCGCTAGCACCCGGCTTTCTCCTCGCCATAATTAATAGTCAAGGCCAAGCCTTCTGGCACGTTCTTGCTCCCTCCCTCGCGGGTGGCAGCGTTGTTTGATTCCCGGAGGCCAGAAACTTTCACTCGAGTTCGCAGGAGAGGGGCCGCGCCGGCTGCTCCGCGGTGCGCCCACATCGCCGTTTTCCTTTTCTCCGCGTCGTCCGCCCAGCCGCAGGCCAGCCGCCAGCCCGCGGAGTTTTGTTTCCTCTCCATCATGCAGAAAATTAATCAGCCCGGGCGCGGAGCAGAGCTGAGCACGGCGGCCTGTAATTAAGGGACGTGTGCCCCTCGGATTATCTCGTTAGTTTATCAAGAAAACATTTATTATAATTAATTCTCGGACGGGGTAATTATTATTGAGCGAGGACACAGCAACTGGTAGATAGGCTTCTTGGAAGAAAACACACACACACACCAAGGCGGTAAGGGGGGAGGGAGGGAGGGGGAGCGACAGATTGCACGAATTGACCGTTAGATATAAGGCGGCGCGGGCCGAGGCGGAGCCGGACCTGGGGCTGCGAGGCTGCCGGGCTGCCGGGCTGCGGGGCTGGCAGCGGCGGGGACGCCCGAGTCACCGGCCGAGCGGCTGCGGGAACTTGCCGCGCGTCCGCCGCCCGCTTCTTCTAGGTAGGATTCTCCAGTAGCCGCTCCCGAGCAGTCGTTTTGCGGCTTATATTCTTGAGAAGGTATTTTTGTTTTCTTTGCTGAGGGAGGAAGGGAGGAAGGAGTGGGGCAGGGCTTTGAAAGTTAGGCGGAGGGGCCGATGGGCCTCTCTCATTGGGGAGTGAATAGGTACCTAGGCTGGCTGGTGAGAGTTCCCCGTCGTTTTGTTTTTTGAGTACTTTCTTCTAAAGATGAATCCAGTAATCATAAGGGGAGACAGTCTACCCGAGGATTTTAGCCATTTTGCGGTGGTAAGGGCAAAGGAGCACCAAAAAGGATCGCTGTCCCGCCGCTTTCGGTCTGTTACCACTTTTAATATTGAAATGTGCTACTTGAATGTATGATGTGTCAGGCGTTTCTAATTGGGTGAGAGCTCTGCATGTAAGAACGGACACTTCCATGTTTATCATGTGCACCGGATAGGATTTTCGTTTTTTCTATAGTAGTTCAGAAGTTGCCAATATGGTGAGATTGTATTAAACAAGAAAGAACTCCAGCTTAGAGGCGATTTAAACAAATGACTGTATTTTAAAGCAATATTGTTTCCACAGCTTCCAAGTAAGTGTCTTGAAAAGAAAAGAGACTAGAAAACATCAAGTCTTTGTTGTAGGACCAACTAAATTAGTATTACTGATGAGATCATACAAGCGCCCCCAAGAAGGACATTTATAAAATTATATTAAATTAGGTCCGAGGGTGGAAAGAATAACTTTTGTGCTATGAATTTATGTCGGGAAGAAGTGAAAACTAAAAAGGAAAAAAAGACAAATCGGGATGAACTTGGAGTAACCTCATCCCATTTATGAAACTTTGTGTCTCTACCTTTTAAGCAATCTAAGGATGAAAGCCCATAATCATTAAAATTCAGTAGGACCTTTGTAAAAGTAAGAAGGAACTTCTCCTAACCTTGTATCCGCCATTTTGAAGCAAACTCTCAGAGTGTCAAAGTTGCAAAGTAGAGATCCTTGCAGGAGAAATGCCATCTCTTAGGAAAATAAAAGCCAGACTTGCCAACTGCTGGCCTATATTCACGTCCATTTGGGATCCCTTGGCTTGGGGGAGTGAGAGACAGTCAGCTGAAGAAAGTAAATAATTTGCTTTGCTTCCTTTCTTTTCTCTCCCTGAGCTCTTTTTCTTGTAGGATTGTAGGAAACTTGAAAGGTAGGGAGAAATTACACTAGTTTCACAACTTTGGGTGTTTGTGTATCTACTTTCTTCAAAACTAGAATGTTCAAAAGGCAGCTAGAGTTAACAGGAAACTGCTGGAGCTGCTGAAGACCCAAATGTCCGAAAATTTGCCTCCCGCAGGACCTGCAGCCTCCACACATCAAAATCAACATGGAAGCAGCTTGCACTGCAACCCTGCACCCTTTCTCCTTGCAGATGTGGGGCCTCTCATTTTCTGATTGGTGGGATTCTAACTTTACTTCCGAATTTCTAGCAAACCCTGTGCCAGTCTTGAAGAATTTTTTTTTGCACTATGATTACATATTTGATGGGTGTCTATTAAAAGTTGGATTTTTGTTTATTTAGCTTTGGTTCTTTATACACATTATAATCAAGGTTCTCCAGAACCCTAATAAATCTGTTACTTGCCTCAAAATCTAATTACCCAGGCTCCTAATTAGGTGAAAATGATGACTGGAAATGACTTTAAATGTGGAATAATAGTGGTTAAGCAGTTTTCTCAAGTTTGTCGATTAGCAAGTTGACATTTTAGATGTTAAATGCACTGATATTTTAGGTTAGAAGCTGTTGCAAGTGGTGAAAAAGCTAAGATAATTAAAATCAGCCTTGGAAAGGCAACAGTCTGGGGAGGTAGATTTCTTGAATTGTTTCTTTGTTTCTCACCAATGGGCTTTGTTATCAGCATTATTTATTTAGCCGAAGAGTTCTTTGTCTCTGCAAATGGCCCCAATCAAGTTTTGTTTGAGACAATTAGCTAGTGCCAGCCAATGAGTCCTATGCAAATGCAGGGATAGGAATGCAATGTGTGCATTTGAAGGCGTGGGGTTTTGTTCTTCGGGGCAGGCTGGTGGTAATTGCTTTCTTCGGGTACTTTTTTTAAGTTTAGGGTGGGGGTGGGGAAGACAGGTTTATCAGGTCTCCATCCCTTCTAGTTTCACAGCAGCTTGGGGGGTTGGGTAGGTCGGGAGGAGGGTCTGCAAGCTCTTTAAAAGCCTCTGCCCTGAGTAGCCCGGGCTCTTTTTAAGTTAGTGGCGAAACGTGGAAGAGCTGCTGCCTCCGAAGCAGTAAACCAGCACCTCTTGTTTGTTTGTTTGCTTTGCCCTTAGTTCCACCACTCCAACCCCACCCACCAAGGACCCTGAATCTGTCCACCCCCGGCGACGCAGGACCTTCCGGCTGGGTCCCCCCGATTTGGGCTGACTTTGCGCCTCCTAACAACCTTAGCATGATGTCTTATCTTAAGCAACCGCCTTACCCAGTCAATGGACTGAGTCTGACCACTTCGGGCATGGACTTGCTGCACCCCTCGGTGGGCTACCCGGGTAAGTGAGCCCCGCGACACGCCTGCCCCGCCCTTCCGCACACCCGCCCCGCGGGGACGTGACACCCTTAACCCCCGGGAGCACCGGGCTGGTGGTGATGCTGCCCTAGCTCCAGGCGAAATCCCAACTGGGTTTTCCTTCGGGAAGCAGCTCGGAGCCCCTGGACCTGGGCTGGCGGAGGAGAGGACCGGGGCTGGCGGGGAGCGAGCACACAAAATCATTTCGTTGGTTCTTTGGGTGAATAGGGGACGCATATTGGAGTGGGGCGAGGAAGGTTTCTACCCTTGTCATTTGGGGGCGACAGGCCCCTGCCCACAGCTCGAAGCGCAGTTCCTCGGAAGCACCCTGTGCCTCTCGCACGGGCTCTCGCCGCCACACCTGGGCTTCCGCTCGGCCCTCCCGGCTCTGCGCTAATCCCGAAAGGTGTGACTGACCGCGGGCGCGGCTGCCTTCCCTCCCTAGCAGACCTTTTTTTTTTTTTTTTAAAGTCCTCACAGAAGGAGAAGGAAATGTGCCCCATTTTAAAGATGGGGGAACAAAGGCCCTTGGATCTCCAGTAGGATCGAGATTCGCCCCACGAATCCGAGCTGGAGGCCCTCGGGGATCTGGGCTCCCCGGAATGTGTTTTTGTGTGTGTTGTGTTTTCGGGGTTGATTTTGGAGGCTTTTTTTTTTTTTTTTTTTTTGGTCTTTCTTTATTTCATTCGTTTGGTTAGCTTTCGAAGGGACGCTCTGGCTGGAGAGATCGCCGACGTCAGGCGGCCTGGGGGCTCCCCTGCTAGGGGCGGTGTGCGTCCCGAGACCTCCAATGCGCGCTGGAGGGGCCCTGGCCACCGAGCGGGATGGGCAAACGCTGTAGGCTCCGGTTGGAGGGCTGGGAGGACCAGGGGAGGGCCGCGGAGTCCGGGTGGGGGCAGGAGTGGGGGTGGGGGCGTTGGAGCACCCGCAGAGACCCCTGTGACTGAGAAACTGCTCCCCCACCCTAAAGGGCCCTGGGCTTCTTGTCCCGCAGCCACCCCCCGGAAACAGCGCCGGGAGAGGACGACGTTCACCCGGGCGCAGCTAGACGTGCTGGAGGCGCTGTTTGCGAAGACGCGGTACCCAGACATCTTCATGCGGGAGGAGGTGGCCCTGAAAATCAACTTGCCTGAGTCCAGGGTGCAGGTAGGGCAGCTGTAGACAGCCCTACCCTTCCTAACCGTGCCACCCCTCCCCCAGCACGGTGTGCACAGAGGGCTCAGAGAGTCCCAGGTGCCTGCGATGACCAAGGGAAGGCTTGAAGCTAAACCTCCCTCCGGAGGCCAGCAGACTCTCCTAAGGCTCCTTGAGTGCCTGGTTCCTCCTGGAGCTCCTTTCTGTCCCTCCACCCCCATTCACTCCTACCAGCAAGGGTCTTCCGCTCAGGTTGCAAAGTAAGACTGGTGATTTAGCTTCAGGGAGGAAGCACAGCCCTAGAAGTCTTGGGTACCTGGCCTACAGAGGCCCAGCCTTGGCGGCAGATTTCAAGTACTGTCACACAATATTTTAGTACTTCTCCTAGGTACAAAGCTGCCCCCATTCTCTCATTCACTTTTAAGGGTGAAAGAAGCTTAGCTCCTGGGTAGTCCCAATATTTTTACAGATGAAAGAAACCGTAGATGATTTGCTCAAGGTCACACGTGGGTTGGTGGTAGAGCTAGGCTGTGGGATCAGCTGGTGCTCTGAAATTATACAAGAGTGTTTTCTTTGACTTTTTAGGGATTGAACAGAATTTGCTAGCTCTGAGCCATTTAGCAGATACAATATCTGCATAACATCCCTGGTGACCCCGCCCCCTTTCCCTGAGGCCCCCTTAACTTGACCTTAAGCTGGAGAGGGAAAGTAAAGTTTAACTTTCCTGGAACTCAGGTCCCATACAGAGTTCTGCAAGAATGATTAGCACCTAAACTTACATATACACCAGAGACCCCACCTTCAGCTGGGACACACCAGAGTGAACTGCAAACCAGGAAAGAGGCTTTTTCAAAATGGGATGGAAGAACTTGTTAGGCTTAAAACAAAAGTCTTCACTGAAAGAAAATAAATGACTTGAATGGTTGGTGATGCTTCACTCAGCCTTGGTAGCATCATTTTTACCACAGAACACCTACATGGAGAGTTCGAAGAGGGCAGCTAAGGACTTGTTGCCCAGAAAATGCTGGTAGTTTCTCTGATAAGCCCCCTCCCACACTAAATACAGCTCCTTCGTTATAGAACGTGGACAGTGCTGGTAAAAAGAATTTCCAGAGTTGCAGGTAGAGGCTGAAGTTGACAAGCCTATGAGCATAGTACAGGAAACTGAATCTAGGTGCTGATGACACTACCCTGAAGGCACAGATTCTAATCTCAAACTTGAGAAGAGTAGGGAAGTCTGTCCTTGAGCTCAAAGCAGAGCACCTAGAAGACACTCCACTTAACATAAAGAAGGTTTTGCCCAATAGTGGCTTTCAGACCTCCTTCCTCACTTCTCCTTGGAGCATTTTTTGTGAGTCTTTCTAGGAGAGACAAAAAGTAGAGTGATGAAACCAACCTCCATATTAGCAGTTGCTCCCTAGAAGATGGACTGTAAGCTCTTTGAATTTACACTGTTCTTGTTGGCATGTAACAGCAGAATTGTTTTCACTCCCTTGTGTTTTTCTCCAAAAGACATAAATACATTCTATCCCATTGTGAGAGAGTCCCAAAATACAGCTGGGCCTGTGTGTATGAGTGTGTTCGAGGTGAAACAACATAGAAAAGTGAGGTGGAGAATTGCTAGCCATACGATGGGTCTTAAATTTTATTCTAGGTTGGGAGTAAAGCAGAGTCCAATGCTTTTAGACAGAACCTCCCCAACATTTTTTACAATTGCAGGAGCATATATATGAGAGTACTATATAATAGGTTTTCAGCGGCAGGAGAGTTTGTCAGCTCATCTGTCCATGTAGGAGAGATTATATAACCTGGGAGCCACCCTTGTTCTTAAGGAGTTGTTGAAACCACATTAAAGAAGTTTCTTTCCCTTTCAAGGTGTGGTTTAAGAATCGAAGAGCTAAGTGCCGCCAACAGCAGCAGCAACAACAGAATGGAGGTCAAAACAAAGTGAGGCCTGCCAAAAAGAAGACATCTCCGGCTCGGGAAGTGAGTTCAGAGAGTGGAACGAGTGGCCAATTCACTCCCCCCTCTAGCACCTCAGTCCCGGCCATTTCCAGCAGCAGTGCTCCTGTGTCTATCTGGAGCCCAGCCTCCATCTCCCCACTGTCAGATCCCTTGTCCACCTCCTCCTCCTGCATGCAGAGGTCCTATCCCATGACCTATACTCAGGCTTCAGGTTATAGTCAAGGATATGCTGGCTCAACTTCCTACTTCGGGGGCATGGACTGTGGATCTTATTTGACCCCTATGCATCACCAGCTTCCCGGACCAGGGGCCACACTCAGCCCTATGGGTACCAATGCAGTTACCAGCCATCTCAATCAGTCCCCAGCTTCTCTCTCCACCCAGGGATATGGAGCTTCAAGCTTGGGTTTTAACTCAACCACTGATTGCTTGGATTATAAGGACCAAACTGCCTCCTGGAAGCTTAATTTCAATGCTGACTGCTTGGATTATAAAGATCAGACATCCTCGTGGAAATTCCAGGTTTTGTGAAGACCTGTAGAACCTCTTTTTGTGGGTGATTTTTAAATATACCAGGCTGGACATTCCAGTTTTAGCCAGGCATTGGTTAAAAGAGTGAGATGGGATGATACTCAGACTCATCTTCTGATCAATGTTTCAGGAGGCATAGAAGGAAATATGAAGGTCCTTAGAGGGACCCACCAACCAGCAACCTGAAATGGACAAACCAATCTACTTAAGATCCTGTCATAGTTTTAGATCATTGGTTTTCCCGATTCTCAAAGTGATCAAAAGCATTCTAGCCATGTGCAACCAAACACCACCAAAAATAAGCAAAACGAAATTGTGAGGTAAAGGAGGGGAGGACATAGCCTTCTTAAGCAGAGGTGTTCCAATGTTTTAGCCAATCCTTGGGTGAATCTTAGGAATGGACAGTGTCTCAAGCTCACTCACGTTTCATGACCAACTGTTAGTTGGCACTGAAAACCTTTTCAGGGCTGTGTGAATTGTGCGACTGATTGTCCTAGATGCACTACTTTATTTAAAAAATAATGTTCATAAGGAGTCAATATGTAGTTTAAGAGACAATCAGTGTGTGTCTTATATAAATGGTACATCTGTGGTTTTTAATCTGTGCTAGACTTCAAAACTGTGATCTCCTGTTATTGTATGCAACCTTGAACTCCACCTCTGCAGGGGTTCTTCTGTGATTAAATAGGTTATAATTATAAGCAAAATTCAGAGCAACTGAGTACTTACCTAAAAAGATTACCTTTGGCCGAATGGGAGCTGTACTGAAACTTTACAACAAAATGTCTCTGGACAAGGAGAGTGAGAGAAGAGAAACGAAAGGACACTGATTCATCTGCAATTTACTGTTGGTAAACCTGGCAGTAAAGAGACATTGGTCAATTGCTCTGACCCTGATGAATTTATAAACTGAGATCATTGTTGTTTATGCTTGCAGATGTTAACTGGAAAAATGATATATGCATAAACCTTTACTTCCTGGATTTGGCAGATATGTATAATTATATTAAAATGGTTCTAGCACAACATTGGGTCCAGTTTAATTGTATACCATTATTTATAAGGGAGAGTCTTTTCTTCCTAAAACATGTTTTTCTTAGGTTAGAGAGCAGACTTTATTTTTAAATTTTGGGGCATCTAATCCAAGGATGGAGTAGAAATGAATGACTGTGGTATGTAAAGTGTTTGTGACTTTCATCAGGATTGCTCTGAAATTGAATAGAGAGACCAACAATCATTAGGATCTTGTCTCCTTGCTTTTCCCTCCCTGCTGCATATCCTACTGATTTCTTAGGCATTGTATTAGTATGTTTTAACATAAATCAACTTTTTAAGCAAGAAGGGTAAAATTTTAGGACCTCAGAGAAAATGAGAATGAAAAGAATTCTGTGTTTTTATTCTCTTATTTGATTAAGGGGACTTTTTTTTTAGCTTCCAAAAAGAAATCTGAGGTAAACATGGGTGAATGTAATCAGAATCTGAAAGCAATCCAGGCAGAAATGATTTCTGAACAAAGGAGTTTCAGAAAAGTTTTAAAACCTATAATTTGAGTAGTTGAACATAAGGCACTCTGGTCATTTTGTGTGTTTTTTTTAAGAAAGTGTTGAGGGAGAAAAAATAGGTCCCTTCTCAGTTGTATCTGCATTTTGTAGGCCAATCACTAGAGACAAATGGGACAATGATCCTGGTTCTCCTGAGGTCAAAGTAATATTTAATCTCATTGGAAACTCCTGATGCTCTTTAAGTTTGACCAAAATTAAGTGACTCTTGATTGTTAACTATTTAAATGAAGGTTAGCAGTTGCAACCATTTTGTTTTCTGGCTATTGTTTTTTTTTTTTCATGTCCCTGGGTGCGCATGTTCTCTTGAACCCTACATCATCTTGCCTAATTGTTTTTGTTCTGCTAAAAAAAAAAAAAAATGCAATCATTCACACCTAATACTAGAGGCAAAACTTGGTGGCAGGATTTCCCAGTACCTACTGATAACATCCACCCTACTATAGATTACACCGAAGTGAAATCAGGGCAGAGACTTTGCTTTATAGTTTTCTAGGTTTGGGGTCGTTTGCTCCCAGCTTTTCTCACGCAGTAAGCAGATCCAAAATAACTTCTCACACAGCCTTCAGTTTTCAGGATGCCCCACAAAGCATCAGGAAAGTCATTGTCTTTAAAAACAACAAAGGCTACTCTGCAAATAATGCAGTTAGGTGAGCAGTTTCTCTCCAGATACTTTTTCTTTTTTTTTAAAAGGATGAGGTCAGAAAACGGCGCTAACTGCCCTCTGAAACAATTTTTTTCATCACTTTTGCACAACTTTGTTTTAACAGGCCACTCAGTTAAGCCCCTTCGAATTGACTAAGTGGAGATTAATTCCCCCGCCCGCCCCCCCCCTCCCCAAGGCACCGGAGGGAGGGACAGGCCGGGAGGAGCAGCGTTGGCCGAGACCAAGAGCTCTGACCATCCCAGTCAAGGCCGGGTTTAACCACGTTGAGCCAATAATGATGGTAATGATGGTTGGTGTTGAAAGGACGCCAACCTCCTTCAACCGCGTATTGGCGATCTACGTGGCCGGGAAATGGCAAGATAATGGCCGTTTTGGGGGGCGGAGGTGAGGGTGGGGTAGCTTGCCCTACAGAGGTGTGCTGCCCCAACCCTTTATCTTTCCCAGAAAGACTACTCTTTGTGTTTCACCTTGGGAGTGCCTCTTCACCGATAAGAGACATTCAATCAGGCCAGCAAGTTCCGGCTTTCGAAACCGCTGAGATTTAGATAATGGTCAGTCTCCTCAACTCGGCCCCTTGCTTCCCTCTAATCTCGCGTCCCGGGGCGACCCACCCTGGGCCGCTCAGCCTGGGGGACTGCGGGCAGGATGCGCAGCGGAGGGCGCGGGCCGAGGGCTTCCTGAGCCTGGGCTGCCCCATCGGAGCCTCCGGGGAAAACTGGTCGCAGCCCCGGGCCCAGCCGGCCTCAGGCCCTCCCTGTTCCCCTCCCTCCGGTCGGAGCGGGACCTCTGCGGAGCCCAGCCCGTGCCTGGCCTGGTCCCGACGCCCCACGCCCCGGCCGCCCGTGCCCAGGGCGCTGTGGCCGCGCGAAGGCCCGAAGTGCCTGCAGCCCCGGGAGGAGCGGGCGCCGCGACCCTGAAGTCAGACTCGGGTTCGGGCGCGGCCTCGGAGCCCGTGACTTCATGGCCTGGCTCCGGTGCGCGTGGGAACGTCCGGCCGGGGGCCAGCGAGACCCCAGGAGCGGACGGCGAGCTGGGCCCAGCGGGCCTTGGAGGGGACCCGGAGGCGCGAGCGAGCCTGGCGGGGCCCGCGGCCTCTCGTTCCCTCGTCTCTCGGGGGGAGGCGCCGCAGACGCTGGGTCTCCCACCCGCGGAGAAGGGCGAGACGGCCGCCCCTGCCGCAGCAGGGACTCCAGGCCGCGTTTGCGCCCCCGATCTCCAGGGCGGATTTGGCGCCAACCAGGGGTCCAGCTGGGCCTGCCTCCTCCCTCTCCCTCCCCCCCAAGGAAAGCCAGGTGCTTCGGCTCGGGGGCCTGGGGTGTGATGCTTGGGTGTTCTGCCTCCCATTAGGGTCCTGGGCTCCGATCTGGGGCTTTCAGAGAAGCCTGGGGAACGTGCGACCTCGCTCATCCCTTTTCTCCTGCCCCTCTATTTCCAAGTTTAACCCGGGTGCCCTGTCTTTTCCTTTCTGGACTCGGGTAGCACTGATTGGTCCTGGATGTGGGCTCTGGAACGGGGAAGCGGTGCCTTTGGGGGCCCTGACAGTGCCTGGCAGCCCATTCCGGTTACCTGCAGGGCCGGGCCGCAGCCGCGGACCCGCCCCACTTAACCAGAAGCGGGCGCTCTGCCGGCCAGCCCTGGCACGCACACCGCGTGTTCGAACCCGCATCCAACACGACAGCTTTGCTGTGTTACCCAGACAAAGCTGTAACCCAAAACCAGGCATGCCAGTGTTAGGTGCTGGTTTACTGCCTACAAAGACGTGTATTAATTATTGCAAAAGAGAAATACAAAAATGCCAGGCAGGAGACAGGCGCATCCCAGCCTCCCACACAAATGGAAGCTGAAGTCCTAGCAAACAACTAGAATTGGAAGGTGTGAGGTGGGGCTTAGCCATGACCTCAGACTGCTTCTTGCCTTGCTTGGAAACCTTTCTGGACAATTCTCTCTCTCTCTCTCTCTCTCTCTCTCTCTCTCTCTCTCTCTCTCTCTAAAAGGGTCCAAGCCCCAGACATGTATCTGCATGCCCAGATCTGCGACCAGTGCCTTGAATATCTGTTTTTCTCCTCAATGGCCAGCGCCCTATAAGGGAAGCGTGCCCTGATAAAACCTGATCCCTTAGTTGCCCCATTTCTGCCCTTGGGTCAGCATGCGAGGAAAGATGGGGAGCCCCTGGGACTGTCCCCGGGGATGGAGAGAGAAAGCCCACAAACAAAAGTCGCTCTGATGTTTTTCTGTATTAGGCTCTGAAACTGCACAGATTATGGGATTTGTCTCGGACAGAATTAACATTACATGTGAGACCCCAGTGCTCTGCTGTACTGGACACATTGTATAGGATTGCTCCGAGCATCTCTTCCAAACTGCCTGTTAATAGCAACATAAAACCTTAGAGTACTATGCAGGGTTTTTTGTTGTTTAAAACCTGATTAAAACAAAATTTAGGCATTATTTAGAAAGGGCAGTTTTTCTGGTAGAAGCAGTTTGAAGGAAGCGGAACCCAGTTGGAAGGAAATGGGACCCACTCAAGGAACCGGAGGAAGCTTCTGCGTGCAAAAGTGGCTGGAGAGAAGTAAGCAGCAGTCCCTACGAGGAAGGGAGCTGCCCCCGGTGCTAAAGAGAACCAGCCAGACTTCCTCTCTTGCAAGAGTGTGTTTCATATTTCAAAACCAACCTGCTCTGGACAGCAACTTCAGATAAAGGAGTCCTACCAAGTCCATCTCCTTTGGTCAAAGATAACTGCAGGTGCCAGAGAGTTCAGGTTATCACTGGGGGCTGGGGGTCAGCTTTGAATTTTGTTTTTCTCCCAGAGGTAAAGGGGAGCAGCGTGAGGTCTGTTCCTTGGTCTCCCCCACCCTTTAGTTCAATTCTTAGCACAAGGAAACATGGTATTGTGGGGTGAGGGGGGACAAAGAAGAAAAAGAATGCCACAGCAAATAGAACTGTAAGTGGCCGAAGTTTGAGTTGACTTCTGTTGCAGCACCACACGGAAAAAAGCTGTCCAAGAATCAGGTGGGCTCCTCTGCCGCCCCAGCGTCTTTGCCTTCGTTTGCCTCCTTTGGAGGTGGTGAGGGGGCCTTTTGGACGAAGGGTTTCTTACTCCACTGGACGTCACTAGGAGCCACTTTCAGGCAAGGGCTTCTTTAAAAATAAGATGTCCCTTTCTAGCAGCGACATAGGATTGCCAGTTCCCTCCCTCAAGCTGCCTGTGGGACCAGCCAGTGCTGCCTCGGGGAGCGAAAGGCCCAGCGGTTACTGCATCCTGCGGGCAGTCTGCTCCCCCGCCCTCCACCCCAGGTTCCCAAGGTGGAGGATAGGCCTGAAAGCGCCCCTCAGAGGCAGTTTTTGGGTGGAGTGAAGGTTTTGCCTTAGGCCCTGCCCCCAGTCTCCCAACTGGAATCTCCAGAGGCCCGAGGCTACAATGAAACCCGAAAATCACTCATCCCAGCCTCCATTTATTAAAATCTGTTCCTAGGACCAATAGTCACATTTGAGGCTCGAGGGCCATTAATAACAATCTCCTTAACATTCAAATGGCTCTAAAATGCGTTGATAGCAGATTACTGGAGCCTAATGGACATCGTGTGTGATAACATGGCCCATGAGTAGCGAGGTTCTTGAGTGGGTGTTTGAGCACAGCTACTTGATTATCAGCTTACAGCCCAACCATTTCTGAGCTGGGATCCTTTTAAGAAGAGGCGTTCTTCCTGACATCCGAGCGGGAGCCTCATGTGTTCTTCATTTAACCCAGTTAACAACCACAGTGTTCTGGAAAGGGGAGGGGGACACTTGCCTGTAGGCATAAGGTCACCTCCAGACGTAGAGGGGCGGACCGCGGGACACTGCTCCTCCCCTCTCGGCTTTTACTGGTGAAGCCCCAAAGGGGTGGCTAAGGCAGATAGAGGCCCACGCCTGGGAGGCCGAAATTGCCCGAAGGCTTCCCTGCGGGGCTCCCGCGCCTCTGGGCCTCAGAGCAGAGGCCCCGGAGCGAATGCTTGGTTCGCCCAGACGAGGTCCGCCCCGTCCGGAAACCCGCGGGGCCCTCCAGCCCGCGGCGCGCGGCGGGAAGCCTTAGGGCCCGGTTGTGCGCAATCGACGGCGCTAAGACGCCGTGGCAGCCGCGCGGCACCAGGGAGGGAATGGGTTCCCCGGTTTCAGCGAAAACTCTGCCAAGTGCGCCGCGTTTCCATTCTCCACCCTGAACCTCTCACCTAGCAAATTAAGCGGGGGAACCCCGAAAGCGGGGCCTTCCGTGGCTGCAGGGTGCACACGGGCACCGCCCCGGGCCCTCCTGTGCCCGCGGCGCCCCAGGCTGGGTGGTTTGGAGTCCGTACAGAGTGCGGGGCGGCTGACAGGCAGCTTTCCGGCCATCTGCGGGGCACCCCGAGATTACGACCTACGACTGCAACGAGCGGGCCTCGAACCCACGGCTCCCGCGCCCTGCTTGCGGCCGCACGTGGCCGGGTCGCCAGGTCCCCCACGGAGTGGCAGGCTGTGGGTCGCGCCCGCCCGGCAGAAGCGATGGCTGGGGCGCAGGGCATGGGCCACCGCTCTGAGGAGAGGCCCGGGGAGCCCGTGGCCCGGGAGCTCCGTCTTCAACGGCTTTCGTGGTCCCGAGGGCCAAGGGCGGTGGGTGTGGGTGTAGCGGCGCCTGGAGGCGAGCAGGCCCGCGAGGCCGCGCTTTTTGCCCAAAGCCCCGACCAGGGCTCCGTGCTGGGCGGGCTCCTCACGTCCAAACTCCCTCCCTCCCGTTCCTGGTGGTGAAAGGACGCGGACGGAGACAGGCTGGTCTTCAGAGCCGGCGACCAGGCGCACCCCTGCCTCTCGGGCCGGGCCGGGCCGGGCTTGTCCTGGGGCCCTCGCGAAGGTGCACCCACGGGGCCCCGAGGGCCTGGCCGGCCAGCTGGTGGCGGCTTCCGGTTCCAACGCCAGACCTCGCCAGCTGGAGCGGCCAGACCCCCGTGCCAGGGCACGGTTACATGACTGGCAAACGAAGTGTCCTAACATGAATTTTGAGTTAGAGTTTTGAACACTTACAGTGCACATACAAAACTCCCCTCCCCCGCTCCAGTCCTTCGTGGCCACTAATCCATGCCAGTTTGATGAACTTTGAATTATGTCTGGTTAGAAATTTCCAGCCATTAATTTTTATTACTATGGCAGTGCTAAGGCATTCTTTGCAATATAGGATGCAGATATTTTGAGCAATTCTATATGTACATATTTGTCTAAAAATGAAAGTAGGTAATTTTGGAAAAGATCGTATTAATATTTTAAATTGATGCTAGTCTCTAATTGAAATGCATTCTTCAATAGGTCTTATTGCTGATTAAGTTGATTCTATTTTTAATTTTAGTCTAAGTGGGCCACTTGAGGCTTTAGAAGGCTAACAAGAACTCAGTCTGTTTGTTAATTATCTTCACCAAAAAAAGCATAGCCTTTATTTGGTCTTAAAATTGACCATAGATAGGGCCTTCTGATTTTGCGATGGGAGAGAAGTGGAAAACTTCATACAAACATGCATTCACCATTTTCAAGGACAAATAATTAAACTGATTAAAACGATAATCTTGATTCCTGACCATTTTAAATGGACACATTGCTCCCCACCCTGTTTTTTCCTTCATATCTATTGATAAAGGTGTGGAGTATGTAATACACACATATTTACTAAAAGATGCCTGAACTGAATCTTTTTTTTTCAGGAACTCTTAACCTGTGGATCAAGCAATTTTGAGGGGATGGTAGTGCATGGATAGAGGATGGGTGAATTTTCTCAATTGTATAGAATTTGTTTTTGTCTGTGTGTTCAATGAAATTTTTCTGGGCAGAAGATCTGTAGCTTTCATCAGATTCACAAAAGGATCTGTAACCACCCAGAATTAAGAGCTATGGGTTTTTATGATGCATGTATTGTGAACGAAGGGTGAACTTGGAGATGGGAACTTGTAGTTCTTGGTAACAACAGGACAAGACACAATCCCATGAAATTTAAATCTACCCTTAACTTTTTGAAACCTTGATTTAAAAAAACAACACAAAGTAATCTACAAAATTATATTTATTTCCCAATTCTACCTAGTTAGGCCTAATTTGAATTATTATCCATGAGGCTATTCATATATAACACATTCTAAAATAATAAATTAAGTAAACATGAGTTATTTTTAATACTATCTACACATGCAATGTAAAATAGAAAATTTAAGCAAGTATTTTGATGATTCAAACCAAAAAGCCCCTTTACCCAAAACAAAATAATCAACAACAGCAACAAAAAATTATCTGGCCCTAATTAAAAATGGCAGAAAATTTAGTGTCCATTTGGTTCTCTCTCTCTCTCTCTTTGCACAAACATAAATTTATCAACCATGCCTGGGTTCTCAAAAATTTCTGTTGAAAAGTTTTTCATTTTTCTTAAATGTTGCTGATTGTCAAAGACGGATGAAACAATAAGAGTGGTGGGACCTTCTGGCTGAATCAGAAGGAGGACATGGTGATGCCCTCCCGGGGAGGAATTTAAGGTCACGTGGTATAATCACCTGTAGGGGACCCAATAGAATTTAAATTAAATACTCAGAGGCCTGTCATTGAGAATAGCAGACTGGCCATCCCCCCCACCCCCCCACAATCCTCAGCTTACTTCTAACCTTGACTGAGAGGATATCTTCCATTAGTGCAAGAGGAAGCATAATCTACGGGTTTATTTAGCATTGGAGCTTTGCTCAGAGGCTTCCATTTAGAGTAACCACTGCAGCAAAGATTCGGATCTGGGCCCTAAAATAGCTTGAACCAGGTGACCTCAGGCAAGTAGACGCAAGATACTAGCAATTTATTTCATATCAGCTCCCAAGCCATCCACCAGATGATAACAACCCTTGGACACCGTTAATCTCTGCTTGACTCAAACTGGTGACCGCAAGGTGAAAGGCAGGGCGTTATCTCTGAGCAATTCTTGTGGCCTTCCACAGATTGCCAGTTGGGCCAATACAATTGAAGCCTCTTCTCCAGTGGTTACTTTAAAAATTTCATATCCAAAGTCTTTGGTCTTTGTTGGACTGGAAGGTAGGAGGGCTTTATCAAGGAAAATGCCCAAGGGCAAGATGTGGGAGCTTAGAATCCAATACAAATTTAAAAGGTTGAAAAGGTAACTGTGTGTGTTCCTCGCCCAATAAACTTTGAACAACATCACTGTGACTGTGACTATGACTAGAAAAAGCCTCTGGAAAGAAATGTGTGTTTTTTTGTTGTTGTTGTGTGTGTTTTTTTGCCAAATAGCAGAGGAAAAAATGCACCTTAAAAACAATAAGTGGCAAAATGCTATCTGGAATCGGTTTTACTGTTTTGAAAACAGCTTTATTTTTATAATCTGTGAGGTCTGTACAGATCACTGTATACTCATTTGGCATCAGTTCAGGGCTAGAAGGGGCAGTGGGAAGTGGGGGGAACAGTGGAGAATAAAGGAAAGGCGTTTGCTGGTGAACAAAAGCTGTCCTGTGTGTTGATACCCAGAGGGGAACCAGGCTAAGTTACCTACGGGGAACCGCCGCTATTTGCACTTTTCAAATATGTGGAGAGAATAGTTTTAGCCTCATATCCCAGGGTACTCAGCACTAGCCTGAAGTCATAGAAACGTACCTTTCCTGCTTGGTGGAATTATTCTGCCCCCGCTACTCCAATATCCTGGTTATAATGATTCTGTGTGATTTTGCTAGATGGCTCCAGAGAGGATTGGCAAATTAAAAAATTGGAGAGATTTAAAAACATTGCAGTTACTTATTTTACTAATATATTTTTTAAGGTCCATGTGTTGAAAGTAGGTTATTGATGGTAAAAGTAAAACCAAATTATTTTAGGTATTTTTAGCAATAACGTTCTTGGGACAGGATCAAAGATCAACTTGACATGTGCAGAATTTCAGTTGTTAATAAACAATGTCACTGAGACACCCCACAATGTTGTTTCATAACTTTATTCCTAGACCCTTTGTATGATGCCCTAGCTTTTTAGTAACTGGTAGTAGTATTTGCAAACCCTACTTCATTGTTTGCTACCTTCTCCCCAAAAGGATAAGCTAAATAAACCCAAGCTATAATTACTAATCCCAGGATGGGTGCATTGCATCCAATTGGTACAGGGATATCTCTTATGATAACAAGTCACTGATTGATAAAGTGTGCAGTTTGTAACATCAGGCCATTGTCTGATTGTGGGGAAACAGGGCATGGAATAAACAAGTTTGTTACTGCTTAAGGTTTGACTGTGGCTCTAGTGTCTCACTGATATAAGGCTCTAAAAGCATAAAGAGAGCCCTGGTCAGTGTTTCTCTCTCCCTTTTCCTGTCTCTCCCAAATTAATAAAAGCAGCCTGGCTGGTGTGGTTCAGTGGTTGAGCGTCGAGGTCACAGTTCCATTCCTGGTCAGGGCACATGCCTGGGTTGCAAGCTCAATCCCCAATGTGGAGTGTGCAGGAGGTGACCAATTAATGATTCTCTCTCATCATTGATGTTTCTATATCTCTCTCTCCTTCTTCCTTTCTCTCTGAAATCAATAAACTATATATTTAAAAATCAATCAATAAATAAATAAAACCTAACTTGCATTCTCTTTTTTTTTTTTAATATATTTTATTGATTTTTTACAGAGAGGAAGAGAGAGGGATAGAGTTAGAAACATCGATGAGAGAGAGACATCGATCAGCTGCCTCCTGCACGCCCCCTACTGGGGATGTGCTCGCAACCCAGGTACATGCCCTTGCCGGAATCCAACCTGGGACCCTTCAGTCCGCAGGCCGACGCTCTATCCACTGAGCCAAACCGGTTATGGCTGACTTGCATTCTCTTGATCTAGTTCTACCACATCTTCATGTGATAGGATCAGTTTCCCATATTGAAATGATTTGCATATATCTTAAAAACAATAAGCAGGGCATTGGACCAGGTGATGTATCCAAATTAATAAATTTTCTACTTCCCAGAGGTCAGTTTTCGCTGTAGGACTAGGATTTCTACATTTGTGTTTCATTGATAACTTCCGTGGATTTGGTGCCAAGGGAGGTCGTAGCTTCCCGTGTGGAGGTGCAATCTGTGTTCATCCTGCTATCATTTCTGAATATTTTGAACTTTACTTGAGCTTTGGATAACTTTACTTCAACTTCATATACAAATGGGTTTGTGTTTTTGGCCTACATTTCTAGCTCTTCTAACATTGTAGAAACCCTCATACAACATTAATTAATGAGATGTGACTTCCAGGTGCTTTAGAACATGCAAGTCAGTACATATTTTTTGTTATTTGAGAAATTGGCCCCTAGTTTTGCCAGGGGATTAGTTAAGGATAATGTTGATGCATTCAGGCTTTTGAGTTGGATTGTCTGGGTTTAAATCTAAACTCCTCTATAGCCAGGTAGATGTTTGTCCTTAAGAAGATTATTTAACCCCTCTGTTTCTTGGTGTCCTCATCTGAAAAATAGAAAAAGCAATAGTTTCTACTTTCCCAATTGTTGTGAGAATTAAAGAACTTTGCTCAGTGTCTGGTAGGTACTAAGTGCTTAATTCATGTTCCCACCATGATTGTCATTGTCATAGTCAGTCTCTGGTCAGCGACACTGAGTCAGAGTCAGAAGTCTTAATGAATGAATGTTGACTGAACTCATTCTACTAAAGGAATAGGATCACAGATGTAATAGAAAGAATGCAAGAAGAGTGATTATGCAATGTTGTATAAGTATCAAATTATAGATGTAGCATAACTACATGGTTAAATTCATTTTGTGTTGAGTTGCCTTTGTTACAGAGTCTGTATTTTTTGTTCAACATGTGAAGAAAGCCCAGCCCATGTGGCTCAGTGGTTGAGCATTGACCTACACACCAGGAGGTCACCAGTTTGATTCCCGGTCAGGGCACATGCTGGGGTTTTGGGCTTGATCTCTGGTAGGGAGTGTGCAGGAGGCAGCCGATCAATGATTTTCTTTTATTATTGACTAGAGGCCCAGTACATGAAAATTCATGCACTGGAGGGGGGTCCCTCAGCCTGGCCTGCCCGCTCTCACAGTCCGGGAGCCTTCAGGGGCGGTAGGTGACCCAGCGATCAGGGGAAGGCGATGCCCCATCACACCTCTGCTTCTGCCACTGCTAACAGTGCAAGCCTCAGCCAGCCCTGGTTACCTGAGCCTTGGGTGGCCCTGGGCTGCTGGGCAGCCACCATCTGAGGCTTGCCTGCACCTCAGGCTGGCCCTGGGTGGCTGGGGGGGCTAAGAGGACTGGGGGACTCTGGAAGCAAGCACGCGAAGCGGCTGAGGGGACTGGGTGCTGCCATCTTGTGGCTGTGGGCACCATCTTTGAAGGCATGGCAGTCAATTAGCATATTTCCTCCTTATTGGCTGTGGGCACCGCCATCTTTGCGATGGCATGAGGGTCAGTTAGCATATTCCCTCTTTATTAGATAGGATGTTTCTGTCTCTCTCTCCCTCTCCCTTCCTCTTTCTGAAATCAATAAAAATCTAAAACAAAAAAATAGTAGAAGAAATCACACATCTTTCAAAATCTGCAAATATATTTGAAAAGAAGGAAGTAAGATGAAAGCAAATATGACAAGGGGGGCATCAAGGTGTAACAAAATAAACTACCCTATTATCTTTAAATCACACTTCTAGTCCTCTCCATGTAAGATTTATTTATTTATTTATTTATTTATTTATTTATTTATTTATTTATTTATTTATTTTAAAATATATTTTATTGATTTTTTACAGAGAGGAAGGGAAAGGGATAGAGAGTTAGAAACATCGATGAGAGAGAAACATCGATCAGCTGCCTCCTGCATACCTCCTACTGGGGATGTGCCTGCAACCAAGGTACATGCCCTTGACTAGAATCGAACCTGGGACCCTTCAGTCCACAGGCCAACACTCTGTCCACTGAACCAAACCGGCCAGGGCTCCATGTAAGATTGAGAATATTTATCCATTACTGCAAGTATTTATCCCCCCCACCTCCAGCACTCTGAACACCAGCCTGTTCTCACTGTACTTGGGAATGATACTGTCATCTTAATTTCCACATAATGGAGGCTAATCCAGTCTGTGGGAAATGTTCATTGCCTTCTCCTCATCTCTAAAAGCACTGTCAAAACTTGGTTTTAATTTCCTTTTAAACCGGGCTGTCAATACATTTCACAACCACCCCCCCCCACCCTTAAACATTGGCATTTAACAAGAAAGTGAGCAAAGTAGTTTAGTAATAAAATAATAAAGACCTTGTGAATTGGGCTCTTGGTTTAAAGAAAGAAATAGGAGAATAATTGGAAACCAAAAAAAAAAAAAAAAAAAGGCATTTTATGCAAATCAACTAGTATGAATGATGGCAGAAGGAGATCAGAACAGAATAATGAATTTGTTCAAGTGAATTTACTGAAGATGGCAATTCCGCTCTCTAAGGAATTACAGGGAAAACTAGTAAGTGGCTGGAGGGACTCATATCTCAAGAAAGCCTGAACAGGCAAAATGGACCACATATGTAAAGAGCAAAACTTTAGCCACCAGCTTCCATGGTTCTTCAGCACACAGGCCTGTGCAAGCAATTTGTTTCAGGTTGCAAAATCAAAACGTGTCTCCCAGGTCACAGACAGGGAAGCAAGACATCCCTTGTGATATCTGCAATGGAGCAAGAACTTGATGTCCACTGGCAAGTGTCTGAAAAGGCATCACCTGCCAGGCAGGCAGAATAATTGCCCAGGGTCATCCAAGGGGCTAATTTGGAGTAAAGAGATATGAACAAAAAGACCTCTCAATGGTGACCTCTCACGGGCTATGGAAGAGCCAGTCCTTCTAGGGAAGTGGCAGAGTCTCCGGTTTGGAATATTGAAAGGTAGGGAAGGAAGAACTCTGAGTTAAGCCTCAGGAACTGTCCAGCATTCTGGACTCAGGGCTAAACGACCTGATAGGTTTCCACCCATAGTGTACCTCCTTATTGTGTGCTTATTAATCATCACTCTTATTTTTTCAATTCTTTTCACAGTTGTGACACTAATGGTGCCATTGCCAAAGGGATTTCTATAGGTTTATACAGATTTGCATTTGTTCCATGAGAAAATATAGTTATTTAATAGGAGTCAGTATTTGCCTTGCAGACACTTCAGCTTTGACCTCCTCCGAAGATTGATAGAATAACTAAGCACATTGCCAGCTTCCCGAGCCTGCTGTAAATTTCTCCAAACAGCAGACACTGTCTGCGTTACCAGCAATTATAAGAATAACAAGATCGTAATGTTTTCCTGGCCCCAGAGACATTAAAACAGACGCTAAAATGGCTATAGGAAAGGCTTCTCAGGTGTCAAGTTTATTAAAAATTAAGTTTTCACTTTAACTTTCATTAGAATTTAAGAACACTAGGACCTTCATATGATGTATCCATTCATTATGCAAATATTTGAGGCTCTTCTCTGTACCAGGCAGTCTCCTAGGTCTGGTACACACAAGGCTTCATGGAGCTCACATTATGTTCATGGGCGAACATACTGACGGGTGGTCATAATAGGAGCCGGAAACTTCTGAGTCAAAATGAAAACACTGGTGGGTTTAAAGATAAAAGGAAAGGTAAGTGACACCGGAAGCTTGGTGTTTATCAGCGCTCTAATGAATGAAAACACAGTGGAATAAAAGTCACATGTCCTGATGCTCCATACCAAGTCTCTCTGGCTGTCCTGGGTGTGTGGAGGGAAGTGGGAGTACATGGACTGCTCCTCGCTGGGAACACACATGAGTCTGTGGCTGCTGAAGCTCCATATGGTGTCCTGTGTCCTGGCCTTGTTGTGTGACAGTTGCTGCTAACAAGCTTGGCTTTGGTTTGAACGTCTTTGAAACTACCCCCTCCCTCACCCGCTCCAATTGCCTCAATCAAACGGACTCCTTAAAAACTGGGCTGTTAACAGAATGGCCAAAGTGTCACTGGAACAGGAAAAATCAATCATTTAGTGTTTTCTACAGACATACTGATTGCAAATTAAAGAAAGGCCAATTTGGAAAAGCCAGCCCATTAAGAGACCGCTTAATGTGTAATTACTTAATGCAGTTGGAAACTCCTCGGAGCGGCAGCCCAGCCAAACGGCATCAAAATCGAAGACAGATACAGTGGCTGGTGCAGAGTTTCCTTTTGAGTTTCAGATGCAAGAATTCAAACCCAGGGCGGCGTATTCTCACACTCTGGGGCTGCCATAATACTTAATTATGACTGTCCCTGTGGTGTAAAATGATCTTGGAAAATGTCACACAAGAATTCCTCCAAATTGTTTGTTTCATTGCTCTTCCTCCTCCTCCCCAGTTTCTATTTCTTGGCCCTGTTCTTTTCTCTCGTTGCCTTTCTCTCTCTCTTTCCTCTCTCCAAATGGCATTGTGAGGTTGAATTCACCAGGTGTGCAAACTTCCTCCCTCACCTGACACCTCTTTGGCAGAAAGCACAGGTAGCCCAGCAGGTATTGTCAGGGTCAAGTTAAAAAAATAACAAACCCTGCCAATGCAGATTTCCGTCTCATGGCGCCTGGCATCAGTCGGTTCTCAAAAAGGCTGCTGTGGCTTTAATAATTCCCTTTTTACAGCTGGCATGGATTTCACAGTCCATCTGAGGCTCACTGCCTTTCTCCCACTCAGGCAGGGAGGGTAGAGACAGGCGAAGGGTGGTGACCAGCTTTATTCTATTTCGAAAAAGTTATTTGGAACAAGTACTATTGTTAGGTCTCAAATTTGCATGTCAGTGGTCACTGTTAGGTCCTTGGTTCATTGGAAGTGAGCTGACTTGGTAAAATATTGGAGATTTTTAAACTGATTTCTGTGGTGGTCTTTTAAAACTTAAAACCAGAAGGAAGAGTGGTACTATAAATACTGAGTTATATGCCAGATAAATCCAAATTTCTTCCCTTTTAGTTAAACTTAGAAACTAGTTGATTGTGAGAGAAATAGTACCAGGGTATTTTTGTGGTGTTGTCCGCCACTCCCCCTCCCCATCATGATCTGGTAGCAAATCTACTAGAAATTATCCTACTAGGGGAAAAAGTGAATATACATGTCTTTAAAAACCAGATATGCGCCCTAGCGGGTTTGGCTCAGTGGATAGAGCATCGACCTGTGGACCAAAGGGTCCCAGGTTCGATTCTGACCCTGGTCAGGACTCCTGCAGGAGGCAATCAATCGATGTGTTTCTCTCACATTGGTATTTCTCTCTGTCTTTCCCTCTCTCTTCCACTCTCTAAAAATCAATGGAAAAATATCCCCGGGTAAGGATTAAAACAAAACACAAAAAGCCAAAGACCAGACCTGCTCCTGGCGTTAGAAAGCTTTGTTTGTAAGATATCTAGGTGCATGGCTCTTCCTGAGACGGAGTTCCCAGACTGTTCTCTTTCTCAGAAAGGCGAAATCTGTAGTGACGTTACTGAGCCTTGCCAACAGCCAGTGCTCCCAGCACTCTCCTGATCAAGTTATATAATGAGTTTCTTTATACAGGTTCGTATTTTCTTTAACAATAAAGTGGGATTATGTTTTTTCACTTTCCTTGATTTAGTTTACAAGTTCTTATCTTTTTCTGTGTCCACTGTGGGGCTGGCCTTGTTCATAATTGACTCCAGTGAAGAAATTCCTGAAGAAAGGAGACGTGTGTGTGTGTGTGTGTGTGTGTGTGTGTGTGTGTGTGTGTGTGTGTGTTGATGGTGGTATATTTAGAAATTGTAGGGTTTGTACCTAAGCTCTACTCTCCTCATTCTCCTACTCTTCCTAGGTCAGGTAGGAAGAGGGAATAATGTTCCCAGAGGCTGAACTGCTATAAAACATGTGGAGTTGTGAATACTTCCACATCGTTCTGTTGTCTATAGCAACAGTAAAGAATGGACCACAGGTGTACATTAGAATGCAATATTGATTAAGGTGAGGGATTTTCTCACAGCTAATACTCTTTTATTTTAAAAGAACAGACAGTAATTTGCTAAGAAATAAAATAGTTAATATATTTGGAATAATGACTATATTTATTAGGTAGTATTAAATACTACTAATTCAGTAGGTCACTAAAATTTACACCAAAATATCTAACAAATTATAATGTTAATGAAGAGATAAACAAGTGTATTGCAGAACTCTTTGTTATTTTCTTCTTCTTCTTCTTCTTCTTCTTTTTTTTTTTTTTTTTACAAAAAAAGCACTGCTAGATACAAAATCCTATATAATAAAGTGGTAATATGCAAATTGACCACCATGCCCTCACAAGATGGCTGCCTACGACCAGGCTGGCAGGGGGGTTAGTGAGGGACGACCAAACGACTGAACAGCAGGCTGCGTGGGGTGACCAGACTGGCGGGGGCGGGGGGGCTGTGAGGGGCAACTGGGCTGGCAGGAGGGACAGTTGGGGGCAACCAGGCTGGCAGGGGGGGCAGTTAGGGGCAACCAGGCCAGTGAGGGGGGGCAGTTAGGAGCGACCAGGCTGGTGGGGGGGGGTGCAGTTGGGGGCAACCAGGCTGGCAGAGGGGGAAGTTAGGGGCGACCAGGCCAGTGGGGGGGGCAGTTAGGGGTGACCAGGCCAGTGGGAGGGGGTGCAGTTGGGGGCAACCAGGCTGGCAGGGGGCAGTTGGGGGTGATTAGGCTGGCAGGAGGGGCAGTGAGGGGAGACTAGGCTGGTGGGGGGACAGTTGGGGGTGACCAGGCCAGCAGGGGAACAGTTAGGGGCAACTAGGCTGGCAGAGGAGGGCAGTTGGGGATGACCAGGCTGGCAGGGGGGGCAGTGAGGGGTGACCAGGCCAGCCGGGGGGGGGGCAGTTAGGGGCGATCAGGCCGGCAGGCAGGTGAGTGATTAGGAGCCAGTGGTCCAGGATTGTGAGAGGGATGTCTGACTGCCTGTTTAGGCCTAATCCCCGGGATCAGCCTAACCAGCAGTCAGACATCCACCAAGGGGTCCCGGATTGGAGAGGGTGCAGGCTGGGCTGAGGGGGACCCCCCTGCCCCATACACAAATTTCATGCACCAGGGCTCTAGTATTATCTATGTTGAAACATCCCAGGATGGGCCAAGTGATAGCACTATCAGAGAAAAACTGCTTCTCCTCAAGTTAATGGCTGATATGATGCTCTAACTCCCACTAACTGTCCATTCCCATTTCTTCAGTTTAGATGAGCACACCCATAAACTGGTTTTGGTTGCTGTTTCCACACTACCAGTTTCATCTGGAAAATGTGACCAGTGATTACTTTATCACAGAGTGAGTGGAAATCAGAGAGATGTGACAATTTACCTCTATCAGCATCACATTCATGTATATGTATATGTTTATGTAACACACACACACACACACAGACACACACAAACACCCTTATTTTTTGGTTGACTTTTCATGTGTCCTTGTCATCTCATTATGTAGGATAAATCTTCACGGGATTTTACTTTAAACTTATTTTTATCCCCTCAGTGCCTAGCCCAGGACTTGGGATATGGCAGGTGCTTAATAAAAGAAGTTGTTGACAGGTAATGATGAATCTAGCAACTGAGGACAAGGCCAGAGGGCATTTATCTGTCTGTTTGGCCCTTCTCTATGTTGACAGAGCCCCTACTTTGGTCTCTTATCTGGTCCCCTTGCTCTCTACCTTTCAATCTGCTGGTTCATGCTATTACATTTAATTAGAAACCAGATTTAGAACACGGAAAAGCCACAGAATAAAGGCTTAACATCTTAGCCTGAAATAAGGTTCCACAACAGTGCTTTTCAAAATTTAGTGTGCATGCAAATCACCCGGGGATTTCACCAATGCAGATTCTGGTCTGGTAGGTCTGGGGTTGAGGCCCCAAAAGTTTTAAGGATCTCCCAGGTAACGCAGATGCTGCTGGTCCTGGGGCCACATTGTGAATAGCGAGTTGCTACAACACTTGGCCTGGTCCAGGTGTTCAATGCCTTTTTAGCTTCATCTCAACTTACTCCCCACCCTGCATCCTACATTCTAGCAAAACTGTTGTTCTTGGCATTCCCTGGCAATTCTCCGACTTGCGCTCTCATTCATATTATACCCTTTCTGCATGCTAAACCATTACTCATCCTTCCAGACAGCTCAAATATCACCATCTCTATTAAGGCTTCCAGCTCAGTCGCCCTCCTCCTTGGCCAGCTAATCCCTCTGTCTACCAAGTTCTCACAGCTCTTTGCTAGTTCTGATATTTAGCACTTATTACAAGTTATCATAATGGTTTGTTTACATGATTGTCTTTCTAGCTAGATCATGAGCTACACAAGGCAGGGGGCCAGGCCTTATCTATCTTATAATCTCAGTACTGGGTACAGAGCACAGCACACACAATAGTTCCTTCACAAGTACTGGCTGAAGCAAATTGAACTGGATTTCTCACTATTGCTCTTTTGCAGAAGACCTTCAATGATGAATGTTTTGAGACAAAAATATATCTGGACAGAGTTGAGGGGGAAGTCACAAAGGATCATCATAATATAATAATGTTATGGTCAGCTATGATAATAGTTCATTCTAATTACTATTAATGATTGTTATTATTTATCTATTGAATGCTCACTATGCACCAGGCACTGTGCTAATCACTTAGATATAAGACTTCATTTAAATTTTACTCCTTACTTTCTAGATAAGGACACAGACACAGAATTTAGAGGGTAGGTCCAATGCTGCAGCCCCAAGAATGGCGGAGTTGGGATCAGAAGCCTGACTCTTCAATCCAGTCTATGTTCTTAGCCTTTTTTATTCTGATGCTGGAAGGACAGGCTTGTGCCTTTCTGCCTAGGGAATGTGACAGTTATATGTGCTCTAAATGCAGCAGGGTCTCCCTCCAGGGCAGGGACCCTACTCCCTTTCAGTGCCTTGGACTCCTTGGCAGTCTGGTGATGCCCACAGACTTCTCAGAATAATATTTTAAAATGCACTAAAAACATAGAATTACAAAGAAAACCAACTTATATTGAAATGTAGTTATTAAACAATAAAAATCAAAGGTGTGATATAGTAACATGTGCCTTTTGTCCCAGTTTTATTGATATAGTTTATGTATGTGCTGTTCTTTATCAATGACATTAATAAGATCTAGCTATGAGTCTAATAATGACTTTAATTTTGAGTATTGAGGGGCCTAAGCAATATTTTGAGATATCTGCAACAGCTGAACTATGATGAAAATATCTGCAATTTCTCTATACTTAAGACAAAGTCGCAGGTATTGTTTAATATACTGTAGTGTGTTGCCAAAATTTACAATGGCAGAAAATATTAAATTTCCATAAGTGGTTAGTGCAATTAAAGATGTAATTTTTTTCCATCCAAGTTCATGGACCCCGAGAATTCTATGCATGGACACCTTGGATATGTATATAGGGGGACTGGTCCTATGAACTTCTAGGGAAAAGGAATTTTCTATCTTTTTTTTTAATTGCCAATTTGTTTTATTTATTTATTTATTTGTTTGTTTGTTTTTTACATTGTATTTTTTAATCTACCTTTTTGAAGAGGTTGGAATGTCCATAGATAGAAGTCAGTCAGGTAGAAAAAAATGTGAAAAATGCACAGAAATCCACAAAATCATTGGCAAAAATATGTAGAGAAGGATAATAAAAGGGGGTGAGGGGGACGAGGAGGAAATTGGCAATGTTAGATCCCTGCAACAGGTAAGCAGCTCTTCCCTTGGAGGGTGAACCCAGAGATTTTTCAGAAGTGGAAGAAAGCATGCTTGGAGAAATCTTAAAGTGTACATCAAAATCTTAGCAATTGGTGGAAATTCTGTAGTTGTTCCCAGGAGAAAGAGACACTCTGTGGTAGTACTGTGCTGAGGTACTGTGCCTAGAATCATCATGTGATGGCCAAGCGGGCAGTGTCCCCATCTTCCCCTACCATATGCACCGATGTATGGCAGGCGTCTTCAAACCCCACTAACCTCTGCCTACGTAGACTGATTCAAATGGGAACAAATGACAAGGTGTACACCCAAACCTAGGATACTGGTACATCTTTATTGACTTTGAAGAGATAGGCACGCCAAGGCTTAGAGGCACAGATCATATTTTGATCACTCTAAATTGAAAGCTTGGCATGCCAATGGCATCAAATGCCTCCACTTGGCATTCAAGTGTACTAAAATCTGATCCCTTTCCCTCTTAGGGCCTTCACTCCCTTTATATTCTTGGCAATTAGACCTACCAAAATTATTTGCCCACTCCCACATCATACTTCTTTGCAAATCCCAACACCAACAATGCTCTTTCTCTTATCCCAATCCTCAAATGCTATCCATCCTTTTAGGCTCACCCCAAATTCTGTCTCTTCCAGGAAGATTTTCCTGTGCCTGTCTGTCACAGCCCCTCAACTGCAAGCAATCTCGTCTGCTCTGGAGCTTTCATAGCACTATATTTCTCTTATGATGTGTACTTTTCATCATGCTACTATGGACAATAACAGTTGTGGCTTTTGAAGGAAAAACATACTGGAAAAAGTGCCCAGTAATGGCAGGAAAAGCAGAATAAAGAGTAAAAAACAATACTCATGGCCATTCTAATGCTTCTATAGCAATCCACAGAATGTGAGTAATAAAGCGAACTTGGAGTATTAATCTAGGTTGTAAATACAGGGATGGGCAAAAGTAGGTTTACAGTTGTGAGTACACAGAACAGAGTTTATTCTTGAATTATAAATTATTGCATTATTTATTTGTATTACAATTGTAAATGTAATTGCACAGGCATCACCTAAACAGTATGATAGGATTATAAATGGAATGTGGCACATAAAATATATTTGGTCAAGCAATAACACAAATTTCCATGAGAAGTGGAGGGGAAGTTTAAGAAGATACATAGTATATATCCACTTGGAGTGAAGTGATGAGAGCCCCCTTGTGAAGATTACTGTGGTGGCAGCTGAAGGATAGATTATAGCAGAGAGCAATTTAAGGCAGAAAGACCAGTTGGCAGGTATTTAAATAGTCCAAGTCAGATATAATAAATACCCACTTAGGACTTCAAGGTTTCATGTCTAGGTGCCTGGCGGGATGATGATGTCTTTAAGAAGAGTGTATAGTGAAAGGGTTTGGGGGGCAGTCACAGGATAAAAATGGTGTTGGCTCTAAGAGCTCTTGGGTGCAGGAAAAGTGAGAGACTCTCAACCAAAGAATAAACATTAAATGCAACTGTAGCCCTAGCTGGTTTGGCTCAGTAGATAGAGCGTCGGCCTGTGGACTGAAGGGTCCCGGGTTCAGTTCCAATCAAGGGCACATGCCCGGGTTGCAGGCTCAATCCACGGCGGGGGGCGGGGGGGTGGGGGTGGGTGCGCAGGAAGCAGCTGATCAATGATTCTCTCTCACCATCGATGTTTCTATCTCTCTCTTCCTCTCCTTCCTCTCTGAAATCAATAAAAATATATTTAAAAAATAAATAAATGCAACTGTAGACTGAATTAATAGAAATACAATGTCCGGGTCTTAACTGCAGAATTGCCATTGGTCTTGGTTCACACTTTATGGAGGATTTTTATAAACACGGTGACTTGCAGATTCTCTCATTTGAAGAACACTGGAAGAAACTTGGGATATTTAAAACTGAAGAATGTGCCCTGGTCAGTGTGCTCAATTGGTTGGAGCATCATCCCATGCACCAAAAGGTGTTGGGTTCGATTCCTGGCCAAGGCACACCCCAGCTTGTGGGTTCGTTCTTGGATGGGGCACATGTGGGAGGCAGCCCATAGATGTTTCTTTCTCACATTGATGTTCCTCCCTCTCTCTAAATATCAGTAATAAATAAATTAATAAAAAAATAAAACTGAAGAGGTAAATAGGGAGAATATAACCACTGTCTTTATATACACTGAGTGGCCAGATTATTATGATCTCTGAACACATAAAAATCTGGCCACTAGGTGTATATCCTATATAATAAAAGGCTAGTATGCAAATTGTCCCCTCAACCAGGAGTTCGACCAGCAGGCAGGCTGGCCAACCGCTCATGCCCCCTCCCCCTGGCCAGGCTGGCCGGACCCCACCCATGCACGAGTTCATGCACCGGGCCTCTAATCCTATATAATAAAAGGCTAATATGCAAATGGACCAAATAGCAGAATGATTGGTTGCTATGGCATGCACTAGCCACCAGGGGACAGACGCTCAATGCAGGAGTTGCCCCCTGGTGGTCAGTGTGCTCCCACAGGGGAGCACCGCTCAGTCAGAAGCCAGGCTCACAGCTGATGAGTGCAGTGGCAGTGACATGAGTCTCTCCTGCCTTCATACATGCCCTGAGGGGTCCCAGACTGCCAGAGGGCACAGGCTGGGCCGAGGGACTCCCTCCCCTCCCCCAGTGCATGAATGTCGTGCACCGGGCATCTAGTATATATATAATAATCTGGCCACTAATATATACATATATATTAGTGGCCAGATTATTATGCATTCAGAGATCATAATAATCTGGCCACTCAGTGTATATGAGACACAGAAAAAGTAAAGAAGGAATTAATTATACCTGGTATTCTTAAGGTGGTAGGGTGCTGGTAGATGGAGTTACAAGGTGAACATTTTTGGCTTATCCTAAGAAATGATTTTGTAACAACGAGAGATGCCAAATAGTGGCAAAAACAGACTTGCAGAACAGTGAGCTCTTATATGTGAATGAATCAAGCAGAAACAGGATGAAACTTGGGTCATATGTTTTGTAGAGGAATTTCTACAGTCTATAGAAGGGAGGTGGAATTATAGGATGTTTAAGAGGGCTTGCTCCTCTAAAATGTTCAACTCCTTTTCTCCAAAGAAACTTCCTTATTTCGTCCTTCCCTGGTGGGAGTGAGCCCTGTTCCCTGTGCCCATGAAGCACCCTGGGGCTACCACTGTCATACTGGCACCCCACCTTGTGGTAACAGCTTCTCCGTCTTCCTCATCAGGCTGCATCTCTTTGAGGGCAGGGATTGTCTTTTACCTACACATGCTCAGTACAGAGTATTAGCATTCAGCAAATGATTGTCAAATGTTGAGAAATTAAATGAATGAAGGGGATATAGGTTCAACTGCTATAAAATGTGGGCAAGCGGAGCTAATGCTAGGAGGTTTCAGTTTGCAAAATTACCTGCAGTGGGAAAATCACATGCTCATACATCACATGCTTCCCTTCCCTCTTCTTCCCTGTTGCAGACTCAGTTATCAGAAACGTGAGGGAGTTTGATTACAATGGAATGACATCATCTTATCTGAAAAGTAAAAATGTGCTTCCAGGGTAGCAGAAAATCAAGGGACTTTCAAGTTGCATTTGAATTTTTATTTAATTAATGAACATTGAAAAGCATAAAACACCAGTGGCTATTGAAAGTTTAGTAGCTAGAAACATACCAAGGTACCTATAGAAAAGAACAGTATTGAGTCAACTTACACAGCTTGTGAGAAGTTGAGCACCATGTTATCACACTCACATTCCTGGGAAATCACCTGACATCGCAGGTGGTTCTCGCCCAAGATCCAATTTCTCATCTATCCTTTGATGGTACTTGCACAGTGATTACAGTGCCCATAGTTGTCAGTCTACGTTAATGCACAATGTGGCTGCAGTCGATATGCAGCTGAAATATACTGTTCCCTAGGTGGGAATGGTCCAAACATAGCTAGTGCCTGGAATGCATGGAGATGCTCCTTCTTGCTGGTTTGCCTTCAAAAACATGATGTAGAACAGCTGCAAATCACATCCTGGAACATGTCCTATGTGCACCCACCACCCAGATGTGGAACTGAAAGCTCCATTCTCTCCTTAGATTTATGCTGGAGCCTATGAGAAACTGCATTTGTTTACAGAGGAAAGAGGCAGAAGTCTTCGTACGGGAGAGGAGGCGGTACATTGCTTTCCAGCACATTTCGGTGGCAGAGCTCTCTGCTGTCCCCTTGACCTCCAAGCAGTCTTGGACACTTCTCGGTGCTTAGCGCACACTCAGGTCAGTGTGGTGCATGTTAATGAATGTTGTCTTAGAGATTACAGGGCCGCAAAGAGAGTTATTACATCATAAGTGGGTAGTTGTAACTGTAATGGGAGTCATTATAAAGGAAGTAAATGAGGTACCTACTGCAAATGTAAAGGTTTCTTATCTTAACAACATAATAATTGTAACCACGACTGAGAGCGAAGATAAACAGATCCTGACATTAATATTAACACTGTTTTACTAGCCTGAATGGAAACATATTCAGCTGTCACTTGATTAATTTTCATTAATAATAAAAGAAAAGTCTTACATGTCTAAATCCCCTACTATATTTGCATTATCAGTGTTGACACTGCAGATGGACCAGTCTGCTCATTCATATAATTCATCTTAAATCGTCCTATCATAAGAGACTGAAGAAAGGATTTCTGTGAAACATAGGACTATATATGTGTGCCTGTGCTTGTGTGCATGTGTGGTCTGTGTTTGTGTGTGTGTGCACATGTATGTGTTTATGTTTGAAGGATGCTATTAACTATATGAGACATGGCCTTAAAAGCTCAAGTTTCAGTGTGTTAAAGGTTACATAAACTGAAGTGTATAAATAATACAGTGGAAACTAAAGACTTTAGCACATCTGTACTTAGTAGTTTCTATCTGAATATCCAAAACAAGTGATCATGTGAATGTACTTACGGATCTCATTCTACTCATATCTTCATTCCTCCCCTGCCCCCAAACGTATTCACTATGAATAAAATTAATATTGAAGTGGTGAAAGGGAGAACTCAAACTAAAAGAGAAAATTTCCCCCTTGCATGTTGTCTTACACTCCAGGGAGTGTTAAAAAGCAGGGCTGTTTCCTGTTCTCCATCAGGGATGGGCAACTCAGTGAGCTGATAGTGGTGAATTCTAAGGAGAGGTTTAATTCCTAAGGCCAAGGGATTTAAGCAGAATGGGCTTCTTTCTCTGACAAAATCCCCAAGATGGTCACGGACATCCAAGTTTGACCTGTAATTAACTTGGCGCGCATCGAAAATTTGGCCTAAGAGGATGCCAGAGAGGGAACCCAAGGGTCCGTTGCCACTCAGCTACATGTGGACCTGAAGACTCTGAGCTGCTAGCTTTACACGTGAGGAAAGATGGCAGTGGAGAGTGGAGCAGATGCAGATTTAAGCGTGTTCCCGTAACATTTATGTTAGACATGTGGGGTGCTCTCATCTTGTCTGTATGGGGCTAAGACAAGCACACTCCAAATCGGCTTGCAGATTGCCTAGAGGGCTAGAAGTGCCACCGTGGATTTTCCTGTATGAGCAGGATATTGTGGAAATGACCAGCTTAAACATGGCTAACGAGGAAGTATCCACATAGAAAAAAATTTTGGCAGAGGATTTAAGTCAACACTCATGAACTTAGAAGTGATGAAAAAGAAAAGCTACCATGATGATCCCAAAAGCAGAGATAACCAGAAGAAACCATGATGAAGGTTACCTGCCTGACATTTGCCCTGATGTCCAAGAGGCGAGGAAGGGATGGTCACAACCCTCATCTCAAGAGTTGACTCAAGCCCCACTCGTGGCAAATTCTCTATTAAGAGCAGAAAGGGGAACACTAAAACACCTGTTGGTACACTTTCCCTAAGCAACGTTTTTGTCTTTCGAAAGACCAAATCAAGGCTGAATTTGAGGTTTCCCTGGTGGAAAAAGAGCAGGCCAGTAGCACCTTTAAACACTTCCCTGTTTTTCAAGCAGCCGAGGGAGGTGAAGCCCGCAGAGAGCGGCAAGGGCGGCACGAGGAAGGCCCTGCAGAGGTGCTTCATTAACCCGATTAAGCAGGTGGATGGAGAGGGCCTCGCTGATAATTTACACCTTGCTAATGAAGCGTGTGACTCTTAATCTCCTCCAAACAAGATACACTCATGAAACTCTGGTGCAAGGCAAGGGGAAATTAATTAGGTGAAAAAACTATGAGATTATAGCAGAGGGATTCCTGCAAGGCGACTGTAACCCGGGCGGTTACTCATTTTAGCCTGTCTGAAATTAATGGCTGAGCTGTCAAGTAAACAAGTTGTGGCACTTTTTGGACTTGCGAGAAGTTCAAAAGCAGTGCCTCGTTTTGTATCTGTTTTATAGTTCGTGTGTCTTAGAAATTCGCTCTGATGGAAATGGTTGCTCTGATTTCTAGTGAGTAATTTTATTTTTTATTTATTTATTTATTTATTTATTTATTTATTTATTTATTTATTTATTTATTTTTTAATATGTTTTATTGATTTCTTACAGAGAGGAAAGGGAGAGGATAGATAGTTAGAAACATCGATGAGAGAGAAACATCGATCAGCTGCCTTCTGCACACCTCCCACTGGGGATGTGCCCGCAACCCAGGTACATGCCCTTGACCGGAATCGAACCCGGGACCCTTCAGTCTGCAGGCCAATGCTCTATCCACTGAGCCAAACCGGTCAGGGCTCTAGTGAGTAATTTTAATATGTTCAACTTATTAATACAGCAATTATAGTAAAAGTATATAAAAAGATTCATTTGTAAATTACCTATAATTTTAAAAAGTGTCAATTTGCAAAGTAATTCTTATATCTAATGCAAGATGTGAAAGAATTTTGTGTCCTGAAGAGAAACATTTTATTTCATATTTATTTCCTTTTCCAGCTATATTGAGATATGATTTACATATAGCACTGTGTACGTTTAAGGTGTGCAATGGTGTTAATTTGATACACTTATGTTTTGCAAAAATGATTTACCACCATAGGGTTAGCTAAAATCTGCACCATGTCACATAATTACCATTTCTCTTTCTGTAGTTAGAGCAAGAACATTTAAGATATACTCTCTTAGCAACTTTCAAAGGTATAATACACTATTATTAACTACTAGAGGCCCGGTGCACAAAATTTGTGCACAGGGGTGTGTGTCCCTCAGCCCAGCCTGCACCCTCTCCAATCTGGGACCCCTCGAGGGATGTCCGACTGCCCGATCCAGGTAGGATCGGGCCTAAATGGGCAGTCGGACATCCCTCTCACAATCCAGGACTGCTGGCTCCCAACTGCTCACCTGCCTGCCTTCCTGATTGCCCCTAACCGCTTCTGCCTGCCAGCCTGATCACCCCCTAACCACTCCCCTGCCAGCCTGATTGATGCCTAACTGCTCCCCTGCCAGCCTGTTTGCCCCTTACTGCCCTCCCCTGCAGGCCTGGTCACCCCTAACTGCCTTCCCCTGCAGGCCTGGGTCCCCCCCAACTGCCCTCCCTTGCAGGCCTGGTCCCTCCCAACTGCCCTCCCCTGCTGGCCATCTTGTGGTGGCCATCTTGTGTCCACATGGGGGCAGTCATCTTTGACCACATGGGGGCAGCCATCTTGTGTGTTGGAGTGATGGTCAATTTGCATATTATTCTTTTATTAGATAGGATAGAGGCCTGGTGCATGGGTGGGGGTGAGCTGGTTTGCCCTGAAGGGTGTCCCGGATCGGGGTGGGGGTTCCCTTGGGGCATGGGGCGGCCTGGGCGAGGGGTCTGTGGTGGTTTGCAGGCTGGCCATGCCCCCTGGCGACCCAAGTGGAGGCCCTGGTATCTGGGATTTATTTATCTTCTATAATTGAAACTTTGTAGCCTTGAGCGGAGGCCAAGGCAGGCCAGGGCAGGCGGAAAGCTTGGTTTCCTCCATTGCCGGGGAAACCCAAGCCTCCTGCTCTCTCCATGGCTGCAGCCATCTTGGTTGGGTTAATTTGCATACTTGCTACTGATTGGCTGGTGGGCATGGCTTGTGGGTATAGCAGAGGTATGATCAATTTGCATATTACTCTTTTATTAGATAGGATAATCACCATGGTGCACATTAGATTTCTAGAATTTATTCATCTTACATCTGGAAGTTTGTACCCTTTGACCAACATCTCTCCAGTTCTCTCACCTAGTAACCACTATTCTGGTCTCTGTTTCAGAAAAGAAACATTTTAAATGATTAGTTAGAATTATTATATGAATGGTATTATCAACTTAAGTCTTAAATTCATTTATCCACCCACCTATTCACCTAGTCAGTCACACATCATTTCTCCACCAGGTATTGAGCGCTGGGCTAAGTCACAGGGACTGAAGGACAAAAGAGATAAAGTTCCTGGGTTCAAGGAGTACATTGTTTAGAAGAGACAACAGACATCAAGCATTCCATGCAAGGGAAGGAGCGCATGCAGTGAGGCAGGTGTGTTCATTGCTGCCTGGTGTTAGGGTGACATAAGAGGAGCTGTCTCTCAGTGTGGACGAGGTTGGGAAGCTAATTTGAGGCAGAAGGTACTCAGAGGCATGAAGTTATGAAATGTCAGAAGATTTAGGGGAATGACAACTGCTTTGGTACTGCTGAGGTGGGGGTCGTGTATGCAAACTTAAATTTTCTGAGCTCTTTTCTCTGGGCAGTGGAAATTCCATGGATCCTGGGAGTTGACAGTGTGAATGTAAACGGTGGATTATAGGAGAGAACGACTAGAAGCAGGGAGATAGGTGACTTCAGTCAGTTGCTCAAGTTGTGCTGAGCGGTGATAAGGGCAAGGGCGGCTCTAGGACTGTGTGGCTGTGGGGGTGATGGGATGGCAGCCAATTAGAAAGATTTAGGAGATAGAAAGTAGGTGATCACTAAAACTGTGTGACACATAATAGAAACTCAATAAGTAGCTGGTGAATGAATGAATGAATGTCTGTGCTTTTTTGGTTTCTGTTCTATGGTTGCAATTTCTTCACCTAGACCTCTGAAAATATCCTCTATCAGGCATCCTCAAACTACAGCCCACGGGCCACATGCGGCCCGCCGAGGACATTTATCCGGCCCGCCGGGTGCCGCTGCCTGTCCTGCTTAGCAGCTGACTCGTCCCGGGCCCGCAGTGCAAATAGGAATTTGTTCATAGTTTTTTTTTTTAACTATAGTCCGGCCCTCCAACGGTCTGAGGGACAGTGAACTGGCCCCCTGTTTAAAAAGTTTGAGGACCCCTGTCCTATATAATAAAGAGCTAATATGCTAATTAGACTGAACAGCGGAATGACCTTCTAGACGAAGCTGGGGCTGTGAGGGCTGGCCGAGACTGCCAGGGCCAAGCCCCTTGCATGAATTTCATGCATCTGGACTCTAGTTAATTATAGTTGTTTTGGAAGTCTTTCCCTGCCACCACCCCCTGCTCTTCCTTGCCTCATCTGTTTCCTCTGAGTTCTGTATTTCTATATAATGATCTATAATAATAAAAGTGTGATATGCTAATTAGACCGGACAGCTGAACAACCTACCAGACGTCATTCGGACGTCCTTCCAGACTAAGCTGCGGTGGTGGGGGCCAAGGCAGAGTGGTTAGGGGTGATCAGGCAGGCAGTTGAGCAGTTAGGGACAATCAGAAAGGCAGGTGAGTGGTTAGGGATGATCAGGCAGGCAGGCAGAGGGGTTAGGGGCGATCAGGCAGGCAAGCGAGTGGTTAGGGGTGATCAGGCAGGCAGGGGAGCAGTTAGGGGCGATCAGGCAGGCAGGCAGAGGGGTTGGGGCGATGAGGCAGGCAGGTGAGTGGTTAGGGGCGATGAGGCAGGCAGGCAGAGGGGTTAGGGGTGATCAGGCAGGCAGGCAGGCAAGCAGTTAGGAGCCAGCCATCCTGGATTGTGAGAGGGATGTCCGACTGCCAGTTTAGGTCCGATCCCACAGGGCCTAAACTGGCAGTCAGACATCCCCTGAGGGGTCCCGGGTTGCGAGAGGGTGCAGGCTGGGCTGAGGGACCCCCACCCCCATGCACAAATTTTGTGCACCAGGCCTCTAATAGAAGTATAATTATATGAACTATATATATTATCTATAGTTTGTTTGGTCTCCATCTTCAATGGCAGAGGCTTTTATCAAAAGTGGAGTGCGCCCTAGTTGGTTTGGCTCAGTAGATAGAGTGTCAGCCTGAGGACTGAAGGGTCGCAGGTTTGATTCCAGTCAAGCATGCATGCTTGGGTTGTGGGCTCGATCCCCAGTTGGGGGTGTGCAAGAGGTAGCCACTGATGTTTCTTTCTCTCTTCCCTCTCCCTTCCTCTCTGAAATTAATAAAAATGTATTTTTTTAAAAAGTGGAGTGATCCTGCCCCAGCCAGTGTAGTTCAGTGGTTAGAGTGTCAGCCTGCAAACCAAAGGGTCTCGGGTTCAATTCCCAGTCAAAAATATGTACCTGGGTTGCAAGTTTGATCCCCACCAGTCAGGGCGCATTCGGGAGGCAACCAATTGATGTGTCTCTCTCACATCGATGTTTCTCTCTCTGTCTCTCTCTCTCTCTCTCTTCCCCCCTCCCTCCCATTCTCTTTAAAAATCAATGGAAAAAATATCCTCGGGTGAGGATTAACAACAACAACAAAAAAGTGGCATGATCCTGGCATGTTCATTCAGGTTTAAACACTACTAAAAGCCAAAGGAAGCTTCATGTACATAGGCAGAGTTTTGTTGACTATTGGGGATGACTGGATATGACCTGGGCTTCATATTTGGGGACCCTACATTTTTGGTATTTTTCACCAGAAAATAATTGAGTTTCACCAGAAGAATTTTCTAATTTCCTGCCTGCTGGTATGAACAGGGATGATATTCAGCTGTGATATACACACTAATGCAGCCATACTGGTTATTACTATACTAGAGACCTGGTGCACAAAATTTGTGCCCTTGGGGTGGGGGGGTCCTTCAGCCCAGCCTGCACCCTCTTGTAGTCTGGGAGCCCTGTGGGGAGCGGGCCTAAGCCATCAGTCGGACATCCCCTGAGGGGTCCTTAGCACTGCCACAGAGGCAGGAGAGGCTCCCACCACCACCGCTGCGCTCACCAGCCATGAGCCCAGCTTCTGGCTGAGCGGCACTCCCACTGTAGGAGTGTACTGACCACCAGGGGGCAGCTCCTGCATTGAGCATCTGCCCCCTAGTGGTCAGTGCGCATCACAGCAACCGGTCATTCTGCCGTTTGGTCTATTTGCATATAAGCCTTTTATTATATAGGATTGAAACTCTTGGACTAGTGGCATATAGTCACTGCCCTTAGCTCCCAACTGCCCATCACTCTAGTCACCCCAACTCTTCCAAACCCCCTTTAACCTCCCACAACCTAGCAACTGAAAGGTAAAAGACTGCAGGACCTGTCTCAGTGCTAAGGCCAGTGTCTGCTCTAGCTGGTTGGTGTTCGTGCTGTACTGGCTGTATTTAACATCTTAAGAATAGGGCATACAGCCCTAACCGGTTTGGCTCAATGGATAGAGTGTTGGCCTGCGGACTCAAGGGTTCCAGCTTCGATTCCGGTCAAGGGCATGTACCTTGGTTGCGGGCACATCCTCAGTAGGGGGTGTGCAGGAGGCAGCTGATCAATGTTTCTCTCTCATCGATGTTTCTAACTCTCTCTCCTTCTCCCTTCCTCTCTGTAAAAAATCAATCAAATATATTAAAAAAATAATAATAAAATATGAAAAAAAATTTAAAAAAAATAAAGAATAGGGCATACACCTGGCCTTCTGAAAGAGCAGGAAAGGAGGTTGGGGGGTCCTGATTCCACAGAAAAACTGTCAATCATCACCTCCATCTTTCAGTGCAGCATTTCGCCTTTGCTCCCCTCCTTGCCTCGTGAGCCCATGTCCACAGCTGGAGTGCCCCTGGTTTGATTTCTCCAGAGTCGCCCTCCTATTTCCTGCTAGTGTGAGAGAGGGCTGGTCACTTGGTTCCTGTATGGGATGTGCAAGACTATATTCTTCAGTGTAAAAGGTCCACCCCAATTCACTCTTTTTAATAATATCTGGTGTCATCCCAAACCCATCTTGGGTTCTGTGGCATAAATCCACTTCTCTTGTTTTTGTTGTTGTTTCTTTGTTTTGTTAATCCTCACCTGAGGACATTTTTTCCATTGCTTTTCAGAGAGTGGAAAGGAGGGATTGGAGGGAGGGAGGGAGAGAGAGAGAGAAACATTGATGTGAGAGAGACACATTGACTTGTTGCCTGCTGCATGTACACCGACTGGGGGTGGGGAACAAACCTGCAACCCAGGTATGTGCCCCTGACAGGGAATTGAACCCAGGACCCTTCAGTGTGTAGGCTAATGCTCTAACCACTTAGCACACCAGCCAGGGCACTCTTGTTTTATTTTGATCTTGGCCTTTCCCATCTGCAGGTACTGATAACTGTACTTTTCCCACTTTGCTGAGTCCGTTACTACTTGGCCATCTGCTTTCCATCTTTCAAACTTTTGGACATTTTGGCATTAGACTCTCATGGATATTAGTGATTCTTGGGGCTCTCTTCCAGTCACTTTAAGCTGTTTGGGAGAAAAATGTCATCTTAATTAATCAAGACTACATGGTTTTATAGAAAAGAAACCAAGGTAAACTGCTTTAAGCAGCAATGGGAAGAATATTTCAGGATTCAGGGGTTTTCTTTCTGAACCAAGGGTGTGGACCCTGAGAAGAAAGCTTCATTTGATTTGAACCCCAAGAAGGAATTTGCTGAAATGGACTCTCCATGGTCAACCAGGGCCCACACTTTATGAATAATGAGAGTCTAGCGGTCATTTGCTGAGAGGCTCCTCACATGCTCTGTATACCAGGAAAAGCTCAGACTGGACTCTTTCCAGAACTATGCTGGGCTGACTTACATCAGCTGAGTCAACCAGGGAAGCCCTGGTTTTATCTTTCAACCAATGAACTGAAAAGTGCCTCATCCAATCAGAGCTGCACAATTGTATCTACATTTGCATCTATACTGACCAATCAGAACTGCTCTATAATGACCAATCAGAACTACATGATTCAAACCAATTAGAACTGTTTGAATTTGAAAATCTCATTTGCATAAAATTGGACCAACTGGGGACTTGGTGGGGGGGCAACTTTCTCTATAAAAGTGGCCTCCCCTCTGTCTCAATGGAGCACTTTGCACTTCCACTGGAGGCTGAGGCTATGTTTCCTAGGTTTGCAAACTGTTTTACCTGAAGAAGTCTCTCCTTTTCTGCATTTCTTCTGTTGACAAGGGAACGACTCTTGAACCTAAAGTACAAAGCCTCTGGGTTTTCTGTTTACTTTATTTCTGGGTAATTTTTCTTAATTCCTTTCTTTTTCTCTGACACACTCTATCTCTGTGGTCCATGTGTTGAAATATGGCATACCTGCTATGATTTCTAGGCACCAGTGGAATTTAGCTTGCTGTCTCTCTGACTCAGTTCCAAATCTGAGGAAGGAATTAATTGGCCTCCGGGGAGACAGGTGATCCTCCACCCCTAAATTCAATCAATAAAGATCCTGGTAGGTCGTGGAGAGCAAGTCTTGTTACCATGTTGATAGGCAGAGCAGGAGAACTGTTTCTAAAACTGAGGGGAACTGTTTCTAAAACTGAGGGGTCCATTGCAAGCCAGGGAGACACACCAAAAGGTGTCAATACAACAGAGGGGAAAGCATCAGTTCTTTTCACCAAGTTCCTGTATACTTCCCTTCCTCCAACTTCTTTTGGGAGGACAGAGAGGGAGGGCCTGGGAGGCCTGCACGGCTGCTCTGGAAAGTTGCTGCAGCTGCAATCAGGCTGGACCTGGAGCTCGGGCACCGCAGCAGGGGGATGGACTCTCCTGGGTCCTTTGCAGCCAGGCAGTGGCTCTGTCTCCTGAGAAGAGCAGCCTGTGCTCCTGCTGTCTCTTCCTAGGAGGACTCTGGTCTGTTGCCCTGGGAGCCTGGGTCAGCTGCTCTTCCCAGCCTGCAGCCAGGACCTCACTTCATTTGTCTTTTTTAACTTCCTCTGTTTAAAAAGGGAAATATTGATCAAGATCCACTTAGAGAATTTATCAAATAAATACGGCAACACGCACACACCGCGGACTATGTATCAAGTTTCTCTGCATATTACCTGCCAGGTAAGAAGTTTATGCATTAGAGCCCCATCTCCCAAGTGACAGAATTCATTTTTCTAATGAAATGTTTATTGAATAGGGCAAGAGTAAGCAAGCACATGTGCTACTTATGCTAATCAGCACTTGATAAGTAGAATGCAGTTTTCTCTTTAATCAACCTAGTGCCCATCATGTTCAATTAGTAATGCACTGGTGACAGTCCACGCAGGGCTGGAAGGAGGCGATCAGCAAATGCTGCTCAGGGATCTACAACCCACTGATTTGACAACACCCAACACCATTCAAATGACCTCAGAGCTATGAGGGTCAGAACTCGCAGGCCTGTAATTCATGTCTAGTCCTTTCTGTAGATATAGGAGTCATACTGCATGTAGCATGAAATTCCTTTGGAATTGCAGTCTGTTTGAAATGAAGTTTAACTATAGTATTATATATTGACTAGCTTTATTTATTTTTTTAAAATATATTTTATTTATTTGTTACAGAGAGGAAGGAAGAGGGATACAGAGTTAGAAACATCGATGGGAGAGAAACATCGATCAGCTGCCTCTTGCACACCTCCTACTGGGGATGTGCCTGCAACCAAGGCACATGCCTCTGACCGGAATCGAACCTGGGACCCTTCAGTCCGCAGGCCGACGCTCTATCCACTGAGCCAAACCGGTCAGGGCTATTGACTAGCTTTATAATAAAAGCTGTGAATCACTGAAATAGAATGTACTTTTCAAATGATACCTTATTTAAACATTGTATGGCTGCTAATAGCAAAATTAGGATTAAAATAAAAAGATGGATGCCCTTATTTTTTATTTTAATACTAGAGGCCTGGTGCATGAATTTGTGCATGGGTGGGGTCTGGCCAGGGGGAGGGGCCATGGGTCGAGGGGACAATTTGCATATTAGCCTTTTATTATATAGGATTTTTGGCCTTTAGAATGGTCCCTGCTGCAAATATACTGAACTACATAGAGTGGGTATGGTCTTCATATACAGTGAATGGTACTTAATCACTTCTCCAAACTTGTATTACTGTCTGGTGGTTTTCTTTGAAACTAGCCCTGAAGAACAAACGTAAGTTTTCATTCCATTTTATTTTACTTTTTTAAATATATTTTATTGATTTTTTTTTACAGAGAGGAAGGGAGAGGGATAGAGAGTTAGAAACATCAATCAGCTGCCTCCTGCACACCCCCTACTGGGGATGTGCCTGCAACCAAGGCACATGCCCTTGACCGGAATCGAACCTGGGACCCTTCAGTCCGCAGGCTGATGCTCTATCCATTGAGCCAAACCAGTTAGCACTTCATTCCATTTTAATAAAATGTTTCTAGATTGCTTTCCCCCCATGCCAATTCCATAAGATAGACTCTATAAAGAAATGCTTAACATTTGGAATCACTCCCTGGATAATGCTAGATTTATGAGTAGGGGTTGTCTATTCTTGAGAAAATTAGTTTCTAGATAAAGTCTAAAGTGACCATTTAATTTAATTTTTGCAATGTGCTTCTCTTTAGTGTTGGTGTTAGCATATTTAAAAAATAATGTTCATTAAACTTTTCCACTAGAGGGATTTTACTTTATCCTCAGGTGCAGACAGTTGAGTTAATCTTATTCTTCAGTTCACATCACACCATCTTCACCCCAGACCTCATTCACATTTGTCTGAATATGTCCGTAGGCACCTCCTCTAATGCAGACCACGGTTTTCCTTGGATATGTATGTATCCTTGGAAGATATGCAATGTTTTTTTTGTATATGTTTTATTTTAACATAAATAAATGATGTACCTTTATGGATCTCATTCCAGTTCTAATTTTTCCTCCCACACTGTATTTAAGATGTGTTTTGTTGCCCTATGTATTTGCAATTCATTGTTTTTGGCCACTACATAATTGTTACATACATCTACCTTGTTAAAAATCTCCATTTTAATGAAAATGTGCCATGAATATCCTTGTACATGATCATTTTAGTACTCGTGTGAGAATTTCTCTCAGCTATATACTGAAAATAGCATCAGATGATATTGTAGCATAATTGTACCTAGACCTACACTCCTACGAGCAATGTATGAGGGTTCATAATTCCCCAAATAGTCTCCAACACTTGTCATTATCTGACTTTTCAATTTTGAACCAATCTGATGGATATAAAAGTTATTTTATTGTTTTAATTTACATATCTCTTGTGCAGATGATGTTTTATTGAGCTGTACACTTGAAACCTGCATGCCACCCAAATAAATTCAATTAAGAATGTACATATCGAGAGAAACCAAGATGGCGGCATAGATAAACACCTGAACTTGCTGCCTCACACAACCACTTCAAAACTACAACTAAAAGACAAAACGGGTATCATCCAGAATCACGGGAAGGCTGGCTGAGTGGAAATTATACAACTAGAAGGAAAGAGAAAAGCACACAGTGACTCGGAGGAGGTGCAGAGATGCAGAAGTGAAGTGCAGAGGTACGGAGACGCGCATGCAGAAAGGGCTGGCAACTGAGTACGCTGTTGTCTTTTTCAATCGGGAGGGAGATTCAAGCTCCCAACTGCTCTGAACTCCAGTTCTGGGCGAGACTCTAGGGACCCAGACTCATACGGGGAGAAACTGGACTGTCTGGCATCGGGTGGAACTCGAGGGCGGCTTTCTCTCAGAGGTGCTTGCAGCAATCATTGTTCCTGCACGGGGCCATGGGACACAGACACGGGACCTCTTCCAGGCAGGGCTGACAGTCAGCCATTGCTGTTTGCTCCACCCTGGTGATTTCCTGAGACCCCCCCAACCCAATTTACAACCCCACCCAAGCTGTGCGCAGAGGCTTTTGCATATGAATGGCCTGGCCCTTTGCAATCTGAAACCTAACGTACTGCAGCTGGGTCAAAGAGCCCCAGAGCCTCCAAAAGAACACCCAAGGCTCAACAGCAGCTTGCATTGCTTCACAGCTGGCCCTCATCTGGGCACCTCCAAACCCCAAAGAGAAGGAATCTGTAGATCTCTCTGTAGCTCCTGCTGGGTGGCCTCTCTTCTTGGAGATCCAAGAGCCAGTGTACCCAGGGGTCAGAGTAGGACCATCCAGATTACAACTCCTCAGATCCATAAGAGAAACACTCAGGGGACAGACTCAGTGAACGCCAAAGCCCCACTGAAGCAAGTCTTGCCCAATAAGGTTGTCTCCAGCACAGAAGTTCTCCCATCATAGACACAACTGATCCTCACAGACAATTGGCCTGGAGGTCATTTCCTCCCAGTGATACCAACAACAATCAAGGCTTAACTACAACAAGACTGTGCACACAGCCCACAAAGGGGTGCACCAAAAGTGTCCACCTCAGGTAATTAGGGAGGCTGAGCCACTGGGCTCTATAGGACACCTAGCACACAAAGCCACTCTATCAACACAGGGAAGCAACCAAACTGCGGAGACAAAGAAACAGGTCACAAATGAAAGAAATGGAGGAAAGCAAACAACTGAATATAGAGTTCAAAACCACAGTTACAAGGTTACTCAAGAATCTTCTAGAAACCGCCAAGGAACTTAGTGAGATCCTCAAGGATATGAAAAAGGACCAACTAGAAATTAAGCATACACTGACTGAAATAAAGAATAATATACAGAGATCCAATAGTAGACCAAAGGATCCCAAGTATCAAGTCAAAGATTTGAAATAAGGAGAAGCAAAAAACACCCAACCAGAAAAGCAAAAAGAAAAAAGAATCCAAAAATATGAAGGTAGTGTAAGGAGCCTTTGGGACAACTTCAAGCATACCAACATCCGAATTATGGGGGTGCCAGAAGAAGAGAGAGAGCAAGATACTGAAAACCTATTTGAAGAAATAATGACTGAAAACTTCCCCCACCTGGTGAAAGCAATAGACTTACAAGTCCAGGAAGCGCACAGAACCCCAAACAAAAGGTATCCAAAGAGGACCACACCAAGACACATCATAATTAAAATGCCAAGAGCAAAAGACAAAGAGAGAATATTAAAAGCAGCAAGAGAAAAACAGTTAGTTACCTACAAGGGAGTACCCATACGACTGTCAGCTGATTTCTCAACAGAAACTATGCAGGCCAGACGAGAGTGGCAAGAAATATTCAAAGTGATGAATAGCAAGAACCTACAACCAAGATTACTCTACCCAGCAAAGCTATCATTTAGAATTGAAGGTCAGATAAAGAGGACCACCAAACCAGTATTATATGAAATGCTGAAAGGTATTCTTTAAGAAGAGGAAGAAGAAGAAAAAGGTAAAGTTAAAAATTATGAACAACAAATACATATCTATCAACAAGTAAATCTAAAAATCAAGTGAATAAAAAATCTGATGAACAGAATAATCTGGTGAATATAATAGAATCAGGGGCATAGAAAGGGAGTGAACTGACAATCCTTGGAGGGAAAGGGGTATGGGGGGTGTGGGAAGATACTGGACAAAAATCATACACCTACGGATCAGGACAGTGCGGGGGTGGGGAGTAAGGGCATGGGGTGGGGTGGGAACCAGGTAGAGGGGAGCTATGGGGGGAAAAAAGAGGAACAACTGTAATAATCTGAACAATAAAGATTTATTAGAAAAAAAAGAATTTACATATCTCTGATGATTAGTATTGCCTATTTTCTCATGTATTTGTTAGCTCTATTTTCTCTACTGTGAACTGAATATTTATATCATTGGACCATCTATTGGAGTTCATGGTTTTTTCATATTGATCTGCAGTTCTTTGTGTAATCTAGAAATTAATATCCTGTTGGTTCTACTCAGGACAAATAGTCTCTCCTTTCCTTACATGTCACTCATTTTGTAACTTTGTCTGTGGTGTCCTTTGTTAAATGATAACTTCATTTTTTATCAAGTCTATCAATTTTTCCTCTTATGATTTATGTCTTTAAAATTTTAAAAACAAATCCTTTCTTACCCTAAGTTCACAAAGACATTCTCCAATATTTTTCTTTTTTTTTAAATATTTTTTTTATTGATTTCAGAGAAGAAGGAAGAGAGAGAGAAACATTCATGATGAGAGAGAATCATGGATTGGCTGCCTCCTGCAAGTCCCCACTGGGGATCAAGCCCACAACACAACCCGGGCATGTGCCCTTGACCAGAATCGAACCTGGGACCTTTCAGTTCGCTGGCCGACGCTCTATCCACTGAGCCAAACTGGCTAGGGCTCCAATATTTTTCTTATGTTAGCTTGCTAATTTTATCTTTCCCATTGGTATCTCTAATTCTCTATGAAGTTCATCATTTTAGGTCAGCCGTGGGCAAACTACAGCCCGCAGGCCGGATCCGGCCCGTTCAGATGTTCTATCCGTCCTGCGGAGCCGAAAGAGCAGAGGGTTCTTTGCTCTCCCCTCCGCTCCTTCACCAGCAGCAGTGTTAACATGGCAACGTCGGGAAACACGGCCCCGGCTCCTTCTTCTGAGTGGGCAGATTTATATCCGCCCATTCGGTAGAAGGAACAACTTCTCAATCTTCCAGAGGCTCCTTGTAATGCCCGCCGACGCGTCCCCCAACATCACCCTGGGAATGCGTAGACACGTTATCGTGGTGATGTAGGGAGACACGCCCCTGGAGAGCACAGTATCAGAGCATTAGCTAAAAAGGAGACCAACAACACTGTTCCCACTGAAGTTGATGTTTTAAAGACCAAAAACCTTTCAACCCAGTCTACATTGCCATCTATATCTACGTCCCAGGCATAATTTGGAAGTTGCACTAAAGAAAATGTTTAATTTACTGTTTACACATTTTGTTCTTTTCTATTTGTTTTAGTTTTAAATTATTTTATTATATTTAAGTTTAATTTGAAAGGCTTTTGTACCTTTCCTTTGTTAGGCAATTTTATTTTGCCTTTGCCATCTTCAATATAAGGTATGTTATTGTGCTATGATTCCTCCATTTTTTGAAGTTTCAAATTATAATAATTAGTGTTTACATTCTTCTTGTTAAAATGTTTGAAATGAATAAAACTATTGGAAAAAAAAAAAAGACCGCACCCTTTTATGTAATGATGTTTACTTTGAATTTATATTAGTTCACACAAACACTCCATCCATGCTTTTGTTCTGGCCCTCCAGTCCAGTTTAAGAACCCATTGTGGCCCTCAAGTCAAAAAGTTTGCCCACCCCTGTTTTAGGTGGAGATTGTTTTATTTTCCTTCATATAGTGAATCCGTTTTCCAATCATAGTACAAATAATTTATCTTTTCTTTACTGATTTTTGATGACACTTTCCTTATGCACAAAGTTCTTGGTATATAAAAGAAATGTCATATATCTATACTAATAAAAGGGTAATATGCTAATTAGACCAGATAGACTGGACAAAGCCACAGTGGTGGGGCCAAGGCAGAGTGGTTAGGGGCAATCAGGCTGGCAGGTGAGAGTGGTTAGGGGAGATCAAGCTGGCAAGGGAGAGCAGTTAGGGGTGATTAGGCCAGCAGGGGAGAGCACTTAGGGGCATCAGGCAGGCAGGTAGGGGTGGTTAGGGGTGATCAGGCAGGCAGGCAGGTGAACAGTAAGGAGCCAGGGGTCCCAGATTGTGAGAGGGATGTCCAACTGCCGGTTTAGGCCTGATAACCAGCAGTCGGACATCCCCCAAGGGGTCCCAGATTGGAGAGGGTGCCGGCCGGGCTGAGGGACACCCCCTCCCATGATGAATTTTGTGCACCAGGCTTCTAGTATATATAATAATATCACAAGTTTATTTATTTTTAGACTCCCTATTTTGAATCATTGATCTATTCCTATATCTACAAAACCTTTTTTTAAAACAAAAATTATTATTACCAAGACTTTATGGCATGTCTGAATATCCGGTGGGGTGAATCAGGCACTTTCCTCTGCTTTTTTAAAAGCATCTCAGCCACTTCTGGTTCTTCATTCTCCTATATTCAAGTTAGAAGTTTGCCAATTTTTTCAATAAGTCCTCTTGAAATTTTCATTGGAATTTCAAGAAATGTATAGGTTGTAGTCAGCTCCTCTCTACAAATGGGCCTTAAGGCTGTTCTGACATTACCTGCAGCCAGTGCCGGGCGCTGATCGTTCAAGGCCCTGGATGGTGATGGCTTGTGCACAGGGCCTCCTGGGGCCTGTCAGGGAGAAAAGTGCAGCAGGAAGCAGCATGCATCTGTCTGAGACACCTGATCCTGTCTGCCTTCCCTTCCCTCCATCCCCTGTGTTTATTAGTGGTTTTTAACACTGCATTCGTCAGTCCCCCTCTCACATCAGTTTAAGGCTGGTTTTATCTCATGTTGTTGGCCATCTTGTTGGGAACCATATACCTTTCACTACAGCTTTTCAAATATATTTTCCTGTCCTCAAAACAAACAAACAAACAAACAAATCTCTTTATAGATTTTACAGTAGTTTCCTGTATGGCAACTCTGTGAAATAGGTAAGGCAAGGGATGATCATCCTGGGCTTCAGAAAAGTGTGATTTTCTTCAAACTGCCACGTTAGAGGAAGCTAAGATGGACCAAGAACTCCAACTCCTCCTCCTGTTCAGCAGAGCGCTCTGTGTAGGTGAAGTGGAAGACACAGGCCCTGCGTGGGCAGTTGACTAATCTTGCTGCCTTCCTGTATGCACCCTGTCCTTGGAGTCACCTGCGGTCTGGGCCTTGGATTCCTCACGCCTGGAATAAGCTAGGTGTCCCCCAAGCCCTTGCCAATTCCCAAATGATGAGCTTCTGAATACACAGGGGAGCTTCTGATGTATGGGAACTTCAGCCTTCTGGTTATTTTTGTCCTTTTTCTGCTGAAAGTGCTAATGATAAGTGAAATGGCCCCAAGGCCAACAGCCTGGAGCAGCCATGGGCAAACTACGGCCCACGGGCCGGATCTGGCCCATTCGGCTGTTCTATCTGGCCCGCGGAGCCGAAAGAGCGGAGGGTTCTCTTGCTCTCCCCTCTGCTCCTTTACTTTGAATTTATATTAGTTCACACAAACACTCCATCCATGCTTTTGTTCTGGCCCTCCGGTCCAGTTTAAAAACCCATTGTGACCCTCGAGTCAAAAAGTTTGCCCACCCCTGGCCCTGGAGGGTGTCTGTGGAGCTGTCCAATGAACAGGCTGCAAACACAGCTCTGGATAAACTCAGTGGGTTCTATTGTGATGGTTGCTGTTTAGCAACTGAAGCGGGCAGTGTTCCTGAAAATTAAGCACCGCTCTTGAGGAAAGGGTGTCAGAATCATGGAGGGAGTTCAGAAAACAAAACAAAGCCCAGAGGATGGATCTGCTGTCACTGGTGCTAGAGCTGAAGAGGGGACAGAAAGGGACAAGGGTCCCTACCTGGTAAACAAAGACAAGGACCATGCCTTTATACAGAAGAGTATTTCCCTCATGGAGAAAAACAAACAACAACAACAAAAACTTTCCTAGACCTCAGGAAGAATGGGCAGAGCTTGGAAAAGACCTGGAAGAGTCAATGAATGAAGTATGAAGAATCAAGGTACTGGAGGCTGTCAAGGGCGGAGGAATGGCAAAATTGCGTGCTAAGTACTATCTTGTACATCAGCACTGTCTCTATGTAAGTAGGCTAAGAAAAACAAAGATGCGTTCTTCTGTGATGTTGGAGTCAAGTGTAATAGGGATGTCAGCACATCCCTGTTTATGATGCTGCCTTGCGTTCCCTGTCATGGAGCCCACTTTCCAATGACATATAAAACTACTCCTTACCTAACTGTGTATCTACCACAAGTTCAATCCTCTTGTCCACACTGGCAAAGGATCCAATCACATAACAAGCTTGGCTAACTTTTTTGGCCTTGCTTGTCTCTTTTTCAGTTAGTTGCAGGATAGTATCTCACGCTGGTATTTAAGTTAAAATCTCTTGGATAGCTTAACAGGTTTGCCAAGAAGACACTGAAAAACAAACTCTACCATGAGAGAGTCAATGTTTTATCTACAAAGGACTAGAATTCTGTTGAAGATAGGCCATTATAAAGAGAGGCTATTCATCTGCATGTTATTGAAGTTCCTAACTCAGAGACTGACCTGCATCTGAGGAGGACTCAGTATACAGGAAGAGAATACTGGCTACAGCTCTGAATTTCTTAGATGGTTAAGACTTTAAACTGTATTATAAATTGCACAACAGGAGTTGGATATCTGAAGAGCTCAGACTGCATACTCTAGTTTCTATATCCCACATTATTTGTAAGTATTTGGGATAGTTAAACTTTGATAATTTCCAAAGTAAGACCCTACACTCCTACTTACAACATGACTGAAAAGACTCTACGAGTAGAGGACTTAGGAAGTAAAAAGGCTTTGGGTTCTGTAATTATACAAGATCACTCTATAGTCAGAGCCCTGCCTGCTTCTGTTGTCTCTTCTAGTACCAGGCACCCTTCGCTCCTAGCATTTGAGTCACTGGCTTTCTTTCAGTTTTTTAAGAGAATCGGCCTCCAACCCACCTCAGGACCTTTGCCCATGCTGTGCCCTCCACTTTCCATCCGTGGCCTCACCCAGCTCATTCCTGCTCCTCAAGATTTCAGCCCAAATGTCACTTCCTCAAGGAAGCTTTCCCCGCTCGGTGAATGATCTGGCCTCTTTTTCTTCTGCACCCCTCCCTCTGGAGGCAGGAACCCCGTGTTTTTGTATGCCGTCGTACCGTCTACCCCAGTGCAGTGCTCAGTGAATACGTGAACAAATGCTGAAGACACAATCAGCCTGCTTCAGTAAAACACTTTCGATTTTGAAAAATAGGACTGAAAAGAGATCAAGAACTCCATCTCCAATCTTTAGAAGCAGGTGATGAGCAGGTAGAAGAATACATTGCCAAAACAATAGTGCGAGTTGAGCATCTTGTTATGTGAACAAGTCTGCATGAGGGATTGTGACTAAGATATCCATCATTAGGTTACAAACTGCAGGGCACACAGGCAGGGGTGTGGTCAGTTACACTGTGGCTGCTCTGTTCGTCCTGGACATGAGCAGCCCGTGTCCCTGCAGGCTTTCGTTTGTGAAGCTCGGGAGCCGCTGGCCTATGGAACCACAGCTCCTTGGCCCATTATTCAGACGATGGAGTTTTGTCGTTGTTGTTTTGTTTATTTGTTTGTCTAACAACTGCTGAGTCACTGCAGAGGCAGAGGTGTGCGGCTTTCTCTGGTTCTCCTGAGAGGAAGAAGTAGTTAGCATTTAGCAATGGCATTCTTTCATGGGCGATGTTTTACTGAGAAGCCCTAAGAATGGAGGCTGTTTTGTCACTAATATTCCGATTTCAAATGGGTGTCTGTCAGCTCCAGTTCCTCTCTAACCTTGAAAGGCCTATTTTTCTCCTCTTGCCAACTCCTCGGCGTGGCTTATCAGGGAGAGAGGATTGCTGTTGCTGTCTAGTGCCCTTAATTAATCCCGGAGACAGTGAGGATTTAGGACCACTGGTTGTGGATGACTCCAAATTAAAAAGTCACTGTTAGCATGTGAAACAGACACCATATGCCATAAACAAACCCTCTGTATGGTGTAGACTGTCAAGGTAGCTTATATATCAACACAGGTTGCACTTTGTGAAGGGGCTCCCGTAAAAACCCCTCCTCTCATTTCAAAGATGCTATGGACCCACAAACATGGGAAACCACCATGTTTCCCCTTCGGTGGGTCCCCGGAAAAAGTGTGTGAGTTTAAACATGAATGTAGTGCAAACCTCAAATTACTAGTTATGAAAGTTGTCTTTCTCTTTATTGTCAATGTGGCGAGTCCAAACAAAGGCAGACACCGGTCCGATTGGTTAGTGTAATCCAATTGCCAGGCTGAGCTTCTTTTCTTGTTCCTGCCATGACTAATTTGTGGTTTTGCAAAGTGTTTCTGAATGTCAGACACATCAATTATGAGAAATGGGCAGGATGCATAAGGAGAACTGTACAGGGGAGGGGCACATACACGTGTTTACAAGGAACTGAAGCCCTGATTGCAGGCAGAGGGCTTCCTGTGTGTTTGCAAGAGCAACCCTCTTATTTAAGAAGGCGGCTGGATTGTTTTCCAATTAAAAAACAAACTGTCTGTCCAGTGCCAACTGGAACCATGGGCTACGCAGTTAGCGGCCCCATTTCTGCTCACTAATTGGTCCTCCTTTTCTTCAGCTGGTCTCTGAGATAAACACAACCATGGCACCTTCGACTCTGTAGACATTGGCCCTTTAAGGGAAGGCCAGGGTAGGTGTTCAGAGATTCCCAAAAGGTGTTTGTTTTCCATAGCTGGAGTGGTGTTCCCCCCTTACTGATACTCTGCTATCCACCCTTTTGTTGTCATGGCTGAAGCCTGTTGTTTCTGCAAAAAACAACAATAGGCCTGAAGATTAGGGTTGCATTTTATGGGCCTAGCAGCCCAGCAGGGCCTCATATTTGTATCAATCCTACGAATTCCTGGCATCAGGCCTCTTTACTCCTGGTAATTAATCTTTTTCATAAACGCTGTCATGTTCAGCGCCGCGTTATTAAGTTTCTGATCTCTACATTCTCTGTGTGCCACTGTGTTGCCTCATCAGTGTCCGAAATGAAACTAGAAAAACAATTATTAACAAAGCAAGCAGATAGATGAGCTTTTCCTGTTATGACTTTCATTTCGTATTAAGGACTGTCGGGTAGTCTGGACTCAAGAGCCACCCTTTCCATCTCTATGAAGACTGGCTCCCACCTCCCAGCTCTGGGCATGGCTCGTTTTGGTTCCAGGTTCTCCTTGTCTGTGCGGGTGCTTGGCTGGTGCGAGAAGCTTAAGAAGGATGCTGGCTTCTTCTCTCTCTCCTTTGTCAAAGAGAGGGAGCTACACGAGGAAGACCTGTTCCCTGCCACTGCACCGGCCTTTCCAATGCAGGCCATGGGGCTGAATCCTGTCCCTTTTGCCTCTTTTGGGATTGCAATTGCATTGGTGTGTGGTGGTGTGAGCAGTTTTTTCCCCCCACTGACCTAATTGCAATAGGGGAGTTAAATATTTTCATTACCCTCTCCCCCAGAATATAGAAATCTTCAAAGGGATCCTAGGAGGGAGGTTAGCCTCTTCACCCTCATTTCCCTACCACTACCTCAGGTTGGCTGTGCATCACAAAATGAGTCTTTAGTCACCAAACATAGTGGCACTAGGATTGCTGTTTAGCTTTAAAAAATAATTTCATATTGTAAACCCAGCGATTATTTCATGCTGTTTAAACTATTTTTGTAGTCTTTGATCATGTATAAGTAGACTCGAGTTAACTGCTGATAGAATGATGATATTGTTCTCCGTGTTTCTTTTCCTTCCCCCCCTTCTCCCCCCATCTTTAAGGACTCTGTGCCGAGGAGCTGGCATCCAGAAACTTCCATTACTGCATTACAACGTGCCTTTGTTTTTTAATTGCTTCAGCGTTACCTATTTGCATGACAAGGAACAAAATTCAGTCAGAAAAAGCTGCTGTGTGTATGGTATGCATAATATATATTTACTGAATTTTATAAATTACCGATTATTTAAAAATTTGAAAGACCCCAGATTTGCAGAGAATGCCAAAAAGAAGAGAGGCCCTAGTCATTGCTGATTATTGTTATTTTAACGCGGGCCGGTTTCTTCTCTCCTTCCTCCCCCTCCATTTTCCGCAGGAGCTCCTTTCTACCAGCCACCCTTTCCGCACTGGCTTCCCCAGGGGAAGATACCGCACCTCCATGAGTGGGGGCTGACAATGAATACCAGCGTCAAATAAATTCAAGGGCCTTTCTAAATATATGTCAAGATTAAGTAATTAAGGATTGGAAAGCACTTGGAAAAATAAAGTGCCAGGAAAGTGCTAAGTTACAAGGAGTAATCATAAGAGTAATAAAAGAGTGAGCTGCTCAATCGTCCTTCCTTCTTTTCCTCTAAGGATTTTCATCATTTCAGATTTGGCTTCTGCGTACAAATCTTTTTTTTTTCTAATGAAGAACTGGGGCTGAAAATAAGAAAAATAAGGAGGTTCTTTTTTTAAAAAAAGGTTTGTTTAGTGACTCAGGGAGATCATCCCCTCCCCAGCCTCTCCCAGTACGGCTGCCCCCCCAGCAAAGATTTCAGCTTCATGGTCGTGGGTGGGATGCAGTGGAACATGGACACAGAACTCCCTCCAGGGGACAACCATGTGCCAATCATGGCCACTCCATCAACCCAGTGATGGACCTAATGATTTATTTGGCATTTTATAATTTGTGTCATTTCTTAAAGAACTTGGGACCACCTGCAGTGACTGTTACTACTTCCCACTGTGGTAGGACTCGCTTGGGCAACTTTTACAACAATCTGACTGAACCTGGACTTCTGGATGCCCTCTCTGTTTGATCCTATTTATTAAAAAATGTATGTGTCTATTGTTTAATAGGACATCCATAATAGTTACTATCAGTGTTTATTTTCCAATTTCTTCAATCTTTGGCAGGAAAGTATCTTTGGTTGCACATCCGTATCCCTGTCTGTCTGGAGAGCTCAAAGCCTCACACAGGTTGGGACTATGATCTCTGTGGTTTTTGTGCCCACAGACATGCAGGCCACACCTGTGATGTGGATGAACCAGAAATACATTTCAAATACTTGGACCTGGCACTGGCCGATTTTCAGCCTGTTGTTTGGATATGCCAAATAAAGGCTTAGTGATATTGATTGAACATTGTCATTTGTTTCTCACTTTCTTTCAAACAAGGGCTTGAGCCACCTTACAATAAATGTAGGAAGTCAGAGATTTTGTTTTCTACATCTTTTCTGTACTCTACCATCACACCACATGTATGACCAACATGAAACCTGTTTCACAGCCTTTCTGTGATTGGGATTCAACAGAAACTTTATTAAACAGCAGTAACAACTAAACAATGAAATTATTGCTTATTATTTCATTTTGTTTTTAAACAATGGCCCCAGAAAGCTCTTCATTGAGGCATGTAATTATATGAGTGTATACTCAATAGAATCTGACCTGAAGGGAAGCTACATATCATATAGAAATCAAAGAGGAAATGTTGAAAGATTTTTATTTTGGAAAACAGGAGGTAATTTTATTACTACCTCATGAAAATTTAAAATTCTACAATAAATCTTAAATCCAAAACATCACCAGCATTGGAGGGTAAGATTTCATTCTTAGGAAAACATAATTCTTTCAGGTATTTAGAGGTGGCCCCACAGCACCCAGTCAGGCTTTGAGACCCACCTAACACGCTGGTTTGGCCCTTTCTTTACTCATAAGCACAGTTACACGGATTCTGAGCTTTCCTTCACGTTTAGTAACATGGGAGACACAGGCAATTTAAGGCAGAGGAGCAGACTCAAAGGTGGGACAGAAATTTAAAATGAGGTGAGGAAATTTTGAGTCTATAAGGAAAGTCTAAAAAGCAAAGTAAGAAGTTCTTTGTTTAAATCTAAATTCCACTGATGATTTTTTATGCATGTGATGTTAGTCAAATTGATTATTTCTTTGAGTGCTTTCTGGCATTAGTCAGTCGTAGTGTTCAAAGAGGGGCTGTGAGGATTAACAATAATTACTTACAGGAAGTTTTGAAAAAAATAATTTTGATATAATTTTCTAATAATTTAAAATGGTCTTTTAAAAATCCTTCATGAGTTACTTTGTATGTTAAATGTAGATGAGCTAGGCAGTAATTATATACAGAATAAATTCCCAAACATTCAGAACTGTGGAGCTACGACACTTGATTAGATTTCATGAAGTGTAAACAGATCTGGACATTTGAAAGACACATTTTTATTGTACTTGAGTCGATTTCCTGAGAAGAAAGTTAACTTTTTTTGAGACTGCTATAAAACTGTTTAAGATCAGTAACTATAGTTTTTGTCTATACTAACAGCAAATGTTAATGTGAAACAGAGTCACCACTAATCCTTTTGATATGGGTTGGGTCCAGGGAAGAAAGGAAAAACAATTTAAAACAGGAACTTTAATTTCCAAAACTATGGAACAAACATTCAGACAAATGAATGAACAAACATATGTAGTTTATAGCAGAGGACACAGACATTTAAAACAAAAGAAGTTATCCTCAAATTAGAGTTTTCAAATATAGGCAGTTATGTTTTTACACCAACACATATAAAATATGTCAGTGATAAGCTCAGCAGATTACAGATTGAAGGAGCAAGACAGTTAATGATTTCTTCCAGGCCCAACACACTTACTTCTTCCCGTTGTGTTGACCTCCCTCATCCTCCTTCAAATACTCAAACCCTTCATTTTAATTAGGCCAATTGGCAACATCATTAAACTTTGCCATTTTTGCTTGTGGGAACCTGAGCACCTTCATTGGCTTTAGAGGCCTTTCCAATTCCTCTTTTGCCCAAGAGAATGGCTCTTCCCGGCTAGGACCATCTCCTGGGTGCCTTCGGAAAGTGCTTATGGGCACCCTGAATTGAGGGCATCGTGGCAGAGTCTGGGAGTGGTCCTGAACAGATTGTGTAACTGTTGCACAACCAATGTGTACACGTGTGTCACTAATTTAATTTGAATTTTACTGTATGCGTTTGTATAAGATCCTGCAGCTGTCATGTGCTCATCATCTGTCACTGAACTATCACTAAGCCATGCTGGGCTAAGACAGGATTATAAACGATGAACTGCCATGTGCTCTAAATCTTCTTATTTGCCTAGCCTGGAAGGTATGCCCTGTAAAATGTGATTGGCAGTGTGCTCGATGCTGGCCATTGACTTCTGAAGGCCTTTTCTATTGGTTCTTTGAGCGGCTCTCAGTGGCTGTCTTGACCATCACCTGCTGATTCCTGCACGTGCCTGACCTCCAACCTCCAGCTCTCATCTTTCCCCCACTTGTTTGGTTACTAGCTCAGAGGCTGCAAAACAGGCCCCGTCGCTCTGGTGGCACGTGCGCTATATAGGGCATATGGCTGACTGGTTGTATGCAGAAGGGGATAACCGAAGCCAAGCAGCCCCGGCACTGTTATTACAGCAGATGGGGGAAGCGTGGCATTCAATATTTAGACAGATGCCACCTCCTTATCCCACCTGTCTGGAAGTTGGACATTGTACAGAACGAACTGTCTGCCTAATGATGAAGGAAACAAAGGGCACATTTATGAAGCACAGCCGAGCAGCGTATTTACTGAGCATGCACAGTGTAATTGTTGACCATAACAATAAATGCAAAGTGCTGCTGGCCAGGGCGGCTGATACAATTCCAGTCGAGCAGGAACAGCTACTTTTTACTCGCTGTTTGGGTGTCTTTAATTTTGATGACTGTGGGCAAAAAGTAGGACTCTAAAGTTGGTGATGAATGCCTGACCCATCTGATTTTCTCAATGAGAGTCCACATTCCTTTCCTGTGCAAGTCCTGAAAAACAGAGTCATTTCCTCTCTGTGTTGCGTGGTTCTTGCAAATTCTGTCTTTCATTTTCTTGCCTATGAATGGTTTCTCACTGGGCAGAAAACAAAAACGTTATTTCTATCACTGCTACTATTTTGATGTTTAGCTTCAAAGTGAATATCTTTTTCTTTTAAATTCAAAATACTGATGTTGCTGACCTATAGTGACTTAGAGATTTGGTTAAAAATGAAAAATAATGGTGTATAGTCCTCGAGGGTGTGGGTTTTTCCTGGTAGATCACTCAGTGTGATCTTTTACATATTTTAATTTGTAAATCATTTTATCCCTTCCTTACTGATTAATTTTTTTGTCAGTACTAGTCTATATTTATGTGTAAGGCCGCTTCACATTTTATCAGTAATTCGTAAGTGGGAATAAATATGTACAGTTTATGAATTTCTCACAAGAGTGTTAGTCAAACTTACTGTTGAGAAGCAAAATAATCCTTGTTTTAATGCATCTAATATTTATTTATTATTATAACCATAGGCACAAGGTGGAAGGCTTCTTTCACAGGAAAATAGTTCATAGAGTTCTCCAAGCTGAAAGGTTGCAGGCAATCATTTACCAACAGTAACAAGTGATTAAACTTTTTCAGAATCATAGCACTTCATTTCTGTTTTAGAATCGGCCTGTGTGATTAGACAAAACCCTATTTTAAAAGATTCTCTCATACCTAGTATCAGGAACATTGCTGAATTATTATTTTTAGGGGAAGCCACTAATTAACAACCTTAGTTGAATGAATAACTGAGAAGCACTTGAAGAATGTCTTCTTTTTTGTTTTCATTCAGATCTAATTTTTGGGGGAAGCGTTCGATTTTGGTTCGTTTTTCTTCAGTGATTATTTCACATTAAAACCCATCTGACGAAAGGCATATGGAAGGGAAGGGAGGTCATTCCTAACTGAACAACCTAGGACTCGTGAGGTTAATTACAGATATTAATGCTGCGGTTCTTCAGCTTCTTGCCCTCAAGAAGCCTCTAGCTTCCAAATGACCTGGCTCCAACAAAAAGACTCTCTTTAGCCCATTAACTAATTGATAAAAATGTGAGTGTTTAGAATGAGTCTAATTAAATCACCGAGCTTACAATTACCAGTCCATTTGGTAGCTGTTGGGAGATGGGTAACCTCAGCTGGCATTGTGGGGGAATAAAAGATAAAAATAAAAGGGAGCTTAACCAAGATCATTTTGAAAGCTGTTCATTTGAAGACAAAGTACACATTTGCCTGAAACGTCTACATTTGCTCCTTCAAATGCATTCCCTTTCTAGGGTAGCACAATCTCTGAAAAAGAAAATAATGTCTTTCTTTTCTTCTTCAAGAGCGGGCATGCTCCACTTTGTCTAATAAAGTTACATGAGTGGCTGGGGAATTTTTCCTGCATTAGCATTAAGCTAAATTCCTTTAGCGCTAGGAACACTGAAGTTTGTCCATTGAGTTTTTAAGGGCCGACAAATGTCTTGAATAATAGACAGTTAAAAACTCAGAGTGGGCTCTGGGACATCTTACTCTGCCTGAGTCTGTTTCTAACTCGCTGTCGCTGCAGCAGATCCTCGGCGTATCCCAAAGCTGGCCAGGCTGGAGCCTGCCTGGGCCCTGGGCAGAGGAAGAGGACCACTGATTCAGCAGAGCATGTACAATGAACCAGCCCCGACGCTGACTTTTTGTCCCCAGTTGGAGACTTTCACAGGCTCCCTAATGGGGGATAACACAAGGATACTTTGATACTTCCCACTGAAGTTCTAAAAGCAATCTATTCATCAAGGAATTTCAGAGGGGGAAACATAATTTCTAAAGATCTGATGAATATTTTATCCATTTATTAAAATATATTATCGACAGCCCCAAAGCTAACATATCCTGATGTATCAGCTAATGTAGGCTGACATCAGATTCTATTGAAACAGGTACTATAATGGAAGGGAGAGAAATTGGATGACAGTCCTCTGGTTTCTATAGCGTCTTTGTACGAGTTGGTCATAAAAATAACACTGCAGCTTCTTGAACAAGGATGGGTGCTCCTGTACTTCCTCAGGCGTGGTGCCTTCGTGAATGGCTCTGAGAGACTGTTACTTGTTACAGTTGGGAGCATTCAGATAGTGACTAAGCAACAGTTCTTTTCAAAGTATTGGAGATGTCAAATGGGTGATTATACACATTCATTGCCAGAGATTAATATTGATAAACATTGGGCCCATCCACCCACTCCCCATTAATATAAACTCAAGCAAAAAGTGCTAAAAGCATACTCCACTTTTTAATCATTTACTGCTTGTCTCCAAGAGGAGGTATTTCCTTTCTGGTTATCCTGTCATTCAACTCATGCTAATTAATGAGTGTAACAGAACTTTAGCAGACAGTTTGGTTGCAGGTGTATTCAGACCAAGGGAGATTTAATTACTTGCTAATTGCCTGGTGTCCAAGGTAACGTAATATTATAGTTGCAAATGCTACGGTATTAATCCATCTTAAAGTAGTGAAGCGTGGCTCAGTCTCTATATTCATAGACTCCTGGAGGACACAGTTGGCATTGCTACAAGTGCACTGAGGCTGAGTGATGGTGTCTGTATTTGCGACTGCATACCCAGTGTCTCGTATAGGGTAGGACACATGGGCACTCAGTAAATATTTATTAAGTGAATGTGAATGACAGGAAGGAATTATCTGAGCACAGAAAGGAAAGCTGTAACTTAGGACATTGAAAGTAAAAATGCAGGAAAAAGAAAGAAAGCTAACATTTTCCGAGTACTTTCTGTAAGCCAAGGACTGTTATTTACCTAAATCAGTGGTCGGCAAACTGTGGCTCGCGAGCCACGTGCGGCTCTTTGGCCCCTTGAGTGTGGCTCTTCCACAAAATATCACGGCCTGGACGAGTCTATTTTGAAGAAGTGGTGTTAGAAGAAGTTTAAGTTTAAAAAGTTTGGCTCTCAAAAGAAATTTCAATCGTTGTACTGTTGATATTTGGCTCTGTTGACTAATGAGTTTACTGACCACTGACCTAAATGATCTCATTTTAGTTTTTCAGCATGGTAACATAGTAGTTAAGACTATGCACTTTAATTTTTGTTTCGTTTTTTAAATAATTCTTTATTGTTGAAAGTGTTACATATGTCCCCTCCTTCCCCCCATTGACCCCTCCAGGCCTTCACCACTCTGTTGTCTGTGTCCATGGGTTATGTATATATAAGACTATGCACTTTGGATGAGAAAGCTGTGGGTTCAAATCATAATTCTACCTCTTGCTAGCTCTAGGTCCTTGGTCGGTTCATCTAAAAGCGTCAGTTTTCTCATCTATAAAATGTGGGGTGTGGGAATAATGCTTACCTCAAGGAAGAGTTGTAAGAATTAAACAAAATATATAAAATTACAAGCATATGATAGTCAATGAATCAGTTATTACTTTTTTTATATAACAGTATACGAGGTAGGCATTATTGTTTCCATTTTACAGAATGGATACTGGAGACTCACAGAGGTTAAACAATTTGCCCAAGTTCACAGAGCTGGCAAGGGACAAACAGCAGCCTGACTCCAAATCCCGTGCTTTTTCCATTACACCAAACTACTCAAAAGTATTGGCGAGCTAAGTACAAGTGGCTTGATGACACTGATTCTGCAGTGACTCAGCCCTGACAACGAGCCCTGAAAAGTAAGCTGGGTAGTTTTGGAGGCTACCCTAAATTTCAGAGCACGGCATATAGCATGGCGGTGACGAAATCTGTGTCATGGATTGTGGTTTGCCAACATTGAAATACTTCCTGCTGCTTCACTCTGATCCTCGGGTTGACATGTGGAGAAAGGGTAGTGAAACCATCAGGAAAGTGCTGCACAGTTACCTAAAGTCAAGTAGCCAAAAATCAGATCAACAAAAGGAAACAAGTAAGGGCACACTGAATTACAAATCAAACTTCACAGCTTCCCACAACTATGCGTGGGAGAACGCACCTTCTAAGAGGCCAGCTTTTCATTCATCTTAAGCATTGGAGTGACTTTTTTAGCCAAAAGTTGTACTGTATTTTGGGCCCAACTTCAGGTCAGTCTGTAAATGTCTGTTGCAGAAGAAGAAAGCGTTTCCTTGTGAATCTGATTGGCCCTAACCTTCTGATGCTATCTTTGATTCAGAAAGGCCTGGCTCCTTTAGCCTGTGGTGATGAATGTTTGGGAGTGAAGAAACCTGGATTTTCGACATGCCATTTCTGACCCTGGCTTAATGAACCGAAATTGACCACATTCATTCTTCTTTTCAGAGTTAACTCTGTAAGGATGTCAGTTTTGTGATCTTTTCCATGTCTCTGGCCGAGGCTCACAGGTTCCATCCCTCTGTGGGAGTCACTTAGATCTGTTCCCTGCCAAGCATCCTACATTTGGCTACAAGCAGGACCTCGTCGGGCCTTGTGAATGGTTCTGGGTGACGCCATCCTACTGGGATGTCATCATAAAGATGGTCCATCAGGTATAGCAGTCTTCTTTCCCTACTACCCCCATAGTGCTTTCTCCTTCCTCCCCATGTTTCCCCTGTCCTTTCCTTCCTTGCAAAACCTGATGCCAGTCACTAGCATTAATAGCCAATGTTTTCTTTTCCCCAGGGATCTCTGCCTTATAAGCCGTGGGGCAGAAAAAGTCAGCTGCTCACCAAGAATCTGGTTCCTTTTCTTTCTGGTACTGAGTTAGTCTACATTCCTCAAATTCCCTTGCAGTTATGTGTGACCATGTGAATGTCTCAGAGTGACATCCATGCTCTTCCATGCTTTTCCCACTTTCTGGATGACTAGAATGGGAAATGACCAAGGTGAGTTTGGAAGTCATGTGTTAAAGATGGCAGAACCTCTGTCAGCCTGGGTCCCTGACTGGCCTAGAGTATTTCAAGAAAAAGAAAGACATTTGATGTCTATTTGTTATAGTCACTCCTATTACCTTAACTAATATAATCTGACCTGTATTGTGGAAGAAAAGTCATGATCCATTGCCAAAGGTATATGAGTGTACCACCAAACAGGTGGGAACATTGAGGCCTAGGATTATTTTTCCTTCTGCCTTTCCTGCCATAGAGGTGACTCCCCTCACTACGTGGATCCTTGGAGATTGATGACATTTGAGAGCAATTAAATTGATGCTGTTCCCCCAAAGCCTGTTCATTTGTGAGGTAGGCTTTATTTGCGGTAGTTCCTGTCCTGAGGAACCTCTCAAATGGGAAGCTGAGCCACTGACTAGAGGAGACTGCTGTCCCTGGTGCAGGGAATGATGTGGGGCCATTAGGGGAAAGTCATTAAGCATCCTGATTTTTATGCCTTCAGTGTTTTTATCATCTTGGTAGTCACCTTTTACTCTGTGCTCAAGCCACAGATGAAGGCTGTCCATATATGTTAGGGGAGAAATATTTCTCACCAAGGCTCATAAATCTGTTCCTTCCTAACCTGCTGTCACCAATTAACCATTTGGGGAGGGAGGTCTTCATTTTAATTTTCTCAGAATCAATAGGATGCTCATTTTACCGGTTCATGGTTGAGAGATTTATGTAAGTCCACAAATTGCCTTGGAGGACAATGAGCCAATGGATCTTGTCTTGGGAAAATGTCACATGGACATCTCCTGTCTGTGAAGGTGGGTTTTTTTAAGATTAGTAAACCCATTCTTACATTAGCTACTGTAAATTTCAGGATTTGCATTTCACATATTTCCTTTCTTGGTCCTATGCAAACTCCTTTCTCAAACTCTGGAATGATATCAAGAAACTCAAATTTTGTGGGATTCAGATTTCTCATCACACTCTCTGACAGAGGTTAGAGGCTTTCAATCTTTATCCAAGGCAGGAGGAGAGCATCCGTCTGAGAGAAACAAAAAGCCAAAGGCAGCTGTTGGATCAGAATCTGAAAGTCGAACAAATGCCTCAGACTTGAGTAAATCCCCACCAATAAGCACATTCTCTATCACAACAAAGTTGAGAAATATAATCTAAAACCAGAAGGGAGGCATCAGGCAACCGGGAAGTATATGAAGATCAGCCCAATCCCCCAGCCATCCGTCTGTGGGCCAAAGTGCACCATATGCACTGTACATTGATTATGATAGTAAAGGGATTACAATTCATCATGGGCATTTTGTATATTACTCAAATCCAACAGATGGGAAATTGGCAGGTACTGTCAAATAGAAATTCAACACTAACTCAAGTGGGCTGATAAAATCATCATAAATCATTTTATGTTGAATATCCTTCAACCACAAAGCTCAATAATTAAATCAGACACCTCTCAGTTCTCATTCAGTGGTCATTCCATGGTGTGTGAAGTCTGTGGGATGTTTTGCTCCTAAAGTTTGGAGGATATGACTTTAGCTTACATAGACTTAGGCTTTTGACACTGTACAGATTAAAGAAACCTATTAAAGTCTGTCCCTAAAGAACACTTAGTCAGGTAACAACTCAAAAGGACAAGTATTTTTCAAAGTGGTGTGGTCTTGGAGAGATCACTGTGCAAGGGCTCGATTCATGTAGCATAGATAGATTAGATCATTCAACAAAGACCTAACCAAAGAAAAGCATTAAGTAGATGGATGGAAGATCATAATGTCTATACATTAGGTTGGAAGCTTTCCAAAAGGGGATGCCAATATCTGACCCTCACCCATTTGTTGCTGAGCGATGAGGAGAAGACTGAATGTAAATAGGCAGCTTCTACTAAAAGGTGAATATGGCAGATGAGTGGCAAGTTTCTTCTGAGCAGGGCAATGCCTGGGAAAGTGGGTAGGATGGTATAAGGGTGGTGAGCAAGTACCTCAAGATCTGGTGGTGGGATCTCCAAAGTGTGTTTTTATAGACCAGATCATATAATATGTGATATGGGTCTGAAATGGCCCTTCCACTTTGCTTCATGAGCACCGCTAGTCTGTCCATGAACTCCAGGGGGTTTTCTGTGGGAACAAGTGGTCTACTCTGGAACATTTGCACTACTCAATTGGTCCATGACCTGGGAAAAAGAAAAGACACACACACACACACACACACACACACAGAGAGAGAGAGAGAGAGAGAGAGAGAGAGAGAGAGAGAGAGAGAGAGGAAACCTGCTGATTGGATTATGAATTAATATTTAATTCCTGTTCCCTCTTATTGCAACCTTGCTGATTCAGAGCCAGTGATTAAAAGGTGTGTGAAAACACATGCTTTTTTGTCATTTGGAGTTTTGTTGTGTTTTTTTAAATTAAAGTAAATTAAGACAATGTTTAGAAATTCTCAAGATGATCATTGGCATCACAAAAATCTGAGTTAGGAACAATCTCTCCAGAGACTTACTCTTCTAAGCAAGGCTCAGGCTTTCCAATGGAGACATCGCTGAGAGCTATGTTTTCACTTGTACTGGAAACTCAGTATCTCTGTGCATCTCTCTGTTGAAGTGGAGATGACCATGGAGGAGTGTCTGACTTGGTTGGGAGAAAGTCAACTTCCCAAGGGAAGAGACTCATTGGCTGGACACACAGGCCACTTTTTACAGCTATGATCCTCAAGCCCCCAACCATGGTGACCTGAGCAGGCTCGTAGTGTGCACAAAATCACATAAATGGACCTCTCTAATGGGTAGGTTTGTCCTGGACATCATCTCATCATCATCCTCATAACCCCTTCTCAACCTCATCATAAATAGCAGTCACTGTTTATTAAACACCTACTTTATGCCAAGCACTGCACTTTATTATAGTTCACATATAATTGCTAATCCTCTCACAAATCCAAGAGATAATCTTATTTCCATTTTTACCAAGAGGAAAATGAGGCTCAGAAAGGTTATGTGGTTTTTCTCAAAGACACACAGATGGTAAGCAGCTAATGTCAGATTTGGGCCCAGGCCTGTCTGATTTTACTATCCCGTGCTGGATTCCCTTAGCCCGTTGTCTGTGGGACGTGTCCAAGGCCTAACTATGCACCAGAATATTCAGTCCAGGTAGAATCAGGTTTTCTCATGGAAGATATTTTAGAGCAATTTTGTTGCTATGTATTCAGCTGGACCTGTGCCTTTCTCTCACCCCAAATTGCTTCCTGGAGTAACTTGAGCATTGGGGAGAATAGGAACTAAAAATTATATGCTGTGAACCTCTCCCAGGAGAAAACATCATGCTGATTTTCCACAGGACAAAAGCTCAGGTGTATTTTATGAGGATTTTCTCAATTGGTGACTTCAACCTTTTTGCATTTGGCACTTATTAGGGGCTCTCCAGGGGCCTCCTGCTCCACGGAACCTCTTTTCTCCAAGATATTGCAATCTAGTCAGGAGGCAAAACAGACACACAAAGTAAGCAATTAGAGAACAGGGAAGTGTCAAGTTGTGTGGAGCCACTGCTGGAAGTAAAATACTGTTGTTTGGAAGAGGAAATATATTCCGTGGTGTGTGTGTGTGTGTGTGTGTGTGTGTGTGTGTGTGTGTGTGTTTTGGGGAAGAGGGTTATTAATGGGCTTATTTGAGGACATGTTGAATTTAAGGAGATGAGGCGTTTTCCAGGCACAGACATCTAGAAAGAGCTGGTAATCCCGGACCAGAGTCTGGTGCATGGTCAGGACTGGAGAAGGAGGTTTCCAAGTTCTGTCTAGGGATGGTATGAAGGACACAAAAATAAATACATTCTAGAAGGTTTAAATTTAGAAAGAAACAGGAGAGGATTAGGAACACCTGTAGTCAGAGGGCCAGGAGAAGAAAGAGCCGTATTATAGAAGCCAAAGGTGTGTTCTTTGAAGAGCAAAGTCTATGATGTCACCAGCCACAGAGCAGGTGAGCAAGGTGAGTGTGGAGAAAAGGCAACTGGGGCTCCCTACTGAGGGGCCTGGATACAGTTCTGTGATTCTGAGTTCTCATAGGCAACTGGGCCAGCCCCCGGGAAATCTTGTAATTTCATAGCCTCAGCTTACCCACCTTAACAACCTAGACACACCCTACCTGGGAGCCAGAAAACTCTAAAGTATTTCATTTGTATAGATCTCAAGGTGAGTCCTAGCCAGTTTGGCTCAGTGGATAGAGAGCTGGCCTGCAGACTGAATCAAATCACACCCCAGGTTTGATTCCAGTCAAGGGCACATGCCCAGGTTGCAGGCTCGATCCCCAGTGGGGGGCATGCAGGAGGCAACCAATCAATGATTCTCTCTCATCATTGATGTTTCTATCTCCCTTCCTCTCTGAAATCAATAACAATATATTTTTAAAAATGATGTAAGGCATTGAATGAAATTAGCAAGTCTACTTATAAATGAGTACTTTATATTTCAATGTGCTATGCATGAGCCTGCATCCACACCCCAATTCCCAGCCCCAGGATAAAATCATTTTCTGACAAGAGAGAGAGAGACAGGGTGGGAGAGAAAGAGAGAGAGAGAGAGAGAATTATTTTGAGAATTTGAAATGTTCACAGGTAGGCTGGGGAACACAAGGATGCTCAGAGGGGATCTAAGCAGTCACTGCCAGCTTCAGAGGCTGGTCTTCCTCATGGCCAAGTGCAGGATCAATCTGCAAAGTCACATAACCCTTAAGAAAAATCATGTGTCATCTGCAAAGTACTCTTCAGCAATATCTATAATCATTTTGTAAGAGCCTAAATATTAATGATTAATGTACTAGAAATAAGTAAGCGTTTATGATTCAAATACATATATATTTTTTAATTTTGTGAAATTATAATTCACTCTGAAAAATAAAAGGGCATTAGGATGTGCTGCAGGCAAAGGATTTGCCAGAAGCTAATGAATTAGAAACTAAAAATGTTTTACCCAAATTGTTTCTTACTTATCTATGCTTTGGGACAGTAGAACAAGGAGGATACACCCGCATAGGCCAGATGTGGCCCAGAGAGGTTGATGAGTCTTTCAAAGTAAAACAGCCACAGTTGGGCTGAGGATCCAACCCATCCCATCCTCCTCAAACTCTGGTATACAAACCACCTTAATTACAGTCCTGACAAACATACCTCAACCCGTGCCTGATCCCTTAACAAATATTTGCTTATATAATGAATGAGAGCCCCTGACTGAAATGACCCAACTGTGGAAATAAATACAAAACAGCTGTCAGGGCTGCTGGCATAAATTCCAGCGGGTGATCCATCTTCAGGGTATGTCCTCAAAGCCGCAGGGCAGGGGTGTTTTGAAAGTGCACATGTAAAACACGCACATGTTAGCATATTGTCCTCTCTGACAGCCAGAGAAGAACAAGAAAAGCCAAGTTATAGACTTAACTAATGAAAACACGGTCAGTTTCAGCAAAGACCTGGAATAAGGTCCTGGTTAGGCGCTGGGCCTGTGCGCTGACAAGCGTACACTGGGAGCGGCCACTGCCGGTTAGTGAGCTGTGCCCTGACCCAGAGCACACGTCGAGCATCACGTAGCTGCTCTGAGAACTCTTCTACTAGCAAGGACCTGACTGTATCTTACAGATTTCTACCTCTAATGATAGCAACTTGCTTAATATCTGTTGCCCCCATTTCTTTATTTGAAAATTATACCCTTCAACATTTTTTTTATGAAGAGTTGTTAAGTCTCAGTAAAAAAGTCAGCAAGCATTTATTAACTGGCACCTGTGGGAGATACAGAAGAAAAAAACATGAATCTTACCTTTCAGGGCTGTATCATTTATTTGGGAAGATGAAATGTACACACACATAAAATACACTTAGCAGATAACGGTCGGAACAATTGGATCAAAAACTAGCCTTTTTGGTTCTGCTATAAATGTAATGGGAATTCAGAAAATGGCAGGACTAGCTAACAATGACTGAGTTTTTATAATTTGTGAAGCTTAATGCTCAGTGAACTCCCCAAGGCAGCCTGCGAGGCAGGTGCTTTTTATCGAGGGGGTGATGGGATCTCCAGGTTAAGTGACTGGGAAACAGCAGAGCCAGAATTTCAACCCACAACTCTCGGCCTTCAGGACTCCATGCTCTACCACTGCATGCTTACTGGGTTTTCATTCAGGGATCCAGGATTCAATTATCCCATATTTGCCCTCTTCACTCCCCGACCGTTTGATTCCTGGATTAGGGTCAGGAATATTTTCCTCCCTGTGTGATCTGTCCCTGGCAGAAGGCAGTGGCAGGTTGAGAGTGGCTTAAAGAAACCTCAAGATTCAGAGCTGTGGTCTCGCCACCTCTCTTTTCAAAGCGGAAATGAAGCATCAGATGATGTTTATCGGGGACTGGGATGAGACAGCTTTTATAGGTGAGTGGATTTCTGCACCCCGATGAATCTGTGCTTCATTACCCGTGCTGAGAAGTACAGGATGGTTTGGAAGCAAAGGGGGAAAGAGAACACGGCAACCTAATTGGTCACTGCCATGAATCTATACTCAGGGGACAGATAGCACGACCAGAGGTAATAGCTTACACACGTATTCTTGAGCCGTGCAATAGATGGAAAAGGGTCCCAGATGGATTGGGCAGGGGCTTAGTTCCGGGATTATGATGAGACAGTGGGTAATTATTGAGTGGCAGGGCCTCAGCCCTGATTAGTATCTGCAAGCTTGTTCCCCTCCTTCAGAGGAAAGCATTGATAAAGATAAACCGTGCTGCTCTCTGTCCTTCCTGCAGCACAAAACAACACACTTCAATCTAACAGGATCAGGTCTCCACTTTGATCACAATCTGTTACCTAGATGTCTTTGCAAATTAATCAGTCCTGCTTGTTTAGCCCCAGTGCTGCTAAATTAATAAATGTACCAGGAGCAACAGAACACATAATTAAATTCTACACTTTAATCTCCACGTAATAATTTTGACCTTAGTCTGGGTCTTCCGTTCCAGCCAGCAGAGTGCAGAGCAAGCACCTTCGCTGGGTGGTTCACACTAGTCACCTACAGGTGGGCTCCAAGGCTCTGAGAGCCAGAAATCCTGATGTAAAAATGCAAACAAAACAAACACATTCTTCAAAAAGCATGTGCTGGACGGGCTTCAAGGCAGAAAAGGCAGGTGAACTAAGCAGTTGGGATTTGGAGTTGTCTTTAAAACAGAAAGCACCCTTTGGCAGAATTACAACAACTTTCTTGTTTCAAAAACGAAGAATATATGTTTGTCAAACTCAATGCCCTAGGACAGTGGTCGGCAAACTGCAGCTCGCGAGCCACATGTGGCTCTTTGGCCCCGTGAGTGTGGCTCTTCCACAAAATACCACTTGCGGGCGCGCATGTACAGTGCAGTTGAAACTTCGTGGCCCATGTGCAGAAGTCGGTTTTCGGCTCTCAAAAGAAATTTCAATCGTCGTACTGTTGATATTTGGCTCTGTTGACTAATGAGTTTGCCAACCACTGCCGTAGGAGGTGGAAACACAGCACCCAGCTAACAGGCTGGGAGCTCTTCGGGAGAGACCTTGGAACCTCAGTGTGGGCTCTTTCATAACGGCCTGCGGAAATGTTTGCTTTGCTTGAAGGTCATCCAACTGATAACCTGGTTCACCGGGTTTGACAAGGAGGCAGATTTGAAGCTGGTACAACACCTCGGGCCTGAGTTTTCCTCTGGGTCTTAAAGGTTTTTTGTAGATTTTTCAATGGGCACCTATTACAAATGATGAAAATGTTTTTTGTTTCTTTTGTGAAAGTTCATGTATATTTTAAAAAATATGTTTTTATTGATTTCAGAGAGAAAGGAAGAGGGAGAGAGTCATAGAAACATCAATGATGAGAGAGAATCGTTGATCGGCTGCCTCCTGCCTCCTGCCTCCTGCACGCCCCACACATGTGCCCTGACCAGGAATCGAACCCTGACCTCCTGGTTCATAGGTCGACCCTCAACCACTGAGCCACGCCAGTCGGGCTCATGTATACTTTTAAAAGCTGATCCTTTTAGCGTTAGTAGAACATGTGCAGAGAAAATTGTTTGATACTCAGCGGAGGGGAATTGTTGCATTTGCTTTGGGGTCAAGGTCTTGGGTGGCATTTTGCTGTCTTTAGTTAAAGTTTATTGTGCTCACCATTTCCTTGATGTCCAGAGGCAGTGAGACCGTGTCAGTTGTAAGAATGCTGATCTGGGAGCCGGGAAATGTGGGTTCATGACGGAATTCTGCCACCATCTGATGACCTCGGCAGGGCACTTGACCTCTATGGGTCTCAGTTTTCTCATCCGAAAAATAAGGGGTTTGGACGAGATAATCTCCAACAGACCAAAATTCTGTGATTCTACTCACACTCAGTCAAATGGGAATTAAGGCAATTATGGGGATAATACAAACCAAAGGGACACTCCCTGCCCCCTCTCCATGATTGAGGTATTTCAGGCAAAACTGGTTGTTGAATTTAGTTTTTAACCTGAATTATATAGATAATTGCCTTAGTTCTGCCACTTAATTGTGTGTCTGTCAGCATAGGCTTGATGGTTCTACCAGATAACCGATGATTAAAGTATTTGGTTAAATATTCAGCAGTGTGGAATTTTCATTCAGCTCTCCTAAAAAAGGGGGTCAGGGGCTTTGGGGGGGGAGGTGAGGGTAGAGGAGGGGTTATGCATAATTTGAAAGTGTGTAATATTTGGGTCACTAGTGTTTTACCTAAAGTGAATTGATTTTATTTAAAAAATAAGTTGGTCTTGCCATGAAAGATTGCCAACATAAATTAAACATGAGGAATGCAGCTGTGCAGTAAGATGTTAAAATACAGATGGTTTCTGGAAAAAAAAAAATAATGAGGAAGGCTTACAGGAAAGGTTTTAACCTGAAATTAATTCAAATATTATTTTCTTAAATGTTCTTTCATGCATTTGTGTAAATACACCATCTATTTTTATAAGAATGACTTTATTTTGGCACTCTGATTTATGGATTAGAAATGTCTGGTGGAGGGAGGAAGGACTAGTTTATACACCTGACTATCTTCTAAAAAAGGTTGACAGATTAAAACAATTAGCTTCATTTTTGTAATAAAATAACTCATTGCTACTGACACAAAACGATGCCTATTGTGGTTTGCCTTTAAGTCTTTTCCAAAAGCACCATCAATATTATTTAATATGTGGAATTCCCTGAGGGAAATCTATTAAAGTGTCCGTATGTCACCCATGTGAATAACAAATGAATTAATTATGACTGGTGCAATTACAAGGAATAGTTAATGAAGCCATAATGACCAGACTCTGGTGGTTCATTTTCAAAGCACAGTGAGAGGGAAATGTGGCAAAGGGTCCCCGAAGGAAACAATAAGCTTGGTGTACTCACCTTGGAGTCGGGCCTTTGAGTGTGCCGTGAAACAGGGCTCGTTTGAACGGAAAATACCATTCAAATCCAGCTCTTCCTCCGTGGGTTCAGATGGCCTAGCAGCGGCCCAACCCCACCGGTAGCACCAGTCACTCAGTTCCAGTTGACCAGGGCCCCCAGCAACTGCAGTGTCTTTCTCTGAGGACATAACAAGAGGGAAGGATGCTGGGGGGAAATTTTAAGGACGGTATAGTGTTGATTGAACCTCTTCATTTACACTTCACCTTTCCTAGGAATAAGGTAGGGACGTTTAAAAAAAAAATACATGGGATTCAGCAAGATAGACTGAAAACAGGTAACATGAAGTAAAGAAAGTAAATGGAATCAGGAGGGAGGAGGTTGGTGGACAAACTGCAGGCCTTTCATGGCCTCTCATTTCCTTAATTGGGGTCAGTTTTCTGATCTGAAAAATGAGAGGGCTGATCAGGTCATCTCCAGGAGACTGAAATTCTGTGTGGTTGTGATTCATATGCATTTCTTAGTTCTGAGAAGCTGTTTTAACAGGGGAAAGCAGTTCCGACTTCATTTTCTGGTGTCCGGGTTGGAAAGGGAAAGACCATTGGTTATGTTATTGAAGGAGAAAATCAAACCAGTGACTTGAGAGAAATGCTGGTACTCCTCGTGCTGAGACCAGAGAGCATGTTCCGTGTAAATAACACAATGGCAAGATTACAACCTGGTAACTGGCTATTTACCTAAAAATTCACCTTCTTAAAAAAAATACCCACTCACAAATCAGGCTATTTAGAGACGTATTTTTAAACTCAGGGATGCAAAACCATATTGCCATGTTTTTAGTAATTAAGAGGCCTATTTGTCAACTTTGAAACTATCAGGCCAGGGAGCTTGAGTCCTCACAGCAATGAGGAAACTCCTGGCCAGACCCACTGGGTGCTGGCGCCAAGCCCCTCTCCCTGAGGCCGTGTTCTTCCTATAGGAGCAAGGACTGGACAACAGTCAAGAAGGGGAAACTGGTGATAGCCAAGCAGAAACCCAGAGGATCAGGTTCCAATGCCACCACCCCCTTCGCCTCCATGAATGTGTTTATTCACCTCTGTGGATGGGAATTAACTATTATCTGTCAAAATAACAACTAACAGGATCCAAAATACACAGAGGACTAAGTGCATACTACATAGGTATTTTGATAGTGGTTTATCTATATAACCTATCCTTTTTTTTTTTTTTTAGTTTTAAATCCATGTCAAGCTGTCCATCTCTGGTTGGCTCGCCATTTTTGAATGTCAAGAGGCATTCCAACAGGAAGCTCTCTTCCCACCCATTTGTGAGCACTGCCTCAAGGGAGAATGTTCTTATGCATTTTGTCTAATACAAATGACCTACTGTGTCATTTGATTCGGTGCCATGTATGTAATGATAAACCCTCTAAAAACCCTCTCCTTGTGAAACTTGTAAGGTAGTAGATGCCATACAAGTAAACAGACATTCATATATGAATGTAGCATGTTCTACATCAGGGTTGTCGAGGGACTTGGAAGCCTCATGGAAAGGCACCACACTGAGTCATGTCTGGGCTGAGTGGGGTGTTCAGAGAGGGCTTCCTGGGTTTCTGACTTTTAAGCTGTGATCTAAAGAGTGAGGGAAAGGCAAAAAGGCATGCCTGGAAAATGAGTGTTCCAGGTACAGGGAAGAGTGAGGGCAAAATCCTGGAGTTTATATCATGATGATAGCTCACATGTATTGGGTGCTTACTTTTTGCATGGCACAGTACTAAGCATTATATCTATAGAGTGCTGTATTAGAAATGTATTTCTGATTCCATGCACCGTAAATTCATCTCTATGTCCATATTGTTTTTATTTCTCTTAAAGAATTAAGAAATTAGACAGAATTTTTTTTTATTGAGAGGTGTCACAATCAGTTTTAAACTCCTATGTCAATCCTGTATCTGAACCCACTTTAGAAATGCAGGACAGTATCTCTGTTTTAAAATCATAAAAATTATGAATAACGTGCATTATAGCAAGCAGACTAAGCAAATCTTGGTGCCTGGAGTGAAAACATTTAGAATGTACAAATAGCAATTTAAGACACGCTATTTATTTACTTATGCATTATCCTATATAATATAAGGCTAATATGCAAATTGACCGAACGGCAGAACAACCGGGCGCTATGACATGCACTGACCACTAGAGGGCAGATGCTTAGTGCAAGAGCTTCCCCCTGGTGGTCAGTGCACTCCCACAGGGGGAGCTCTGCTCAGCCAGAAGCCGGGCTCCCAGTGGGCGAGCACAGCGGCAGTGGCGGAAGTCTCTCCTGCCTCCGCAGCAGTGCTAAGGATGTCCACTCCCTGGGCCTAAGCCCCCAGTCAGATATCCCCCAAGGGCTCCCAGACTGTGAGAGGAGACAGGCTGGGCTGAGGGACCCCCTCCCCGAGTGCACGAATTTCATGCATCAGGCCTCTAGTTTAGAATAATAAGCTAATTGTACAGAATGCAAAACTCAAAAGGTATCACAAAGGTATGTAGAGAAGTATCTCATCTCCACTTGTTCCCCAGCCACCCAGTTTCCTCACCAAAGGCAAACAATGTTAACTCTTGTTTTCTTATCACACCGGAGACATTTTATATGTAGATCCCAGCTATTAGTATGTGCTTGTGCAATCTATTACAGCCATTTAAAAAACTGGCAGGTCAGTTCATAGTGGTACCTAAAAAGCTTCCTTATTTTTTTATGGCTGTCTTAGTAATTCCTATAACCACTCTCCCATTGACCTACAGAAATGATTCTGTACACGAACAAGGAAGTCTGTAGGAAAAATTTCTAGAAATGGAATTGCTGGGTCAAAGTCTAAGTGCATTTGTAAACTTGATAGATAGCCCCAAATTGCTTTCCACAGAGGTGGTGCTGATGTAAATGCCCCCAGCAGTCTATGGCTACGCCTGCTTCCCCACTGTCTTGCCAACACAGCCCCATCCATTTCTTACTCTGTGCTAATCTGATGGGTGAAAGCACGAAGTTGAGCCAGAGATGCCAATTTACACTGGTTTTACCCTTCTGGTGTCTCTTGTGATGTGAAGTACATAGTCAGGAATGACTAATTGCACTCTTTGAGGGATTACTGGGGAAATGACATAGGCACACTAACATGGTCTGAATCGTCGTGCCTTAAAAAAGAGAAAAAAGTCAAAGCAAAGCTCATCGTTCACTGAAGGAAATATACAAATCAACAGCAGAGAAAGTAATGCAGAAGTTGAGGCCTCGAGTTGTCAAAATGATGTTTCCTTGACTTGCTACTTAACGTTTCCTAGATTGGGGGGAAGGCCCTTCACAGCGTGGAGTTTGCATCAGGAGAGCTCTGAGAATTAGCTGCCAGGCTGCCACCCTTAGACATATCTTTGACAAATTCCTGCTTGGAGGATCCTGGGAAAAGACCTCACTTTCCTTCAAAAGGGTCTCAGGATCACTTTAAAGTCGGCATTAAATCCCAATTGCTCCTAATTAGGCCTCTGTTTTGTTAATTGCTCTGGGAACTCCCTGGGAGAGCGTGGCAAGCCCCTGCCTGCGGTGGTTTGGCTCTAAGTGTGTGCGATGGCCCGTTGAGAGCAGGACCCTCCTAGCTCCAAGAGGCCTGGCTCAGGGCAGAGGCGGGGAGCCAGCTGGGCCCAGGGTCAATAACCGTAAGAGCAGCACGCCCTGCTGCCTCCTTCCTTCAGCAGGAATCTGGAAAAAACTGCCTTTTAAACATAGCTTTGGAGAAGATTCTTTTGCAAAACCTGCATAGTTTTTTGGGGGGTGGCTTCTGCACAAGTGTCTGAAAGGATACAATATGCTCAACCCTTTTACAAAAAATCTAAATATGAGCTTTCCCATCCCCCTTTTCACCCCGACTGCCATTTGATTGTTAGCAAAGCTACTGCTCTGTAATTGTTGAAGTAAAATCAAATAGCAACTTGGTGGCACATTAGAGTGCCCAGGCATTGTCATATACATTAATATATGTTTATTATAAATGAACACATTTGCTCCTGCTTCTGGTGGGCAGAGATGGATTGCTACTAGTTCCATCCTCCCCTGGAGGACCCTGGAGCTCCAGGAGATTAGGGGACTTGCCCAAGGAATACACAGAAAGTCAGAGCTACAATTGAAACCCATTTTATTGTGCTAGCTTATATATATATATATATATATATATATATATATATATATATATATATACATACACACACACACACACACACACACACACTAGAGGACCAGTGCACGAAATTTGTGCACTGGATGGGGGTCCCTCAGCCCAGCCTGCACCCTCTCGCAGTCTGGAATCCCTTGGGGGATGTCTGCCTGCCTGCTTAGGCCCACTCCCGAGGATCAGGCCTAAGTCAGCAGGCGGACATCCCTCTTGCAGTCTGGGACCCCTTGCTCCTTACTGCCCGCCTGCTCGCTGCTCCTTAGGGCTGCCACAGAGGCGGGAGAGGCTCCCACCACCACCGCTGTTGCTTGCCAGTCCTAAACCCAGCTTCTGGCTGAGTGGTGCTTCCCCTGTGGGAGTGCACTGACCACCAGGGAGCAGCTCCTGCATTGAGCATCTGTCCCCTGGTGGTCAGTGTGCATCATAGTGACCGGTTGTTCTGGTTGTTCTGCCATAAGGGTTGCTTAGGCTTTTATTATATAGATATATCTTTCTTTATTGATTACGGTATTACATATGTGTCCTCATCCCCCTTTAACCCCCCCACCCCCCCCACTCATTCCCTCACCCCCCTGTTTTCTGTGTCCATTGGTTGGGCTTATATGCATGCATACAAGTTCTTTGGTTGATCTCTCCCCCTTACCCCCACTCGTGCTAGCTTCTTAATACTATTCTGAATGACTCATCAAATATCACTCATTTAAAATATATTCACCAATAACCTAGCAAATATTGATTGAACATCTATGGTCAGCATCAGCCAAAGTACTGATGGTACAACATTGAACAAAACACACAAAATCCCTGCTGTCATGGACCCTGCATTCTAATGGGTCAGAGGAACAATAAACAAATAAAATATATATGTCAGATGGTGATTTATCATGCAATTTGAACTTTCCAAACCCTTTCCCTTTTGAGCATGTTTTTATAATTACTCCAGACAACAGGTATAAAGTAGGACTTTCCTGAGCAAAAGTGGACATCTGGTCACCATAGACATGAAGAAATATAAAGCTAATAAGGTCATGGAGTATGGTGACATTAAGTAAAACCAGGGGACCTGGATTCTTTTCTTTTAAATATATATATATAGTTTTATTGATGTCAGAGAGGAAGGGAGAGGGAGAGATAGAAATATCAATGATGAGAATCATTGATCAGCTGCCTCCTGCATGCCCCCTACTGGGGATCGAGTGCCCTGACTGGGATCGAACCGTGACCTCTTGGTTCATAGGTCAACACTCAACCACTGAGCCATACCAGTCAGGCAGGGACATGGATTCTTAATCTAAATTGTCCTTGGACTACCCATGTTACCTTTGGTTAGTCACTTCTGTTTCGGTGGGCCATTTTTCTCCAACCTTGAAATAGTTATCAGCAAATCTGCCACCTGTATCATTGGGAAAATTCAAGATTCCTATCTGCAAAGCACATTGTCTCACAGAGGAATTATTCATAGTCTAGGAACCTGAATTCCACTCCTGTCTCTTCTAGAAAGTAGCTATATGTCCTTGGGAGTTTATCCCTGTGGCTTAGTTTCATTCTCTTCACACTTCACCCTTCTGTTCAACATTACCTGAGCAACTACTACATGCTCCCAATAGGAATATGTTTCCTCATTTTTGTAGGATGGGAATAATAACACCTCCCCTACCTGCTTTGTCCATTTACTAGGGGTATAAACCACAGCTCTTAATGCTGAAGGATCACATAAGATATTTGATCCAGCTTGGGCTTTTGGGGAGGTTGGGGAGGGTGGGGAGAAGTTAAAATAGTATTGTTTTTACATTTTAGAAATGAGGTCAAAGGCCCAGGAGTGAGAGAGGGCACATACCTCTGGTTGGCAGTACTAAGCTTTGCCCGCTACTCCAAAACCAGGTGCAGCTGGAGGAATGCTTCCATAAGTGAAGAGCATCTTGTCTTAAATGAAGCCATTGTATTACTCCTTTCTCCCAGAGCTTGGGGTCGCCTTTCCCTTTCCAGGTCGGAAAAGACTAATAGAGTCACCAATCTTAAGTGTAAAAATCTCTAAGGATTGGGGAAGATGTTTTGTCTCCCTACTGGCTGCCTCCTTTTTAAAACATGAAAACCACCAAGTTCCCTCTTCTGGTGTATCTTCACTGAGTTCCAAAGGCACCTGGGCCACCACACAGTACATGCAAAAGCAGCAAGGCATCTGCACAGCAGGAAAGGGCTACATGCAAACGAACTGGGACCGGGAGGTGAGTCCTCCCGTGCGTACATGGTCTGCTCTCCAGGTCCAGGCCAAGCTTGCTGACCCAGCCTTCCCCTGAGGTCCTGTTTACCCAACAGGTTGATATTTTTCTCAGTTCTTGGGAGGTGATAATGTGTTCCACATATGAAATTCATAGCATTTGTGTTTGGCCTCCTTTGCCATTCGAAGGGTTGTGAGGGGCACCATTTTAAAATTAATTTGCTGGGTGTTCTGTCTATCTGTTCGGAACAGGAGGAAGCCAGCCTGGTCCGAGTATTTATCAGACACATGCCGCCCATCTGCCAGAGCTAGGTCGAGGAGGATTTGCTGTTAATCCTTCAGACCCATCTGTAGGGGTTTCAAAATGCTGACTAGGAAGCTAGACAAGATGAGGTTTATTTAATTAGAAAAACGGCTCTGGAGGTTACTGGAAAGCACTCTGAAGAAGGAAGGGCTTGGAGCGCATCACTCCTGCAGGGGTGGGCGTGGGCTCAGAGAGAGCCGAGGTGGTTTTGTGTTGGGCTGGGGTGCTTTGTTTTGATTTTAAAGTTATGTGGTCTGGACAGGGCAGCCAGCTTCCTCTCCAGTCATGCACAAGGCACACCAGCCTCAGCTTGGACAATTCCACAGGAAGTTCCTAGGTGGGATGTGATGCTGAGCCAAAGAAGACCAGCATTTATTCTGCAGGTTTGGGTGCAAACTGCAAATGACCAAAGAGCTTGATGAGGCCAGGGCAGGGCTAGGCGGGCAGCTGAATTCCTGGCACTTATGCTCACCTGCTAGAGGCTGAGAGCAGCTTGGGGCCAACACTGTTACCTACGCTTTAGTCCTCAAAATTCGCTGGGAGATTCTTGTAACTGGGGCTTATTACCATTTGAGATACATTTTTGAGGAAAGGGAAACAACAAAATTGCATTTAAATTTCCCCCAATGGAAAAAATGACATCCGTTCAAAACAAAATAACCAGCAATCGCACATTTTCTTTTTAGTATGAAAATATTATTAGCATAATTGGTTTCTGCAGGGCTGCCATTTGGGACAACCGGGCAGGGGAAATTGTGTGCCTTCCCCCAGCTTCTGATTGTTATTTCACGGCAATAGAAAGCATGACAATTTTCATTGAAGTGGGTGGAGATAAATGGTCCCCTCTCTGCCTAGGGCTTTTTGAAATGGTGTCCCTGTTGCTACCCAGATTCCTGGACACCAGTTTCCCAAGGATTACTTTTTGGAGGCTGAGATTTTTTTTAGGGTTATCATTCAGGGACCAGGGACCACAAGCTCACCTGGGAGTAGGTGTCCAATCAAAGCAATTGTTTGCTGGAAAGAACAAAAATATTTACAGGGTGGGGAACAGGAGGTTTACAGTTGTTTGTATGGAAAATAATACAATACACACACACACACACACACACACATATGCATATGCCTAATATGCAAAGTGTCCCCTCGGGAGTTCGACCGAGAGATTGGGAGTTTGATTGCTGGCTATGACGTGCGCTGACCACAAGGGGGTGGCGTGGAACGAAGGGAGGCGCCAGTCAGCAGCAGGCAGCTGGTAGGGACCCTATCTGAGCACAAATTTCATGCACTGGGCCTCTAGTAATTAGTAATAATACAAGAATAAACTCTGTTTCGCATACTCATACCTGTAAACCTACTTTTGCCCCACCCTGATTGTCCTCCGTTCAGGGGAGCATGGAGCTCTGGCCTGCTCTCCACATGTGTCTGCTTCTTTCTCCGAGTAGGGGATGCAAGGTTGGCCCAGCAGAGTCGCCCCAGAGCAGTCAATCTTTCCATTTCACCTTCTGCCTTAGAATTTCCCAGAAATCCTTTCTTCTTCCACTCTGGAAACGATGGCAGATAAGGGATGCCAGGAATCCTGGGGAGGTTAGGAGTCAAAGTCCCCTCAGCTGTCCAAACTCAGTAACATCAAGATGTCCAGATTCTGGCCCAGCCAGTATGGCTCAGTGGTTGAGTGTCGACCCATGAACCGGAAGGTCACAGTTAGATTCCTGGTCAGGGCACATACCTGGGTTGCAGGCTCAATCCCCAGTAGGGGGCATGCAGAAGGCAATCAAGCAATTATTTTCTCTCATCATTGATGTTTCTATGCCTCTCTCCCTCTCCCTTCCCCTCTCTAAAATTAATAAAAACATTTTAAAAATGTCCAGAGCATGACTGAGAGGAAAGAGGGAGCTGAGCAGCACTCACTGGAGGGGGAGTTTCAGAGAGCGCATTCCTCTGTAAGCAGAGCTATCCCAGGCACACTGCACCCAAGCCTGTGTGTTTTGAGAGGGTGGACTGAACTGTCATTTCAGTGGAAAAACAGCCAGTCCAGTTTTCAGGGTCATATAGAACCCATAGCCATTTAATTGCTTGCATGTCCCACCATGCAACTGGTTCCACTGGAATGTTAAAAAAAAAATGGCAGCAAAATCCAAAGATGACTCTGATTATTGAAAATAAAATGTAATTATGCTGCAAAAGAGAAACTCCTTCGTGTCAGCCTTCTGCTTTTGTTATTGAAATATACGTCATTTCTTTTCAGATACATAAGAAGGGATCTTATATTGGTGAATAAAAATAAAAAAAGAATATTTCATCCCTAGCTGTCGATGACTTGTTTTATCTTTTAAGTAAGAGCCCCAAATGCCTTTGAACAGCTGGTTTCAGGAAATGCAATATTCAGCATCAGGTGACTGCATGTTGGAAACATGATGGCTTAGACTTAATTTTTTATATTATTATCTAAAATTATCTGTCTTCTTTCATACAAGTTGAATAAAGCAACTTGAGTGTGTGAAATATTTAGTATGGGCAATCCCTTGCAGAAGTAAAGACCTTGAAAGATGGATTATACCTTTTTTTTCAATCAGAAATTTTCTTCTGCATAGATTTTTATTGAATACTGGGCAATTCTATGCATTTCTATTTTCTGGAGTCATTTCAAAATTTCCCTACCATTGTAATTGGGTTGAAGATGTCACCAGTAAGCTGAGAAATATCAACTCAGGCACTTCACTTGGGGCTGGCTTTAAAGATGATTAAGTAATGATCTTTTTTAACATGTCAAATGAATCATGAGCCTCGAAAGCTCATAAAAATCACCTGAGCTGACTTCTCTTTTTGTTCCCAGATCCGCAAGGCTTTACGCTGAGCTCTCTTTACCTTGTGAAAACCTGGAGCTTAAGGCCAACACATTCTAATGCGCCTGGAGAAAGTGTGGTTTTCAAACCAGGGCTACCAGAAGGGTGGCTTTCCCCTCTCCCCCAGACTCGAGGGGTCTTGTCTCAATGCAGGGGCGTCTGGGTCTCAGTGGGTATGGATTGGCAGGAGGGCTCCTCTTGGCATCATTTCCCTCAGATATTAATTAGTGAGCTTGGTGGGTGCCCTGAGATTGGATTTGACCTGGAGGGCTCTTAAACTGGGCCTATGGTGGGCTTCAGAAGGCCCCAGACCCCTAGAAATGTTAACACTTGTGTGTGTTTTTCAAGAGAAGAATCCCAGTTTTTACCAGATTCTCACAGTATTCCCCCCAAATTGAAACAATTAATTTTAAAGCAAGAGTGATGCTTACACCTTCCCCTTATGCAAAAGAACATGAGCAAACCAGGTGTGGCCTTCCCGGCAGAGGCAGCAAGACCTTGTTTTATCTCCCAGGCCCTTATCATTCGTTGCCTGTATTCCCATATTTGCTTCTAAACACGTTGTCTTCACTGTCATGTCTCTCAAGAACCTTTCACAAAGGTAATATCTTTGTATTTCCTGCCCTTGCTTATTTTTTGTTTTGCTGTTGGTAACACTCAAACCTTTTATTAACAGGTCATTCATTCGTCTTTTTCTAGAGTTCCCATTAAGAGCTCTGGAATCAGGCTGTTTCTGTGCACATTTAGATCTGCCCCTTACTGGCAGTATGCCTTTGAGAAAATTAACTTTCCTAAACCTCTTCCGAAAACCAAGATGATAATTATACTTACCTCATAGATTTATGGTGAGAATTATGATCATGCATGCAAAGAACTTAGTTCAGTGTTGAGAATATTGTACATTATCAATAAATGGTTAAAAATATGTATTCATCCTGTTGGGGAGCACAAGAGACTTGGTTGGCAGGTTGTAAGGGGGACATTCTGATAAAAGGGAAGTGTGTGGAAGGCCACCTGCCCTGTTTATCGGGGGACTTAATGGGAATGTCGAAGGCGGCGCCCCTAATTATTCCTTGACCTTTCCAAACAAGTCTGTGTATGGGCAGACCCCCAGGTGTTTACTGGAATCCTTATGCTTAGTCCCTGGATGCCCTTGCCTAGAGGACAATGCAAACACATGTGTCCTCCCAAGATTACTCACCCTACTGATTGTATCTAAAGATAAAAATTCCAGTAAAGGCCTAACGAGGCAGGCAACAGAGGCTGCCCTGGCCACTAGAGCCAGGGGCCCCTTAGCCCTCTCTTGCACAGTCATACTGTGAGTAATCTCTTCATCCATCGTTCAGGAGCTGCTGGTCAGGCCCGGCATCATCCCACAATATTTAAGGACCCATTGGTACCAGGCGCTGTGCTAGTTAAAATCAATGCTGACTAACAGGCTGAGTGCTTTGTTCTCCTGGGGCTCATGGTCTTCCCAGTAATTACCTGGTGTCCTTGGCAGGACAATAGAAAGACCATTTGCAGCATTTAATCAACACCTCTTTGCCTCTGCCCAGGTCACTCCTACCAATAACAATAGTGTTAACAGCCACAAAAATGGCAGCAAATACATATGCAGGGTGCTCCCAAAAATGTATACATACTTTAACAGCTGATAGCTCAGTTTTGAAAATGAAACGTATTTTAATAAACACTGCCTTTATAATTATTCAAAGTGTGTGTATACATTTTGTTGGGACACCCTATATAGTATTACTACATGCCAAGTACCAATCTAAGTACTTTCCACATGTGGACTGGTTCAGTCTCACAAAGTCCCTTTGAGGTCGTTTTTCTCTTCATTTTATGGATGAGGAAATTGAGACACAGAGAGGGAAAGTAACTTGTCCAAGATCACACAGCAATGAGGCTTTAGAGATGGTGCCCAGGCTGCATCATTCTGACTAAGAATAATATTGAATAATGAATCAGAATGTGACCCTCTCCCCTTTCAATCCTGCCTCATTTAAAACCTGTCTCAAAACTCTCTTCTCCCGAAAAGCCTTACCTGACATCATTTGTACCATGACTTTGCAACTGCTGATCCCTTCATTATTCTTTGTGCAGCCCTGATTTATCCCCTCAATACGTTGTTTGCAAGTGTTCAACGCAAGTTCCTCAAAAGCAGAGAGAGTATCTCTTCCTTAACTGGAGAACTTCATGGTGCCTACTTGAGGACTTTGCCCTTGCGGAAGAATCCAAACATTCTTGGTGACACATAGTTATTTTGAGACTTATTTATTCAGTGAGTGTTTATGGAGCATCTAAACCAGGGCCAGGCTGGCCCAGCACTGTGGATACAGAGGTGAAAAAAGACAGTGATGGTGCTCACGACACCGAGAGCAGCTGGGGAAGGGGAACATGTCAACAGCCCCCAAGCAAGTGCTACAAAGAAGGGCTCACAGTTTGAGGGTGGTCTACCTGGGGTGGAATTTGACTCCATGGAGAAGGTCAGGGAAAGCTTCCTGGGGGAGGGGGCACTTTAGCTGAGACCTGAGGGATGAGCAGCACTGACCCAACAAAGACTGTGGTAGGAGGAGAAGCTGGGTGAGAAGCAGGAGGGTTCTTGGGACACCAGGAACATGGTGGAAGATGAAGTGGCAGCGGGGCCCTTTTGATCAGGTCAGAGTTAGTGTTTATCCAAAAAGGAAGGGGGACTTTTAAGGGTTTTAAGATGATCATAACTTGTATTACGATGGTGATGTCAAAGGAGAGAAGTGAGTGTATTTGATGAATATTTGGAAATAAATGCAGAAGTATTCAGTGATTGATTTGTGGGGAGTTGGGAAGAACCATTTTTTATCAAACACTTTATGTTCCTTGCACTATTCTTAGTGCTTTACAGAGAGATTCATTTAAGGCACACCTTAGTGGTAAATGTGTTCTCCCCAATTTATAATGAGAAAACAGAGGAATGGGTCAGTAAATGGCAGAGCTGGGAGTTGGGCCCAGGCAGCTGGGGTCCAGGCCCTTCCTCTTGCCCACAGTGCTCAAGTGCTCTCCGTGTCCAGCTGGCTCCACGGATGAAGGGTGACATCAGTCAGCAAGATGAAAACAGTAGTAGAGAGCCTGCTGCAGGGGTGGACAGTGAGACGGGGGGGTCATACTTGGTCATGTTGAATTTGATTTCAACTACATTGTGGAAACCAAATTCATGGGATAGTCACTTACATCTTCCTCTCCCTCAGGTCTTTGCTTAAATCAGGGTTAGGGAACCTTTTCTCTGCCAAGGGCCATTTGGATATTTATAACATCATTCGAGGGCCATATGAAATTATTAACTTAAAAATTAGCCTGCCATATTTGGTCAAACATTTAACTAACTCATCCCTAATGCCTTGGCAGGGCCAAACCAAATGATTTTGAGGGCTTTATATGGCCTACAGGCCAGACGTTCCCCACCCCGGCTTAAATGTTACCTTCTCAACAAGGTTTACCCTGACCACTCTGTTTATTTTATTTATTTATTTAAAAATATTTTAGCCCTAGCTGATTTGGCTCAATGGATAGAGCATCGGCCTGCGTACTGAAAGGTCCCAGGTTCGATTCCAGTCAAGGGCACATACCTGGGTTGTGGGCTCGATCCCCAGTGGGGGACTTGCAGGAGGCAGCCGATCCATAATTCTCTCTCATCATTGATGTTTCTATCTCTCTCCCTCTTCCTTCCTCTCTGAAATCAATAAAAATATATTTTAAAAAATAAAAATATTAAAAATTTTTTTTATTTTTAAAATCTATATTGTTGAAAGTATTACATATGTCCCCTTTTTTAAAAAAATATTTTTTATTGATTTCAGAGAGCAAGGGAGAAGGAGAGATAGAAAAATCAATGACGAGAGAGAATCATTGATCAGCTGCCTCCTGCACACCCCCTACTGGGGATGGAGCCTGAAACTCTGCCCTGACTGAGAATCGAACAGTAACCTCCTGGAGCATCACCATGGAGCAACGCCGGCTGGGCTGACCACTCTGTTTAAAATTGCAACCTGCCCTGTCCCATTAATCCCCTGCCCCAACTCCTTTTATCCTTGCTTCCCCCACCACACACAACATTTATTACCTCTTAATATATTCCATATTTTACTTATTTGTCAAGTGTATTATCATTGTCTGTCTCCTCTTTGAGAATGTAAGCTTCTCTAGGGCAGGGATCTGTGTTTTGTTCGATGATGTAACCCAAGAGTCTGGAGCAGTGTCTGGCACATAGTGGACACTAACTCATGCTTACTGAGTAGATAATTAAAATTTACTTTTCAGCGGGACTGGCTATAGAATGCCAAATTTGTCTAGAAGACTGGAATTCATGTTTACATGTCAAAATCCTGGCACTGACTAATTGGAATAACTCCATGAGCAACTTCTACTGATTTATATGTCATCTTAGTGACTGCTATTATGTAAGTTAGTGGATTAGATCCATTATGACCCTTTGCTTCCTAGTTTTTTTTTTTTTTTTAAATATATTTTATTGATTTTTTACAAAGAGGAAGGAAGAGGGATAGATAGTCAGAAACATCGATGAGAGAGAAACATCGATCAACTGCCTCTTGCACACCTCCTACTGGGGATGTGCCCGCAACCAAGTTACATGCCCTTGACCGGAATCGAACCTGGGACCTTTCAGTCCGCAGGCTGACGCTCTATCCACTGAGCCAAACCGGTTTTGGCTGCTTCCTAGTTTTATAAGGAATGACTCCTGTTCCATGACAGGTGGTATTTGTTGACCTTGTAAGATGAAATAATGTGCTATGTTTTCTCTTTTGCTCCCTGTTTTTTTATATATATATTTTTTATTAAGGTATTATATGTGTACATATCTTACCATTGCCCCCCCACGCCACTCCCATACATGCCCTCACCCCCCAATGTTTTGCATCCATTGGTTACTCTTATATGCATGCATATAAGTCCTTCAGTTGATCTCTTATTTCCCCCACCTCTCCCTAACCTTACCGCTGTAATTTGACAGTCTGTTTGATGCTTTACTGCCTCTGTATCTAGCTCCCTGTTTTTTTGTGTTGTTTTTTTTTTTTTCTTTACTCACGTTGTGTTGATGTACTAACATCCTTAATACATTCAGCTAAATGAGCAAGGCAGAGCTGGTCCGTGGTGTATTTCCTTGCTCGCCTTCTATCTGAAGGCTAAAGCAAATGGCTCGCAGTTTAACTACCTTGACCCTCACATATTGTCACGAATATGCACTTATTGGAGGCTTCTGTCATGAATGGGCAGTATTCAACACCAGCCAGAGAATTTTAGAGGGACAGCAAAAGGCATGCTTCTTACCCATTCTTCGGGATCCTCTAAGTTCTCTCACTTTATTAATAGAAATTAGGAGAAAGCAAAATGCTTAGTACTACATTATCTCACCTGCCACTCTCTCCCCCAAAGCCATAATTCAGCTGTGAGCATTATGACCACAAGGTGTGTAGGGGTGGGTGGAAGAGTCCTTTCTGAATATGTAAAGCCCTAGCAGAAAGTGCTATCCTGTTGCCCAATGTACTATACTCAAGACATGACTTCATGCATTTCTCCTGGAAATGAGTTCCCAGAAAAGGATTTCTCTTTAGGCAAACGTGTATATGTGTGTGTGTGTGTGTGTGTGTGTGTGTGTGTGTGTGTGTGTGTGTGTATGTGTGTGTGTGCATTTGGTGAGGAAGGGCACCATGTAACCTAACACACTTTGCTCCTTGCCTTAGTTACCTGGAGACTTAAAGCCAAAATCAATGCTCAGCAACACTAATTAACTCTAGAGAGTTCCTGGAAGACCCACTTCCCCGCTTCCCCAGGGGGCCTCTGTTCTTTTCCATCTTTAATTGTGCTGTTTGCTATGATTTTTCACTTTGGAAGTCACCCGAAGCCTCTTTTGGAAGATGTGAGAGATAATCTGAATTGTGGTCAGCTCCCCTGGCCCAGGCTCCCATTTCTTGGTGGGAATTTGAGACTCTCTGGTAGGAATGATGACAGTAAAGGTGGACTTCTACTTCCTGGCTCTGGAAGGTAAAGTGCTAAACACTTTCAATCCTCCACAACAGTCCTGATTTTCTGCACATAATTATCTGCTCACAGCAAGTAAATGCAAGGTCAGGATTCTAAGTGCAATGGCCAGATTCTGGAGCCAGTGTAACCTTAGGACGAGGCCATGGAGTTCGCCTGCTTCCCCTGTTTCCCAGCTGCACTGGCTCAGGAAGGGAGGGCCCCAGGCTCTGGGACCGGCTGGACACTTCATAGCATCTTGCTCTGTCCCCAGTGACTCCACTTCACTCAGCCAGACACCAAGTGGTGGACAAGATGATACCAACTCTGAGGCAATGACTCAACATGGACCCTCCATTGGACCCCTACTCTGGTCTCCTCCCCCATGTCCCCATGAAATAAAAAAATAACCCTCCCTTTCAGGTTTAGGTAAAAGACCTTTCCAATGACAACTGTCCTGCAGGCTAGGGCCAGCATAGGGCTTCTCCCCTCTCTCTCCAGCCATGCTGGGTCCCAGGGGACATGAGAGTTACTATAACCATGGCTCTTGGGGGTAGGGTGGGGGTTTCACTTTGAGATTTTCTATCCCCCATCTCCATACCCTCTCCTTGTCCTCTGTGAGTTACAAAAAGCAAATTTCCAGTAGAGCAGGGCCTGGTATTGATCTCCATTCTCCTCCTGCCCTGCCCTTCCTCCCCCACAATCATCTTGTCTCCCTACTTGGTTTGAATTTTCCTCCCACTGGATTTTAAATCTCAAGCTCCAGCCCTCCCTCACCCCCTTTATTTTTCTGTTTTCTTTTTATTTCATTTTTTTTTTTATTTCCCTGAATAGTACGGTATCATGTCGTGCCTTCCATCCCGTACTTCAGCTATTAAGTTGTTGGCTCTATTACACAGTGGATTTTGATTTGGATCAGTTAGAGCTAATAGCAATTTTCAGTAAAATATTAACCAAACACTCACAAAAATCACTCGTGTGGCTCCATCCTCTCCTTCAATAGGATTAATCAAGATAGCTATTTACTTTTTCCACCACTCCAGTGTTTTCCCACCTTCCACTCCAAACAAGAAAATGACGCTAAATTCATTTAATACAAATTTATATTATTGTCTGAGGCATTTTAAGCAATGCTTAATTTAATTTCCTTGTTTGGAGTGTGGTATTGGAGAGCAGGACCAGCGTAATGTAAAAATGGGATTCGCCCCTCCACCGGGCACCCAGCTACATTCTCCAGTGATTCACAGGAGCTCTGTTTACATTCCATTGCAATTCAAATGCGCCAAATCATCTCTCTGTCCTGCAGCCAAAAAAAAAAGTCAGCCTCTGAAAGCAGATCATCCCACCCCTGGCGGGCTTGACCCCCCGGATGTGATACAAGTCCTCTTATTTGATTAGACTGCTGACGACAGGTCAGATATGTTGACTGTTCATGTTCTCTTGGCCTGGTAATCAGTTAGCTAGAGTTCTCGTCTTTTCTGCTTTGGGAAATGGAAATAACCTTTATTGAGCACCTATAATATTGAGCACCTATAAAGCTGGTTAGAAACCAAACAAAACAAAAAAGCAAGAACAAAATAACATCATCATCTCATTTTTAATTCTACTAAAAAATCCCTTGAGTAAATGGGGTAATGTTCCTATTTTACATCTAAGAACAGTGAAAAGCAGAGAGGACACATAATCTGTCCGAGGCCACATGGCCAGTCGGTGGTTGCAATGCAGAGAACCAGGTGCCCCACGCCGCTGGACTTCGCGTTATCTCTCAGGCCTAAGTGCACAGGGTCACTCCATTGTGGGACAGAGTTTCTCAGCCAGGGGCTGTGAATGGTGAGCTTCAGCCAGGACATGAAGTCCCTGAAATGGTACGTGTACCTTTTGGAGGAGGGGGTCCACAGCTTTCTTCATTTCTGAAAAGGCTCCTTGACTTAAAAAGTAATAATTACTGGTACCTTGGGCTTTTTGTGAGGACCAGTGACAAGACACACATGCTCCCTATTCCACACTTGCACTTGGCCAGATCTTGAGTAATATGAACACATCAACAGTTACCATTTATTGAGGACCTACTATGTGCCAGCTCTGCTGGGTGCTCTCAGCCATTGGAAGGGCTGGCGAAGGGCAGCAGCATTCCTCTTAGAAGTCTTCAAGCCAGCCTGGTAGTAATAAAAACAGAGTTGCCTGTAGCTGCTGAACATGGCAAGTCTCCAGGCAGCTTAGATTTCTGAAGTGATGCTCTCTCTCCTCTTCCACCCAGTGTTCCAGACTAGTGTTACCCCATCTAAGCTTACTGGTTCCACTGCACACAGAGCAGAGCGTAAGAGATGACTCCTAGTTCCTCTTCTGCCATCAGCTCCAAATGGCTTGAGCAGAATACCCTAGTTACTGTAATATTGCCACCTATGAAATGCAATCAATACCTACCTCCTTCTCCCACTCTTAGTAAGTCAGCAAATCAAAACAAAAACAAACTTAGGAAATATGTGGGTGTTACTTACGAAGATTATGAAGCTAATAAGGTCCTGATCATTTAATGCAATGCTAATCTATTTCACTGACATCTTGGAATACTGGTTTCCAAGCAGTGGTAAAATAATGAAGACACAGTCCCTGGCCTCAGGGAGATTAATATCCATGTATATAAAGGCAGGTTTACAAAATAGCTGTAGCACAGGGGAGAATAGAGGACACATTACAAGAAAGCTCTAAATTACTTGCTGTGGGATGTCAGAAGAGGGAAACACACCTTGCTTGGGAGATGAGATTGGGGAAGGCATCGTGTAGAGGTGGGATTTGAAGTCCTGAAATAATGGAACAGGCAGAGAATGTTTCTGAAGGTGTGAATAGCAGAGGCCATGATAAAGAGCATGGGATGTCTGGGATATGTTTGGACACTCATGAGCAGCCATGGTTGCCTGGATGGTAGCCCTGCTCGGCCAGCAGTAGAAGGTAGACTGATAGGCCGGAGTGAGGGCCAGCTGAATTCACATGTCATCCACCCATAGAGAGTCTGACTTAAAGGCCCCTACTGAAGTTTGGACTTTGGAATTTTTTAATAATCCTCTCCCCCCAGTGATTCTAACTTGCAGCTAAGGTTGAGAACTACTAGGCTAGATGGTCTTCAAGGTTCCCTTCAGCCTTGGAGAGAAGAACTGTGCCCTTTTTAGCAAAAGGAACTTGGGTTGAGTGGGTGGCTGGTTGTAATTGCTGAAAAGCTGGTTGAAAGCTCTTCGTCCTCAGGCAATGGGTCCCTGATAACCCTGGAGGGCGATTCTAGGAACGAGGTCCAAAGCCCACCTACAGGGAATGCAGTGGGCCCGGTAGGGGCAAGCGACCTAGTAGTCCTGCTTCATCAGAGGGGGCAGCCTCTACTCAGCTCTTGCCAATTTGCTGCAAAGTGGGAATGTGGGCCTCGGGTTGCCAAGTCTTGGGACTTTTCAAGAGAAATGAGGAATTTGGTAAAAAATTCAAATGTTTGATAAAAACACTACACAAGCCAAATAAAACCCAATGGCCAGCTGGATTCACTCAGCATGTCTTTAGTTTGATACTTATTATTTAGAGTTTTGATTATTAAAAAGAATTGGGGAGAGGAGGGAGGGAGATGGAGCTGGAAGAGGGTGTGGGGGGATAAATTGTGATGGGAAAGAAAATAAAATCAAATAAAGAATTGTTTTTTCTTTTTATTAACCAATTGCTACCTGACATGTAATCTTTAGAGAGAAAATGTTTATATTGACTCTGTGGTTTCTTTTCTTCTTTTTTTTTTTTTACTGTAATATCTGGCTGAGGAGACATAAAAAACTCCCGTATATATTTATCCACTAATGGCCAATAGGGTTTGCCTATACTCTCACTCCCATATTATTTTGAAGCAAATCTCAGATATTATCTCATCCCCTCCATAAATATTTCAACATAACCACAGTACAACAATCACACCTAAAAATGAATAAACATTTTTAATAATATCCAAAGTTTAATTTCCAGTCATCTCAAAATTTCAACATTTAAAAAGAAAATTAGTTTGTTTGACTCAGAATCCAGATTAAGTCCACACGTTACAATTGGTTGACATGCTTATGTTTGCTTTTGATATTGTTGTTCGCACATTGATTTTGCTGAATTGGCTATTATGAATGTGTTTGTATGTAACCCTCCACCAAAGGATTTGTAAAAATGTAATGAAGGTTTTGCAAGGCCAAGCTCTGTGATTATATTAGAAGTTCGCTTGATAAAGTCAGTCTTATAAACAGCTAAATTCTGTCAAAGAAAAATCCATTTTTAATGCATGATTGAATATTGATAATTAGTGGGAACTATGAGGAAGTCATATGCAAAGATTAATTACCAGCTGAGCTCTGAGGACGCTTTTCTTCCTTTGTAATCTCACCTCCTGAGAGAAGTAGTCTATATTGGTCCTAGAGCGAATTGACAGATATGTCCAGAAAGAAAAGCTACAGACTTTAATCTTTATTGGTCATGCTTAATTGGATGTACTATTATTTTTTATTTGCAGAGAGAATATTTGTCAGTTAATTCTTTCTGTAATGCTGGCATGGGGAGGCGGGGTCCTGAGGCCTTTTCACTGTACTGGATGGCTGAGGCTATGAGTTCTACGATTCTCAATATTTCTCCTTATTGGACGTGTTTGAAATCAACTCCTTACAATAGAAAAGCAAATTGTCTGAATCCAGGTCGTCCTCTACAGCAAGCATGTCAAACTCAAAGGCTAACACAGGCCAAATAAGCAAGGTTTAAGTTTATGTGGGCCTCAAAAAAACAAAAAGCTTCAATTGTTATAGAAACGTAGCTTTATTTCGATAGAGACATACTGAATACAAAGGGCTGAAATAAACGAGTAATCATTAACATAAAATAATAGAACATTTTAATAAAAATTAATATTTTTCTCTTAAACATTAGCTTACCAGACACTGAATAACTGCACAAATTAATAAGTGTAATGCAAATAAACCTATTTTTCTTGTTCTCCAAAAGTGAAATATTTCATGTTGCGCACACCAAACAAGTCAGTACAAGACTAATGATGTGACAATCGGCTGCTAAAATATTCACTGCTAGTATTAGTGGAGAGAAATGGTGCGCCTGTACATAGGCGCGTAAGGGAAATGAATGCAGCACGATTATAGTAAGCAGTCATTAGCGAGCATTGTAGTTCGTTATTAACAATTATGTATAACAGGATATTGTAAAAATTAAGTTACAAAATTTTTATTAAAACGTTTCTTACATACTGTTATATTGGCTGGGCCGCAAAAATATTCATTGTGGACTGCATGCAGCCCGCGGGCCGCGAGTTTGACATGCTTGCTCTACCAACTGTCTTCATGGCTGTCACTAAACTCTGACAAGAAGTGACGCCCTCCCTGCTTCCTGCTTTAGAAAGGACTTGAGTGAATTGACCCCTGAATGAGGAAAACTACAAGGTGTCCCCCAAAAATGGATCCACACTTTGAATGATTATAAGTGTTTATTAATGTACAGTTCATTTTCAAAATTTAAAAGAATCCACAAAAATAAATTTTTTTGGTCAATGCCCGTTTTTCATGCTGATGATCATTCTGGTCCAGGCACTGCTGATAATGTGAAGCCAAGGAATCACAAACATCAAGAAACATTTCATTTGGTATTTGTGCACCCTCAAGTCATCAACTGTTGCCGGTTTTGTACTGTAAACTTGATCTTTTATTGCTATTTTTAAAATATATTTTTATTGATTTCAGAAAGGAAGGGAGAGGGAGAGAGATATAGAAACATCAATGCTGAGAGAGAATCATTGATCAGCTGTCTCCTGCACCCAACAGCAACCCAGGCATGTGCCCTGACTGGGAATCAAGCCGTGACCTCCCGGTTTATAGGGAGATGCTCAATCCCTGAGCCACGCCGGCTGGGCAAAACTTTTATCTTTTATGCATCCCCATAAAAAAAAGTCTAGTGGCACTTTAGGATAAATTTTCTTTGTTCAAAGCTTAGTGTGGCTTCACCCATTATTTCAAATCAGTTAAAGCTGAAACGGAGTGAAAATGGAGTTATCGGCTGTTAAAGTGTGTGTATGTTTTGTTTTTGGTTTTTTTTTTTTTTGCGGGGGACACCCTGTATTGTGAATCCATCAAATAAGAAGCCAGGCAGGCACGGCTGTTTGCACCTCTTGGTGCGCATTGCATTTGCACACCTGCCGGGGCTTCTGAGAGACATCCGCAGGCCAGTCTGTGACCGGCAGCAGCTCCGAGTCCGAGAGCAAAGGTGGCTGGTGGCTGGTGGCTGGTGGCTAATTACACGTTTGATGAACTTGTTAAGACAATGCCGCACGAGTCCTCTCTCAGCTGCAAATTGCCAGGTTACTGGAGAGTTTCCTGTATGGTTACCAATTACGCCTAATTTGGTCCTGAGATTTCCGCATTTGCCTTCCTGCCACCAAGTTTGAGATTACGAATCGCTCCTGTTGATCGCGAGTGGGGCTAAACTTCTGACGGTTGACACATGTAAGAAAGCCATTCAGGAACCCAGCCGTGTTTAGTCATCTTTACAAAACAGAACATCCACGGGTATTTGCATCCCTGAGAAAAGTTTGCTTTCTCTAGGTATTTGTTTTCACAAGGAATTTGTTACCTGAAAAACATAGGCTTCCAAATGGGCCACTGGGCCGAAAGGACAGCCACATGCTACCTGGGCAGGGACAGCCATCACATTCCTGAGGGGTGTGCATTCAACCCACACAGGGGGTGGGGGTGGGGAGAATGAGGCAACCTCAGTCCCCAGAGGGGGTGTTGGGTAGGTATCACCCCTGCCTGGAGACCCTGGAGAAGAGGGCTTTCCTTGAATACGGAAATAGCAGGCAGCCCCCTGACATTAGCAGCTTCATTAACCAGGGAGTTCTTCGGGACAGGAGCGCCCCCCCCCTACCTCCGAGGGGAGCCTTGTGCGCTACCTTCCCATCAACCGAATCCCTAGGTGCTTTTCGAGATATTTTTAATCAGTAAAGGACTAACTGGTAAGTTGCTCTAAACTGATTTTATTGGACTTATGGGGTGGTCTGCTCACCCAGGAGATGGAGGTCGCCTCTGGGGCTCTGTCAAAAAAGCCTTCTATGTGACCACAAACATCAGAAATCAGAGGGGTTTAAGGTTCCTGTGTTAGCATAACCAGGAAAAGACAGCTCGTTTGCTCTGTGCAGGTAGTCTCTCTTCCAAGAGGCGCTCCTAGATCCACACAGAGCAACCAAAAGCATCCATGTGACCCTAGAAATGAGAAAACCAATCCGGTTAATGAAGAACCCAGAGAAGGTCAACATCCTACTAAGATTAGCCAAGCGGCTACTCACAAAACCATGGAGTAAAGCTCAGACAACCTTGTTTTCCCTTAAGAATGGGAAGGGCCAGGTGACGTTAAGGTCTGTAATTGTGTCCCTCTTAGGCCCTTGTCTGACACCATTAGGGTTAAGTATAAATCATACCTATATTAACATCACGCAAGTTCAAGCCACAGTGGCCTTCTCAACCACTGGACTAGAAACTCCATAAGGACAAAGACTTTGTTTTGTTTACCATTATAACTTCATCGCCTGGAACAGGGCCTAGTACATAGTAGGTGCTCAATAAAGTTATGCATCGATGAAATGGATGATGTGCTGAAAAACAGTGAGGGTTAGTGATGCCAGTACTTACAAGTTACTTGACTTTGTACAAGTTTTATTATTTCTCTTAGCCTAAGTTTTTTAAACTACAAGATGGAAATTATTCCTTGGGTTGTGAGATTTAAAATTAAATGGGATATTTTGTAAAGCCTTTGGTCTATAATGGATATGCAAGAAAAGTTCCTCACTACATGCCCTCCACTTTGATCCTAAGAGAGTCAAGGCAGAGTTCCAACTCTGATCTTAGTGATTCAAACTAGCTTCCAGCATGGTGGTTTCACCTAGCTTCCTATGGAGGAAAAAGTTTTAAATGTCAGAGAATGAGTTTTCACGGTAAGAACTGCATTTCACAAAATGCTTTAACAATACAAAATAACAAGATTACTCAGGACAACCTCAGAAAAGAACTATATAACATTTTCTAAATGAGAATTTAACACATAGTCGACTTGAAAAAATATTTGAGTGCATAAATGAATAAATGAATGGACGGTGCGATAAATTTAGCCTAAAAGGCTTTACTAAATTTTGCATTGATTATCAGTAAATTTCGTTTTAATCAAAGCAGCCTATCCTGTTTCCAAGTGCTGTCATTTTGTCAGTGGGCTTCTTTTGATCCTGCTGAAATGCAAAATTTACATTTCTGCATGAAAAGAAAATCTGTTCTAAATTTCTTTCATTTTCCCAGCAAACATGTTAAGTCGTTAGTAACTATACATGAGGTTTAAGCACTTCAAACATCCTTCATTCTCTCCTGTCCGTGTGTGTGTGTGTGTGTGTGTGTGTGTGCATGCACACGCTTTCTATATTGTACAGAAGGTGATCCTCTGTACTTGCAAGATTCTCACTAGTGCCCAGGGAAGTTCTGGGCATGCAATAAGTAAAAGGAAATGACGCCAAGAGGAAGGTTGTGCTGTTTTCCATCAATGAGAGAATAACAGCGTGCTCAAGGGAGGCTGCCGGAGAGGCTTCCTAAGGCTCAGTTCCAGAAGGGAAAGTTGAAGACTTCTTGAAAAAGCTGTTTTTGGTGCAAGAAAGGTTGGGGGTGAGTGGGTAGGGCTCTACTTTGAGATTACTTTCCTAGGGCAAATTGACTAGATCAGTAGTCGGCAAACTCATTAGTCAACAGAGCCAAATATCAACAGTACAACGATTGAAATTTCTTTTGAGAGCCAAATTTTTTAAACTTAAACTTCTTCTAACGCCACTTCTTCAAAAGAGACTCGCCCAGGCTATGGTATTTTGTGGAAGAGCCACACTCAAGGGGGCAAAGAGCCGCATGTGGCTCGCGAGCCGCAGTTTGCCGACCACTGGACTAGATGACTGTGATGCAGAATCTGTTGAAAGGAGGGGCGGGGGAAGAAAAAGGAAAGCTTCTCCTTGGCTTGAGACGTCCCCTGCCAAATTTCTCCTGCAGCACATTTTCATGGCAAAGCCAGGAGACAATGAACCTAAGGCTGTTGAAAATGCCAGCCCGTGGAATATAGTACTATAAAAGCAGCTTCGACTGGAGAGAGTGGGAGACACTTTGCCCACCCGGGCTGTCCTCCCTCCAACCCCACCACCCTTCACCTGCACCCCATGCATCCTTACCCTGTCCTCACCTAAGTCTTCCAGTCTGCTCTCCTCCGAGAAAGACGGTAACCTGCTCCCCGGGAGCAACTGCAGCTGCGGGCCTTGCCTCTTTCCCTCAGGAGAACTTGAAAACACCTGGAAACGGAAGCTTTCATATGGAATGGGGGTGGAGGGGCTGGAGGGACAACAGTACCATTGTCTTTAAGGAGCACCCATTTTCACAGGCAATGGGCTTGATTCTCTCTTCCGCAGTAGCACAAGGAGCTAGGCATCTCTGAGACTTCTCAACGGGCAGCTCCAATCTGAGTGTCTCCCCAAGGGATCTCCTGGGAAGCGGGGCTAGAGCATTCTCCCAGTCATTCACTAAGTTCCGGTGGCCTGTGTTTGGGGGTGCTAAGAGCTTTATTATACCCTTTATCATGTAACTGCTCAAGTCTCTGAGGCAAGAACAGACTTTTACCTGGATTAGGAAATCGAACGCATAGAGACTTTGGGATGCTTGTCCATGGTCAAAGAGCTAGTAAGTGTTAGAAGATCCTGGACTCAAAACACGATGCCCAATTCGGGCTCCCAGCACATATTCTGGGCTATAAGGTAGGTTTTTCTCTCCCTATCAAGCAGATGAGGAAACAACAGAGGAAGCCTTGCTAGATCATCCAGTAACCCCTGCACCCTCTGCCCCACCAGGTGTATTAAATCCATAGGAAAACACAACAGCAACTCTGAGTCATGCTTTTTAAAAAATACTCACTTGAGGATATTTTTTTTTCATTGATTTTTAGAGAGAGTGGAAGGGAGGGATGAGGGGGCAAGAGAGAGAGGAAAGAAAGAGAAATATTGATGTGAGAGAGACATATTGATTGTTTGCCTCACACGGTATGTGCCTTTGACCAGGAATCTAACCAGCCACCCTTCAATCCCCATGTTGATGCTCTAACTACTGAACACCACAGCCAGGGCTGGGTGGTGTTTTTTAAAAAAAGCAAACTTGATCCTTGTTGATTTAATTTCAATTCCAATATAAGTGGTTGTTCTCAGCAACATTAACCTGGAGAAAACACATCACCATAGAGCCCTGATGTTGGGCAGAGCTGAGGCGATGAAGAAAAATAAAGCAGGGTGAAGGGATGGAGGATGAAAGGGGGAGGTGGCTGTCACTCTCAAAGCCAGACATCTCTAGCAGAGGGCACTGCATTACCAATCTCTTTCTTGGATGAGAAGAGGGAGAAGGTGTGGGAGTGCCTGTGAGCACACACATGGGCACCTGCACCGCATGGAAGGCTGTGTGAAGCCGGAGAAGAGCTGTATCTGTCAAAATAGACTTCTCATGGTTAAACGGGCCCAAATCCATAACCAGCGGCTGGTGCTGCCGGAGGCCTCTTCATGCACTCTTCATTTCGTGAAAAGCCACAAACTAAGCTTTCAGCCTCCTCCTGTATCGTGCATGCTCCTGCCATCTGAGTCAACCACTGTAAGGGAGTTCACGGTTTTGTGTTTCAGTCAGTGGACTGAGAGCTGCCCCTCCCATCAGAACTGCATAACTATACCCTCATTTTCATTTATACTGACTAATCAGAATGCATGAGGGTCACCAACCAGGACTGCGTGATTTGGATCAATTAGAACTGTCATTTGCATTAAGTGGACCTAATTAGGAACCTGGGCAGGAACTTTCTCTATAAAAAGCACTCCCCTCCCACCCCCACCCCCCACACATACACATTCTCTCGCTCTATCTTGGTGGAGTGTACTTCCCGTTTCTGCCAGAAATGTTGCTTTTCTCTGGTTTGCAATCTCTTTCACCTGAAGAAAGTCTCTCTGTTTTCTAATATTCTTTGGGGGAATTTTTGTTGACAGCTGGGAGTGAGGGCAGTGAAGAATGGGGAGGAACAAGGGGATTAAACAAAATTTGCAACGAGTTGTTCCTTAGGCTTCCCGTTCTGTTTTCTTTCAACTCTTTAATGATCTCCCAGCGCACCCCGTCTTTCTCATCCGCACCTGTGACCTCTGCTGCATCCTCTGCTTCCTGCAATTTTGCTGTGAAGACGACAGTCATTCCTTCTTTCCCCATCAACTCCTCCGATGTCACATTTCCTAGAGACCTGGCTTGTCTCCTTCCTCATGTACACACCCTGTGTCTCAGTCCTCCAGGGCCCTTTAAGTGACCAGATAGCTATTTTTTTTCTGTACCCACTTAGCTCATTTTGCATTTGAATTACACTTTGACAGGCGGCAAATATGTCTAATGTTGAATTGCCCCAGGACCTCTCCTTATCGTTACAGTGACTTCCTTGGTGCTCTCATCCAGTTTCAAGGCTTTAAATACACCTATAATTTGATGATTCTCTGATTTATATTCCATGCAGACCGCTCTCTCTACCTATCTGACTTTTCCACTGGGAAGTCTAATATATCTACCAAAACCAAGACTGTGTGACCAAATCCTGGCTCCGTCTGCAGCCTCCTCCATCGAGTAAATGGCAGTTTGATTTTTCCAGCTGCTCAGGATAAGGTATTTGGGGCATCCTTTACTCTTCCTTTATTCTCACACCCTGCAAGGACTAGTTCACCTTCAAATAAACCCAGAATTCAACCTTTTCGCACACCTCTGCTACCACTTTGACCTAAACCACCATCGTGTTTGGCTTTGCCTCTTCCAACCGCCTCCTAACCATTTCTTCCTTGGCCTGCTCTTAGCTCAGCAGCCAGATTGATCTTGTTAAAAAGCAAATCAGGACACCTGGCTCCTGGTTTACACCTTCCAGTGGCTCTCACCTCACTCTGAGGAGTCAAGCTGGAAACTGCTCTCTTTACCTCGGCTTCTTTGGAAAAACAAACAAACAAACAAACGAACAAAACAAAAACAAAGCCAGCCAGCTCTACGCCCTTTCCTTTTGCTCTCCCTCCTTCTCTTGAGGCGTGTCAGGGCCACACCTTGGCTGCAGACTTCTCCTCAAGTGCCAATCAGTCACTTTAAAGCTGGTCAAGGTTAGATTTGCCCAGAAATGTTCTCCCCAGATCCAAGAACTCTCCCCAGAAGCTCTGGAAGAAAAGACATTCAAGGGCCCTTATCCAAGGAAAAACTGTCCCTTTTGTCCCCACCCATACACGAATCACCATTCTGTCACCAGCTCAGAGCCCACACCTACGGGGAAAACGCCTGTTTCCAGTAACATTTAGCCCAGCAGCTTTCTTCTACTTGGGCCTTCAACTATTTTTCTCTCTCTTTTTCCCTTTAAGAAAACCAAGTCCATTTTAATTTTATGGGCTTGACAGAACTAGGACAATAGGACAATGTTTGCTGGGATCAAATTTTTTTGTGCGAATTTTTTTCTGGCAGAATCAGTGTTTGCAAGAAGCAGATAAAACTTGACTGTGGGAGAACCTCGCTGTAGCAGGCAGCTGCCTGCCAGCAAATCTCCAGTTAGCAACAGAGCCGGAGTCATTGTTAGCCAGGTAGGAGAGACAGGGGGAAGAGAAAACCCCAGAGCTTCCTTGTAGGCTCGAAATGAAATGAATCGCCGTTTGGCAATTACTGTAAGACAGCAGACCTGGTACATGACTCTCTAAAGATAACATCTCAACTTGGTTTGCCCTCCTTACACAGCACAGGTGCATATGCATCAAGGAAGCCCCACAGCCCCGAGATATTTTATTCACCTCACACTCGGAGGAGTTCACTGACTGGAATTCAATAGAAACGGTTCTCTGTGTGAAAGTAATTTCAGAAAGTAATCTAGTTTATGGAAATGAAAGGCATCAAAACACAAAAAAACACTGTTTCTCTACAAGTGCTTTGCCTCAAATATTTGACATGGAAATTTGTATAATCCCTCTGGGGGCATGTGGGTTTCACCAGTGTTAACATCTTTTGAAATGAATTTCACAAATGTTTATTTGCCGCACCAGGCTGACAAATAATTTAGAATATCGAGGCAGCTTACCGGAATCAAACTTAATGATATGGATCTCGGAAGATTGTGGAGGTTAAGTGTGAATTTTAATTGGGTATTGGGGGGTGACTTCGCTTTCAAATACTGCCCCTGGGGAGCAAAGGTGTCACTTAGCTGCTCTGGGCCCCCCAAATCTCCTTGCTATGTAATGCACCTCAGAAATGACAGTGGATGCCTCCTGCCACATTCTACTTCATTTCTCACATGGGAAACAGGGCTTACTGCACCTACCTAGAGGGAGAGGGGGAGGGGAAGGGGAGGGTAATGAAGCAATGAGCAGGCTCAGGTGGCATGTGGGCACCTAGTGAAATGGGGTGGCTGGCTTCTCACCAGTCCTTAAGAGACGAGTAGGCACAACGTAAGCCCTTACAAAGACAGGCTTTAGGTTAGAGTAGAGTCAAGGAAGAGCGAGAGGGGAAGCTTATGTTTTCCATCATCTGAGTGTGAGTGCTCATGGAACCCCTCTTTTCTTCTTTGAGGGGGCTGCTTTAGAGAGCCCCTGTGGTCTGTGAGAACCCTTTCCCCTCATGCAGGAGGACCCTCATAATGAGGGTCCTTCCCTGGGGCCATGATCGCCAATGAAAGAGTTAGAGTTGGCACAATCCTCATGGCTCATCCAGTCGTTCAAACACCCTGTTTTACACAGGCCAGCAGTTTGGCTGGATCTGCCTGGGGAATGAGAAGCAGAGCCAGTTGCAGATCAGGGTTTGCTGCTCCTTGGTCCAGCATGCTCCCTGCCCCTCAATCACCCTTTTTGGCCTCAATGATCACTAAATGCTGGTGACTGTACCCAGGCCAGAGGGAGATCTTCTGGAGCAGGGAGCCATGAACCTTATATATGACCTAAAGTGGGGTACTCAGACCCTGCAGATTGGTGGAAACTGTGGGTGGGATAGTGGGCTTTTCAATACCTCCATCCCATCGCCTGTCTTCTGAGTGTGCCCTGACCGCCCTTCTGCTGTCTGTGAGACGCCTCCATCTGGAAGCCTCAGGAGCACCTCAAACTCTTTAGCTTCCACCCAAGCCTGTTCCTCTCCCTGGATTTCCACTGCTGTTTATGATGCCAGTCATCAAATCTAGACACCTTTTACCTCCCTTTTTGCTCGACCTCCATGCAATCACTTGCTGAGTTCCTTTGTGGAGTCTTCTATCTACTAGGATTATTTAACAGGGCATAACAGATAGGACAGTTCTTCATGGTGTGGGACTATCCTGTGCATTGCAGGTTATTAAACATTCCTGACCCCTGCCCACCAAATGCCAGTAATGCCCTCCAGTCACTGTGACAATCACAAACAGCTCTAGACATCCCCAAATGTCCCCTCAGCTCAGTGTCATCCCTGTGGAGAAACACGGGACCATTTCTTCTGGTTTTCTGTCACTTGCCTGGATTCTGACAATTTACTTTTCATTTGAGATGTTGGATTTGGGATCATTGAATTGGTCTTCTCACCCCTAATCTCACCTTCCTCCAATCCACTTTGCACAAAGCTGTTCAATGATGTTTTTAAAGCACAGCTCTGAGGCATTACCCTGTTCAAAACACTCAGTGGCTCTCCACTGCCTCTAGTAAAATCTCACTTCTTAGCCTTGAATTCAAGACTTTACAAATTGATTTAATATTCAAATCAGTGACTTTCCTGCTTCAAAGACTTTACTGCTTCCTTTTCTTATGTCCGCAAAGGAATGAAGAGTGGATGTTCGGCCTGTGTGCTGGTGTCTTCCTGCAAATGGAGCCAACAGCAATGATTTGCAGGGCGTCTGGTTAACTAATGCTGAGTTAACCACTCAAAACTCAGTGGCTAAAAACATCAACCATTTTTTGTTTTTAATCCTCACCCGAGGATTTTTTTTAAAAATTGATTTGAGAGAGAGAGATTGAGAGAGAGAGAGAGAGAGAGAAAGAAAGAGAGAGAAGGCAGAGAGAGGAACATCGATGTGGAAAAAAAAAAAAAAACACGTGTTGGTTGGTTGCCTCCTGTACACACCTTGACTGGGGATCAAACCTGCAACCTTCTGGTGCACGGAACAACGCTCCAACCAACTGGGCCACTAGGCCAGGGCCAACCATTTCTATGTTTATTACAAATCCTTGGGTCAGGCATTTGGTCAAGGTTCTGCTGGGAGGTTCTTTTGTCCCATGTGGTGTCAGCTGAGGTACCTGGTGGATCAGCCGGTGCCTAGAATGGCCTGGAGGACCCAAGGCGACTTTACCTGCATGTCCTGCTCCTCAGCGCAAACAGTTGGCAGGTTGGGCTCAGCAGGTTTCCTTTCCTCCGCGTGGTCTCCAGGCTTCCCCAGAAAGGGAGGGGGAGTTCTTTCATGATGGTTCAAGGCTCTGGAAGAAGGAAGCAGGAACGGCCAGTCCTCCTAAAGCTGGGCCTGGAAGTGGCAGAGTAGTCACAGAGCTGCCCGCCTTCTGCTCAAGGGGGGGTGGGGGGGGGGCTGGGGGCGGGGGCACGGACCTCCTCCTGATGGCAGCTGACTCTAATCTCCACAACAGCATAGATTCAACTGTGAGGGTGATATACTAGTGTGGACATTGATCTGCTGCTTCTACCTGTACAGTTCTGTGAGTCTCTGTCAGACATAGCCCGAAGTGGAAAACAGCATCACTTCTGCCCTTACTTAACTCTGTCCTCTACCTAGTCTCCCTTAGTCGGAGTTACTCTCACCTTCTGCTTCAGAAAATCTTTAATCAATGAGTCATTGTGGCCACACACCCAGGACCAGTGCTGGGCAACGGGGTCTAGAGCGGCTCCCTCCAATAGAAACATAACGCAAGCCACGTGAGTTACTCTGCATTTCCTTGTTACATGAAAAAGTAAAAAGAAACAGGTGAAACTAATAATATATTTTATTTATCCCCATGGATAAAGAAGTGCTCATTTCAATATATAATCAGTAAATAATGTTATTGAGATACTTTACATGTTTTCACGTGAAGTCTTCAAAATGCCCTGTGTAACTTACACATGCAGCCTGTCTCAGTCAGTCCAGCTTCCTCTCCAGTGCTCAGCAGCCACACGTGACTATGGCCACTGCACTGGACGTTCTGGTCTAAAGCTGTTCCTGTGACTCCCCACCCCCTCTGCCACCCAAATGAACACCTGCTCTACAAGCGGACTTGTGCTCGAATAATCACCCAGGCATCCTCGGAGGGACAAGCCACCAAGAATGTGCCAGTGAAGCGAAGTACCCCCTGTCATGTAGGTGGGTGTGGAGTAGATCGAGGTGCCTGGTGCATTTCTAAAGCTGCAGACTCCTCACCTTCTTCCTCAGTGATTGTCTTTCCAAGTCAGAACCCTCAGTCTCTCTACCGGAAGAAAAGCTCTCTCTAAAAATTCGGAGTTGCTAAGGAGCTAAGTGACCATTCAGTTTAAGTAAGAGTCTGCTTTACCAAAGGATTCGCTTCAGCATCGCTTGAGCCAGAGCATTTTTCTTGCGTGTTTCAAACACATCCATTTATTTTTTAAAGATTTCATCACATTTTAGAAATGCCTATTGAATGAAATAAATTATCCCTGAAAGTTGATTTTGGGGATGAGCATGAGCACAGAGAGGAAATACTGGTAGAAGGCTAGGACTGTAAGAAAACGTTGAGTTCACAGAATCTAGGCCAGGGATGGCAAGTGCAGGCACCTGACCATCGCGTCTCATGGCAGACAGTGTGGTGGCCTGCCCCCATGGCAGTCCAGTGTGGCCCCAGACATCTCCACACTTCCACTTAGGCAGCTGCTTCCAATACACCTGCAGCAGCAATGAAATGAGATCTGCTATCCCTGTTCTTACACATGCAGGGCAGCTGGGGGAGTATCTGCTGCCCCCACCCCCACCCCCCAGTATTCTGCAATTCGTCCGGGCCCCTCATCCAGGGCTTGTTGGTATAGAGTTGGCACCTGACCTGATTGAGCCAGGGAGGCCCTTTCCAAGCGTTGGCATTTAGGAGGCCAAGAGTATGTCTGACTGCGAGTCTCCATGGTGCTGAAGCTGTAAGATGGAAAATGCAGGAGCTGTTGTTCTGTTTTACCATCAGGGTAGGTCTGAAGGAAGAGGACAGAGCTGCTCTCCTGAGGAGAGCAGAGATGAGAGAACAGAGCCGGGAGGCATCTCTTGGGCCCTCAGGTTTTCACCTCTCCCTTGGTTTCCTCAATACCACAGTAACTGTTCACTAAATTATCTTCAGGTAGAGAGTGTGGCTTGGCTTCTCTCATTTGCAAACCTAGAGTCGTAAGTAATATACAGAGCAGACTCCCAGGCGGGGACAGGGCCCGTGCTCAGGAGGCACTGGGCTTGGTCTGAGGCTCTGCTGCTGCCATCATGAAATTCTTCATTTTTCAGTAAGGGGCCCTGCGTTTTCATCTTGTTTGGGGCCCTCAAAGTTATGTCTTTGATCCTGCAGATACACCGTTCCTAAGGAGGTAACAGACCGAGATGAAGTCAGTAACTCATTTAAAGTCGCAGAGCTGGGTATGGAATCCAGTCCTGCTTGGGAACGAGAAACTGACATAAACAAGTGGAAAGGAGGAGAGGATAATTTTGTTTCTCTTGCTTCTTCATCTACACAGAAGCTCCTGAGCCCTCGACCTTAGTGGCCATTGTTTTGCTTCTCCTTTTTTCTGTGAATAAACAGGAGAAAGGACGAGTAGGAAAGGGCTGGCTGGTGTCACAGAGCAATTGTTCTGAGAGAAGGAAACACTTGCCAAGTAGCCAAAGCCGACCTCACTTCCCATTTTCCCAAAGACCCAATTTCCCCAGCTGCTTTGTTGACATAGCAACAGTGAATTCTGAAAGGGCTGTTATAATATTAATATGTATTTCATGGTGGGCTTGCCCTGTGTTCGTCCCTAACCGTGATCCAGGTTTGAAAAGAGGTGCTTTTGGCACCTAGCCACTGGAAATGAGAAACCCAAGGTCCAGTTCTCCCAGTGGGATGAGAAGTAAGGAGCAGGTGCCTCCATCAGCACATTCAGACAATCGGTGGAAAGGTGGGATACCCCAGCCCCCGGGCTTCTCAGCCTTCCCCAGAGGGAAGGGGTTGCCACTGGATATTTTCAGTACAGACTGCACCTTGGGAAACATTTCCATCCTCCTCCTACTCGGGGTGTTAAATGTAGCACCTGTGAGCTATTGCGTGGAAAACCAATTATATCTTGGGGCCAGTGATAAGAATTCATCCCCCCCTGAGCTCAATTTTCAAAAGGCTTCAAAAGGCCTCCCACCTCTTTCCCTTTTTCCAATGCAAATGAGCAACACTCAGGAAATTTGCATGCCAGATTCCAACAAGGGTTTCAAGCGAGTAATGGTCATATTTGTTAGTAATAGCGGTAGTGGATGAATAAGAGGTATTTAATAAATGTATGTTGAATGTGTAGCATTTCTATAGCACTTAACAGTTTTTGAAGCTTCTTCCTGCCCCATACTTCATCTATTTTATTTTTCTATATTGAATTTATTGGGGTGACATTGGTTAATTAAATTATATAGGTTTCAGGTGTACAATTCTGTAATACATCATCTGTATATTGTATTGTACATTCACCACCCCAAGTCAAGTCTCCTTCCATCACCATTTATCCCCTTTTGACCTTTGTACCTCCCCCCACCCCTCTTTCCCTCTGGTAATGAACATGCTGTTGTCTGAGTCTTGTGAGGATTTTGTTTTGTTTTTGCTTAATCCTTGTACCTTTTTTACCCAGCCTTCCAACTTCCCTCTCCTCTGACAGCTGTCAGTATGTTCTCTGTGTCTGAGTCTGTTTCCATTTTGATTGTTAGTTTATTTCGTTCATTCTATTCCACATATTAGTGAAATCTTATGATACTTGTCTTTCTCTGACTGGCTTATTTCAGTGAGCATAAATAATAATCAACAGATCCATTCAGGCTGTCACAAAAGGTAAGATTTCCTTCTTCTTTATGGCCAAGTAGTATTCTATTATGTAAATATACCACAGCTTTTTTATCCACTCATCTACGGATGGACTCTTGGGCTGCTTCCAGATCTCGACTATTGTAAATAGCATTGCAACGAATATAAGGGCTCATAGATTCTTTCAAATTACTGTTTTCAGTGTCTTCGTATATATTCCCAGAAGTGGAATCACTGGGTCATAAGGCAGTTCCATTTTAAAATTTTTTTAAAAATATATGTTTATTGATTTCAGAGAGGAAGAGATTGGGAGAGGGAAAGAGAAACATCAATGATGAGAGAGAATAATTGATTGGTTGCCTCCTACATGTGAGCCCGAAACCTGGGCATGTGCCCTTACTATGAATCAAACCATGACCTCCTGGTTCATAGGTCGATGGTCAACCACTGAGCCACCAGCCGGGTGTTTTTAATTTTTTGAGGCAATTCCATACTACTTACCACAATGGCTGCACCAATCTATGTTCCCACCAACAGTGTATGAAGGTTCCCTTTTCTCCACATCCTCGCTAGCACTCCTTGTTATTGATATATTGATGATAGCCATTCTGACAGGTGTGGGGATACCTCATTGTGGTTTTAATTCGAATTTCTCTGATAAGTGACCTTGATCATCTTTTCATATATCTATTGGCCATCTGTATGTCCGCTCTGGAGAAGAGTCTATTCAGGTCCTTTGTCCATATTTTAATTAGATTGGTGTTTTTGGGGGTTTTTTTGGTGTTGATTCTTTATAAATTTTGGATGTGAACCCTTATCAGATGTATCATTGGCTAATATGTTCTCTTATTCACTGGGTTGCCTTTTCACTTTGTTGATGGGTTCCTTTGCTGTGCAAAACCTTTTTAATTTGATGTAGTCCCATTTGTTTGTTTGTTTATTTTGCTTCCCTTGCCTGAGGAGATATATCAGGAAAAATATTGCAACTTGAAATGTTTGAGAGTTTACTGCTTATGTTTTCTAGGATTTTATGGTTCTGAGTCTAACATTTAAGTCTTTAATCAATTTAGAGTTTATTCTTGTGACTGGTGTAAGAAGGTGGTCTAGTTTAATTTAAAAATTTTTTTAATTTTTGTCCCTATCCGGTTTAGCTCAGTGGATACAGCGTTGGCCTGTGGACTGAAAGGTCCCAGGTTCAATTCCGGTCAAGGGCATGTACCTTGGTTTCGGGCACATCCCCGTGGGGGCTGTGCGGGAGGCAGCTGATTGATGTTTCTCTCTCATTGATGTTTCTGGCTCTCTATCCCTCTCTCTTCCTCTCTGTAAAAAATCAATAAAATATATATTAAAAAAAATTAATTTTTATTTTTAGAGAGGAAGGAAGAGGGGGAGAGAGAAACATTGATTGGGGCTGCCTCCTGCACACCCTATACCAGGGATTGAGCCCACAACCTGAGCATGTGCCCTGATTGGTAAAGGAGCCTACAAACTTCCAGTAAACAAAATGATGCCCAACCTACTGAGCCACACTGGCCAGAGCTGATCTAGCTTCATTTTTTCCTTTTTTTTTGTATCTATCTGTCCAATTTTATCAACACCATTTATTGACTAGACTATCTTTACTCCACTGTATGTTCTTGCCTACTTTGTTAAATATTTGACCATAAAGGTGTGGGTTGATTTCTGGGCTCTCTATTCTGTTCCACTTATGCCAGTACCATGCTATTTTGATCAATATGGCCATGCAATGTAGTTTGATAATCAGGTAGCATGATTCCTCCAACTTTGTTCTTCTTTCTCAAAGTTGCTGTGGTTATTCTGGGTCTTTTGTGGTTCCATATAAACTTAAGAAGCTACAAGTAAGTGGAAGCGTATACCGTGTTCATGGATAGGAATAATTAACATAATTAAAATGTCTAAATTTCCCAAAGCAATCTGTAGATTCTACACAATTATCATGAAGATATCAATTGCTTATTTCACAGAACTAGAACAAATATTCCAAACATGTAAATTTGATTTTTAAACAAGCACACAAACAAACCCAAAGCCCTACAATGAGAACACAGGGGAATGATAATATTCTCATTTCCCTGATGAACAAAATACGTTTTGAGAAAGATTTTATCTTGCCCTATGTCAAAGCTGATTCAGTAAGTGTCAGGTCTGATGAGAACTTGAGTGTGACTCCAGCAAGCACTGCCTTTCTGCTGTAACACATTACCTCCTGGTATTTCAGAGGACAAAACAGGAGTGGTATTAAGTCATTGCAGGAAAATGCAATCAATAATAGTTAAAATACACTGAAGGCTTACTCTGTGTCTGTCATCAATATCAACTCATTTAATGTTTTAATTAAATTTTCGGTTTGAGATAAATATCTACTAGTATTCACATGCAATTGTAGAAAATAAGAGGAGAGAGTCAGTATCCTTTACCCATTTTCTCCCAGTGGGAACATCTTGCAGAAGTATAGAACAATGTCAGAGCCAGGATATGACAGATTGCTGCCAAGAAGCACATCCCCTGCGGCCCCCCAGATCCCTCATGTTGTCCTTTTATAGACATACAGGCTTTCCTCTCACCTCCACCCTTTCTTAAGCCCTGGCAACCACTAGTCTGTTTTCTAGTTCTATACATTTGTCATTTCAAGAATGTTATATAAATGGAATTATACACCATGTAATCTTTTGTGTGTTTTTTCCCCATGTAGCATAATTGTCTGGAGATTCATTCAGGTTGCTTCATGCATCAGTAGTCCATTCCTCTTCATTGTTGAGTAGTGTTCCAGGGTATGGATGTGCCACAGTCTGTTTAACATTCACCTGATGGAGGACCTCTGCCTTGTTTCCAGTTTTTGACTATTATAGCTTCTATGAACATTCACGTACAGGTCTGAGTGTGAACATAAGCTCATTCTCTGGGGTAAATGTCCAGCATGTAATTACTGGGTTGTACGATAGTTGCATGTTTAGTTTCTTAAGCAATGGCCAGATTTTTACATTCCCACCAGCAGTATATGAGCAACCCAGTTTCTCCACATGCTCACCAGCTTTTAGTGTTATCAACAATCTTTTATTTTAGTCTTTTCATAGATGTGTACTGCTAATTCATTGTAGTTTTATTGGATATTTCCCTAATGATGTTGAGCATCTTTTCATGTGCTTATTTATCATTTATATATCCTTTCGGATGAAATATCTCTTCAAGTCTTTTGCCCATTTTCTATTTGATTTTTTTACTATTGTTTTATGTATTCTAGATATATGACTTGTAATATCCGTGCCCCCTCCCCCCGGGGCTTGTTTTTTCAATGTCTTAACAGGGTATTTTGCAGAATAAACCTTTTAATTTTTATGAAGTATAATTTATCAATTTTTCTTTTATGGATTATGCTTTTGGTGTCAAGTAAAGAATTCCTTGCCTAACCTTAGATCCAAAGATTTCCTGTGTTTGTTTCTAACAGTTTTATAGTTTTCCATATTCCATGTAAGACTAAGAGCCATTTTGAGTTAATTTTTATATAAAACTAGGGCCTGATGCATGAAGCTCATGCAAGAGTAGGCCTTCCTTCCCCCGGCTGCCGGCACTGGCTTCCCTCTGGCACCTGGGACCGGGCTTCCTTCTGGCCCTGGCTTTGTCCGGAAGGACGTCCAGAATGATGTCTGGTGTAATTAGCATATTACCCTTTTATTATTATAGATGTGAGACTGAGGTCTTTCCTCCCCTTCACAGCCCTCCCCCATTGATATATTAACTGCTCCCGCATCGGCAACCTGGGGAAGGCTATTTTCCTCTATTGAATTTTTTTATACCTTTGTTAAAATTCATTTGGGCATATTGTGAGGGTCTATCTCTAGGTTCTCTGTTCTGTCTTATTTAATTTTTAATAGCCCTTTTTGAGAGATACTATTGCTATCTCCACTTTACAGATGAGTAAACTGAGTGCAGAGAGTGGAGGTAATGTTCTATGATTCAGTACTTGCTACTGTAAGGGGCACACCATGAGCAGTAGCAAACAACTTCTGCTTATAAGAGGATATATTCAAGATGGGCTCAATTACATTAAATTTTATTCTATCAAGAATCAAATCAGAAAGAAGCATCTATGCTTCCTTTAGAGATATCCTCTTTAATTTTTTTAAAACTTGTTTTTATTTATTGATTTGAGAGAGGGAGAGGGAGAGAAGGAGAGAGAGAGAGAGAGAGAGAGAGAGAGAGAGAGAGAGAGAGAGAGAAACATTGATTGTTGTTCCACTTATTTATGCATTCATTGGTTGATTCTTGTGTTTGTTATATGTGCCCTGACCAGGGATCTAACCAACTGAGCTATCCCACCAGGGCCCATCCTCAAGACATCCTCATTCAGTTTATCAGAAAAGCATCAAGAAACAAAATAACTAATCTTGGACACAATAAAGTGACTGCAAAGTGGATTTATTCTTCTATTAGGCTCAATAAACATCACTTTGTTGCCCTAATGACCTACTGAGGACTATCATTTGTTAAATAAACTAACCATCAGGTGAAGAAAAAGCTGTCAACAGGGGGCCCTTTACCTGTTGACAGACAGCTGTGAGGTGGAACCTGGAGGCACATCCTGATTAGTTGAGAGGCTCTTTTTAAAATACAGATTCCCAAGGCACATTCTAGGGCTACTCAAGCCAAATCTCCAGACCTAAACTGCTTCTATTGATAGTTATTTATTTACCATTTTTTCTGTTTGTGCATGGTTTGAAAATTCTCTGGGAAATTTTGATGCAGTTGGGGTCACTGGATGGGCTAAAGGACTGAAATGAGCTTTTTAAAATGTGGTAGAGGCTACTACTTTTCAAAGAAGAGTACAAGTCCCATTTTGAGTGATTGAAAGGACATGAGGAACCCTTTCATAGGATCCTGTGTTTAGTTCTTGAGGGAAAAAAAAGAGCTTCCAAAAGTTTGCCCACCAGCTTCATCCTCACATCCAGGACTGAGTCTGATTGCTAAGGATTTAATCAAGTTTTAATTTAATAGAGATTGCTCTGCAGGGTCAAAAAGATTTTATGGACCCTCAAATATTCCATTCTGATGTGTCAATGAACCCTGATATTGTTGAAAACATCCATACCTTCAAATTCAAATTGTTTAGGCAGAAGAGACTTCTCAGGTAGAGGGTAATGGTATGTTTAAGTAAGATTCTAACACAGGTAACTGGAATTGTCATTCTCCTCCTTTTCTCAGTTGATCAAATAAAAAAACCTGCATAATCAATACATGCGCAATCCCAAAGGAACTGCTCTTTGATGTGTGTCATCTTCCAAGAATCTCAAAGGTTTATATTTGTTGTCTTTCTAACTTTCAAACCACCTGGAGGGGTTTTATGGTTTACTCCCGACATCCATCCCACCTTAGGTTACCTAATCTTATTCCCCTGCTCTCCTCCCACTGGCCTGGCCAGCAAATGGTCAGACTGAGCACGGCTGGGGAGACTTCTCAGTGTTTCCCATCTCTGGTTCCACTATGCTTCCCTGGGACATAGAAAGATTACACTTCCCCATCCAGTTGCAATTGGATAGAGGCCATATGACTAATGTCCATAAAGTGACAAGTGTCATCACTACGGGATTCAGCATCAGATTGTTGCACAAGACCCTCCATCACGCTCTTCCTCTGCCACAGAGATTGTGGAAGGATGTTTGGAGGAGCAAGTGCCCACAAGATTTCCCAGCCTGCGCATAAAGATCTCCACTCTAGAAAGGTTCTGGGCTCACAGTGGGCTTTGCATAAAGCAAGAATTACACCTTTGTTGTGTGAGACCATTGAAATAAGAGATTAGTTCTCACTAGAGCATTAATTGAGCTTGAGCTATGACCCTATTCTAGAATGAGATGTGAGATAAAGGCTGATGGAGGGCTTCTGGGAAATGTTTCCTCTCAAAAGAAACTACAGAAACAGGTAGGCTCTCCTTTTCCTCTGGTTTTGGGTCTGAGAGTGAGGCCTGGGACTAACTGCTACCCCCACGCAAGGGTGAGGCTGACACTGAAGGTAGCAGAGTAGGAGAACTTGGGTCCTGGGTGACATCTTTGAGCTGCGGAATCAACCAGCTCTGGAATTCACCATACCTATTTCTGTTATGCGAGATAATTAATTTCTCAGACTGGTTTGCTTTGAAGTTTTCATAACTTGCAACCAAAAGCATCCTAATGATAAATCATGGCTGTTAGCAAAGCAAGATGAAACTGACTTCAGTTCTCTGAAACGACTGCTCTTGTAGCAGAGATATTGCTGAGTTTCTCATTTAATTAAACGGGGAAACTAAACTTAAAATAAGCCGATGTACAAACTTGCAATTATTCCCCAAATGCTTTACAGTAACTAAAGCCAGTGAGAGAGTCTGTCTTCCAGCTGCAGGGACGACACGGATGTGCAAGGCCTTCCTGGCTGCACAGGGGGGCTCAGTCATTGCAGCTACATCCTCCCATTGAGGCCCTGCCTCCCGGCCTTCTGGGATCAGCATCTCCCCGAATGGAATGTACAGATTTCAGAGAAAAATCTTACAGTTACACATGATGTTTTAGACAGAAGATAGGGAACCTGCACAGGGCTTGTTGGCACCCTGGGATGCCTTTTAAAGTGAGTTTCTATTCTTGGTGCCAGTTTCTCAAGATGGCTTGGTTTTGTATAATGGGGAGTCCAGATAAAATACGTGCATCACTCCAGTCCTGAGTGGTTCTAAAACTTTATAGAAAGGACCTGATCCTAGAGCAATCCCTGAAGGAACGTCTATAGGAATCCCAATGATACCTAAAGGATCAACCTGGGAAGGCAGAAGAAAGGGACTAAGATGGGATCAGATCCTCAGTAGCCAGAGCAAGAAAGGAGCCCCATTGAAAGGTTGTATACAACAACAAAAGTGTGTTGTCGTTGTTTTTTATGTGGGAGGCATTATCCATTAGAGTTTTTCTTCATTTCCCTGAAATTTAACTTAAAAACTTTTTTTAAATTGTATTTTGGGGCTGTAGATGGGCAATAGGTAAATAGTGAGCCAGGATATATGATATGGGGCAGCCATGATTCTCTTGTATTCATTCATTCATCCATCAGAAATATGCTTAGCACCTGTTGCATGGCAGACACTGTGCTAGGCACACAGATACAGAAAGAGAGACCCTGACCCTGAATTCAGTATAAAGGAGAGACAAACAAATAGGCAGGTCATGATGACCTCATATGACAAAGCCATTGGAGATTATGCCTTGGCAGCTATGGGGGCTCAAAGGAAGAACTCTGTCCTAACATATATTCACAGCCCAGAAATCCCATCGGTGGAGATGTACTGGTGGGGCCTTCTAAATTCTCTGTTGAAAAAGATGTCTTACCTTGGCTTCTCCTCGAAAGGAGAGCCTGAGATAAGGGCCTATGTGCAGGTAGTTTATTTTGAGAAGTGAACTGGAGTGGGGAAACCAGGGAGAATGAAACGAGGAAGGGAAAGCCAATCCAGGGGTGCCTTAGGGAGCTGGTTAGCACTGTGGGCAAGTGAAATCAGTCCCCAGGGGGGCAGTTTCTGAGGAACCATGTGACAGAGAGGGGCAAGGGGGACTTTACCTATTGGCTCTTATCTCCACTGGTCAGTTTGCTCTGGGAGTGCTGGCTACCTGGCTCCTCCAGGTTTGTGCCTGGGTGCGTGAGCACGGCTGAGCTGGCTGCCACAGGCAGTGCTAGGACAGAAGCCCTGTGCAAAAAGCTGTGGGAAGGAAGCACAGCCAAGGAAAGTGCTACACCTGGGCACGAGTATTGTCACAGTAACAGCTGGAGCTCAGAGGTGGCCTAGGTCCATGTGAGAAAGGGCACCACAGCTGTCTGGCACCAAGGAAATGTTATCTGAGGGAGAATGTCACTATTCCATGAGGCTAATGCCAATCCCTGATGCATATATTGAATTCTGATCAAGCTTTTATCGAGCCTTCTCCTCGAGTGCCAGGTGGCTCCCTCAGCGTCCTTCTGAGGAAATGAAGCTGAAGATAGGTACATTGTGATTAGTCAGTAGGAGGTGAACAGTTTGGGGGCAGTGAGTGGGGGTGGAGGGGGAAGTCCCACAAGGGCCTATTCAAGTCACCAGCAGCCTGAGGACAAGATGGAAAGAAGTCTGGGGCCCCCTATGGACAGGAGGAGAAAAGCACCCAGGCACATCTCTCCAACTTTACTCAGGACTCCCTCAGGGCAGTGGTTCTCAACCTTTCTAATGCCGCGACCCTTTAATACAGTTCTTCGTGTTGTGGTGACCCCCAACCATAAAATTATTTTCGTTGCTACTTCATAACTGTAATTTTGCTGCTGTTATGAATCGTAATGTAAATATCTGTTTTCTGATGGTCTTAGGCGACCCTGCTGGCGGTTCTCAACCTGTGACCCATAGGTTGAGAACCACTGCTGTAGAGCCTAAGACCATCGGAAAACACAGATATTTACATTACGATTCATTAACAGTAGCAAAATTACTGTTATAAAGTAGCAATGAAAATAATTTTATGGTTGGGGGTCACCACAACACGAAGAACTGTATTAAAGGGTCGCGGCATTAGAAAGGTTGAGAACCACTGCTCTAGGGCGAGTTCAAATGAAGGCTCCTAAAGACGGGAGGACATGCTGGACAGCAAGGAGAGGCAGCTGGCGGGTGTGTGAGCAGTCGGGAAAGTCTGAGTCTTTGCATAGTTTCTGAACCAACTCCACGTTGCTTGAAACATAAGACATGTTTCCCCAGAGGCGAGGCCAGATTCTTTAAAGATTGGTCATGATGAATAGCCTTCTCATGGCTTCACCGAACTTAGGTTTCATTGGAATTGAGTTACACTTTGCTGCTTTGAGCATACAATAACCCGCCCCCCTCCCCGGGAGCGAGCACCTCCCCTCCCCGTGGCCGTAACTCTGCACTGTAATAGAATAACTGTCAGAACCACTAGGCATCAGTTCTGACTCCTCTTTCCTTGTTAGTGTTGGACAATGCCTTAGATGTGTTTTTAAAAAAATGCCCTGGTATTCTATTCCAGAAGCCACATATAGCAACCTGGGCCCTTGCAGACCCCACTTGGTTTACTTTATTTTTTTGCATGTGCAAACCTATAGTTACAAAGATGCATGGGCTGCAATTCCCAAGCCAGGAGAGGAGAACAGAAAAAAATGACCCAAAGTCTGCTATTACTTGCAGGCTTACTATGTGCCAGACGGCCTGAACATCATGCAGTGACCTCATTTAATCTTCACAACAGCAGAAAGTAGGTGTCAGTTTCCCCCTTTTACAATCAAGGACATTTGATTATGTAACCGGCCTGAGATCACACAGCTTGAAGGGGGAGAGCCAGGACTCACACTTAGGACTCATGCTGAAGCTTTGTACACTGAGTTGGGAAAAATATTTATAAACAAGAATAAAAAAAAATATCACCCTTGAAAGCATGCCTCCAAAAGGATGAGGCTTGAGACATTGCTAACAATTTGCCGTCACTGCTCTGGGTTCTTGGCTTGACCAGCAGAGACGTTATCCTTTCTCCTCCTAGATTGTCCCTCTGCAAAACCAGGCCACCCAGCCACCCTCCTCTCCGCAAATCACAGCCAATCAATCCTACATGCTCTTGCTCATCACACCCAACTTTTCAGGCCCTTTAGGAGACAGAGGAGTAGTGGGACCTGTTGGCCATAAAATATCTTTATTTTTTGCAGGGGGGAGGAGGGGAGAATCATATTAATTTTATTTTTTATTGGTATTATAGCTATTACATTTTATTTTATCTATTTTTAATAGACTTTTTGTTGTTGATAGTATTACAGATATCTCCCTTTTCCCCTCCTTGACCCCTCTCCTCCCGGCCCCTAACCCCCCCATGTCTTCACTACCCTATTGCCTGTGTCCATGGGCTATGCCTATCCTATATAATAAAAGGGTAATATGCAAATTGACCTGAACGGAGGAACAACCGTTTGCTATGACATGCACTGACCACCAGGGGGCAGATGCTCAATACAGGAGCTGCCCCCTGGTAGTCAGTGTGCTTCCACAGGGGGAGCACCGCTCAGCCAGAAGCCAGCTCCCCACGGGCCTAAGCTGTTAGTCAGACATTCCCCGAGGGCTCCTGGGCTGCCAGAGGGATATCTGACTGCCAGCTTAGGCCCAATCCCCCAAGGAGCAGGCCTAAGTCGTCAGTCAGACATCCCCTAAGGGCTCCCGGACTGCAAGAGGGTGCAGGCCGGGCTGAGGGGGCCCCCCTCCCCTCCGAGTGCATGAATTTTCGTGCACCGGGCCTCTAGTAAGTATATAAGTTCTTTGATTTATCTCTTCTTGTCCCCTCAATCCCATGTTAAGGTATGTCAGTCTGTTCCTTGCCTCCATGCTTCAGGTTTTATTTTGTTGGTCAATTCATTCTGTTCATTAGATTCCACAAATAAGTGAGATCATGTGACATTCGTCTTTCTCAGATTGGAAAATATTATGCTAAGTCAGTGGTCGGCACTCATTAGTCAACAGAGCCAAATATCAACAGTACAACAATAGAAATTTCTTTTGAGAGCCGAAAACCGACTTCTGCACATGGGCCACGAAGTTTCAATCGCACTATACATGCGCGCCCGCATGTGGTATTTTGTGGAAGAACCACACTCAAGGGGCCAAAGAGCCACATGTGGCTCGCGAGCTGCAGTTTGCCAACCACTGTGCTAAGTGAAATAAAATATCTTTCTCCCATGAATATTCCTCTGGGGTGGTAGACTTCTCGGCTGCCCAGAGCTGGGAGCCTAGTAACGCCTGTGAGCTGGGCAGAGAGCCTTTCTTCCTACCCGACTCTAAAGGAAGTTTGATTGCATCCAGTGGAGCTGAAAGGGGAATGGACTCTGCAGATTAGTTGTCAGTTTTGACTCTTGCCTCTGGTTCAGCAGTGGGATGATTGATTTGCCTCCCTATCACGGAGACTTCCTCTTTCTCGCACGCGGATGCCTACTGGACCCTTCAGAGGCCACTCGTCAAGTAAATGAAGCCCTTGAAAACAACCGAATGAACAACCTCCCTCTCTTTACAATTTTAATCGATTCTTTCATTTTGCCCTCGCTCTTGGCAGGTGACTTGGCATTTTAAATGCACACCTTTCTTCCATGGTGCCCTCTTACCTGCTCCCGGCGCCTTCCACCTGCTCGTGGAGCAGAATCAATACTCTGTTATTCTCTGTCATTTGGATGTTACTTTGTGCAAACAGTAGCTTAAAAAAAATAATTCCGCCAGGAGCTCTGCTGTCTACACAAATCAACAACCACGGGAACCAAGAAGTGGATTACTACCGAAATCCTTTTTGTTCTAAATTGTAATCAACTATATTGGATGCGAGGTTTGTCCATTTAAAAAAATTTAATAATGGGTTCTGGTCCTCCTGGTTCTATAAAAAGGGCATTTATAAATATTAATATGGAATACCAGGGAAAGAACAATACATAACAATAATGAGAATCACGAAATCCCATCACATTTGACACTGTCATATCACCAGCTTAAGGATTAGCAGGTTAACCTTAGAGTTAAAAATATTGCTTCATGATTAAAAGAAAAACCTCAGAATAAAAAAAAGCTCCTTGTTGCATTATATATTCCTTTTGGCTTCCTTATTTTTCTTCAGGTTATGGGATCACTGCTTTGATTAACATTTTGGGGAGAGTGGGCTGAAGGGAAGGTGGTGGGTTGACTTATCTGCATTCTTTCTTGCCCAAGTCGTGCTGAGCTTGGCTTTTGTCTAATTCTAACCCCTGACACTGCTTGAGTCAAAGGCCTGGTGACTAATACCCCCCTTTTAGCTGTTTTTATTATTATTATTTAATTCACCCGAAGCTCCATTTTAAATGATAAAGTTACCCAAGGTGTCAGTTTTCACCAGTATTTCTAAATACATCTACTGAAAATACAGCAATTTCATAGAAAATCCAAGCTATTGAGATCTAATCACTGCTTAAGCTGTGGCTTTATTCAAATCTGGATCACCAATATGGCTTAAGATGTAAATGAAGTGCAGAGAGTAATAAAGCAAGAAAATCTCCGATGGCCTTTCTCTCTGCTATTTGATGCCTGGGCCCTTATCAGTCAATTAATGCCGCTAAACTTCAGTGGCAGCATCCGTGTAAAAGCCCCAATGGCGGCTGTCCTCCTCCAGCCTCAGCCAAACAAAACACACTTTCAGGAGCCTTAATATGAAACGGAAAAAAAGGTCAAAATAGACGGGCTTTGCCAAATAAATCCCAAAGATCCATTCTCATTTCCACCCGTGGATCTTTTAAGTCCTCCTGGATGCTCTTTATGATATGTTGATCCACACTTAGTTTCATTAAAACTTTGTGACTTGGTATTTTTCACCCTGATAGCTTCCCTAAACTAGTTCTCAGAGTGCTCGCTAAGCCGCTCTGCATAAAACTACTTTGCTGTCATGGTGGCTTCTAATATCACCTCTACGCAGGCAGCGGCCGTTCTGGAAATGAACCTGATCTACATGCATTCCATCTGAGCTTGGAAGTACTTTGCCTTTGCTTTCACTGGGTGTCTCGGGAGGGAGAGGTGCCGTCCTCCACAGCCCCCACCCTAAGCCCTCCTGAAACCGAATGCTAAACAATCTACCCCCGTATTTGTTCTGGAAGCAATCTACACAGAACAAGACTGTTATCTTGCTAAGGTTTCCAGCTGGGATTAACAGATGCAAAAACATCTGGGAGGAGGGAGAGAAGGAGGGGCCCAGAGAAGAGAAAAGAATGAAAATGAAGGTCCCTTCCAACAATGGTTTGGCAAATACACCGGAGAGTCAAACTAAGCTAAAGAAGCAAGAGGATTCCCAGAGGGGCACCCCGAGAACCTGGCTTAAAGTGGCAAAAGGGGGAAAAAGCCACTCTGTGCTCCTGGCTGTCCAAGCTGGCTGGGCCCCCCTCCGTGCAAGAGCTCCCAGTGTTTCCCTCCCCCCTGGATCTGACAGAAGCCTTTATTTCTTTATCAATCGCTGTGGTCAGTAAGCCTTTATTTCTTTATCAATCGCTGTGGTCAGTATCAATCCTGTAGTCAACAGAGCTACTGGCAAGGGTTTCCAAAGAGGTGAAGATCATTTTTCTAGGGGAAAAGGGCACTAAACATAAAATAAATAAATAAACCAGCAAGGCACAATAACCAGTTTTGAGTCCCAGCTGAGTCTGCCGTTGCCACGAGTCCCCAAAAGTTCCACCCATCGTGACGGGTGGACAGCCTTGGTTAGCGTCCACTTCCTGGGGTACAGCGTGGGAAATCGGGCCTTACTTTAGCTGACCTTGCCTTTCTCCATAAGCTTTATGTCAGGTGTGGGAGGTGTTGGCTAAGACCTGACCAGGCCTGCATATGCATTTATAAACAGTCAGGCTTTGCCATCAAATCAACCTGGATTGGAAACCTGACTCTTTTGGGAACTGGCTGTGTGACTTTTGGTACCTTCTCTGAGCCTCAGTTTCTTCATTTATAAATGCAGATGATAACAGAGCTCTCTGTGAGAGTTGATAACTTATGTGGAGCCCCTAGCCTGATAACTTACGGGGAGCACCATCGAGTATGCCTGGCACATACTTGATGCTTAATACATGACAGTTAATATAATGAAACTTACTGTTGTCTTATGAGCAAATACAGAGCTGGGCTGTTCACGACTGTTCACTGGGACTGCTGAACAAACAAGATGCATCCTGAAGCATGAACCTCCACTTGGTTGTTGAACTGGAACCAAACTGCACCTGGATGCCCCATTAGTTGGGAATCACTCTCCACTCCCCATCCCTCACCAGATTGTATGTTGTAGAAAGATGTGACAACCAGAGGCAGGCTCGAGTTCCCAGGAATGTTGGGGGAAGGTGCAAAGGCCTGTAGGAGAGCTCAGAATGGCACAGTGGGCTCTGCTTGGGGACTGTAACTCCACCTGCCTTTCCCTCTTTGTTCTCCGCAGGACACTCCAGCCACCCAACAGCTATGGAGCATGCTCAGTTCTGCTTTCCTTGTTGAGAATGAGTAGCCTCTGGGAACCTGGTTAAGAAAAGTGAAGCCTTGTGATGAGAAATTGATGGGTACCATGGTCAGAAGGTTGGAGGAGGAATCAACCAGAGGGTGTGTCCTATAATATGGAATAATAGGTGTTGAGGTGTGGCTTCACCAGGGAAGTGTGCTGGTCACCCAAGCATGAGAAATTAGTTAGTCACCTCCTTGTGGGTTGCATCAAAGTATCTGATATCTGGGATGCTAGAAAAGGCCTCCCTCAGAGTCATAGGTGGAGAGAGCATTGGGCAGAGAGGTGGGGACTCCTGTCCTTGCTCTGCCACAGAAGGGCCAACTTCACTTTTCTGAACCCCTGCATCTTGGAAATGAGGTGGTTGACCCTAGTAATGGATTATCTCTGAAGCGTGAGATTCTGGGGAGAGCTTCCACTCCCCACTTTGAACACCTCTACTTGTTTTAAAAAATTATTTTTAACAACATAGAATCCTTGCATTATTTTTACAGTATAAACTTGTATTGAAAATGATGCTAAACGGCTAGGCCTAAATATTCTATAACATCCAAAGAAAATGGTTTGTCTGGGTTATAGAGGCAGCCAGGGAAAGACAGCGTTTGGCACAGCCCAGCATTTGAGCTCTTGCCATGACCAAGACAAGGTGGGACCTGGAATATTATCACCAAAAGCATCAGATGAAATTGGGCCTGTAAAATCCAGATCCTACTGAGACCTGCTTCTCACAAACTGCATGGTCATATGCCCCACCCATCTCCCTCCCCTAACTCTGCCATTCCTTTCAAACATCTCCTGGCACCATGAAATGGCTCTCTCGGGGGAAGGGAAGCTGCCCTGAGTCTCTCCTGGCTTGGAGAGTGGCCCCTATTGCTCAGGCAAGGGTTACAGATGATCCTTCAAGGTGAAGGTTCATTTGTACTTTGCAAAGAGTGAGCCTACCTCCTAGCAACTTTAGTCTATAATTGAGGCCAGGGATCTACACCCGGTGACCAGCCTTTTCTGGACCAAGGTGATCCCCCCAGGGTACCCAAGCCCTTCTCCCCACTTCATGCCCATGTCCTTTCACCAAAAGGTCACCAAATGGTTTCGATCACTAATCTGCATATCAAACCCAGCTGCATATCAGAAGCCCTTAGATGATAGAGAGTTAGCACAGATTCCTGAGTCCCATCCTAGGAGGTTCTGGTTTAATAGGGCTGGGTGAGACCCAGACATCCTCATTTATTAGGAAGCACTCCAGGTATTTCTGATGCCACCAGGCCACTGATACCTACTGTGACACATTACCAGATGATGTCTTTAGGGCTCCCCAGGTGCAGCGGCCTGGGTGCAGACCGGTGAACTGAAAACACTAATCCCAACCTCCAACGCACCACGCACAGGTGGGTATCAGTGATGAGAACTCCACATGAGGCTGCGGCTGTTTTGACAATGCTGAGGGTGCCTCCCGCCTACCCTACCCACAATGCCCCTCTTCCCCCTCTGCCCTCTCCCCTCCACCCAATGGCAAGTTAACGCACAGATGGAACAAACCTCCCCAAGCAAGAAAAGCTCTGCATGAGACATTCTTGGCTTCCGGAGAACTCAGTCCAATTTGCCACCAGTACCCAGGCTGGCTTTGATTATGTTGATGATTAGGACTGTAAACAAAACAGCCTTTCTCTACTAATTAATTCCCTTCCAAGAACTCTGAAGGTCTGTAATTACACAGTTTGAAAAGCAGCGGTTACCCGACCGGCCGATGGGCCTGTGTGCTCCTCTCTCTGCCCACCTGAACGCAGTATTTTCTTGTTTCCCCTGCTTCACACACCTAGGATGGGCTGCAGTAAATCCTGTCCACTAAACGCCTGACGAAAGTGCTCTGATGTCAGGTATAAAGAATACCACCTACAGCTTAATGTCTGAAAAAAATTCAGAGGGCTGCAAACAATGAAGGTTTTTGTCTTCTTAATGCCCAGTATGCAATCAAGTGGAAATGCTACTTCCATCTGTAATCTACGAATGAAATTAAAGTTGTTGAAAGACACAGAGTGAACCAGAAGCTTTTGTTTCTTTGCAGAACAGGAAAAATTTAAACCATTAAATGTTTTAGCAGATTTACTAAAATTCCAATTAAATCATGAAATCTATTATTGCAGAACTCTGAGAGAACAGTGTCTTCCTTCTCTCTCCCTCTCTCTCTCCCTCCCCACCCTCCTTCCCTCATGCCCCTCCCCAACACACATATGATATCAGCAAACCAAAGTCTGCCCCTCCCATATTTAGCCTCATCCTATTCCACCTGTGGGAAAATCAAGGTGCAGACAGGGGACACACAAGCTTGACGGGGAATGAGGCCAGCTCAGCAGTGGTTTTGCAGCATGGCCTAGGCCAGCCCTTGGAAAAACAAACAAACAAACAAACAAACAAACAAACACACACGGCAATTGGCCCCACGTGAGGGTTCCAGGGCCCCCAGTGGGTGGAGGCAGCCCGGCTGGAGCAGGAAAGCATCGGGAGCTCATTCGTGGGGAGGGAGTCAGATCTGCTATACAAGAGCACCCTCTGTCAGCTGGCACAGAGGGCCGGCTGGAGAGGCCTGTGGCCCGGAGTCAGAGAAAGGACCCGGGAGCCTGGGTACAAAGCCGATGGGGCTGGGACCAGGCAGGAGGGAGATTCTATCTTCAAAACTAGACAGAACACTCACCTCTGGAACAATAGCCAGTGCAGGCAGGGGTGATGCTGATTTTCCAAGGGCTCTCCATGTTAATCCGTCCCACCAAATCCAGCCACTAGGAGCCTGAATGGTCCTCCAGACACCCATTCAGTAGAAAATGACGGGTGATTTTTGCCCTTGTCTCCGGAGACCTCCGGTGAGCACCGCTACTCTGGCTGACATGTGTTTGTAAAGATAAAGCACCAGGCTACTTTGGGGGCCCTCCCAGGCTATTACAAAGAGCAAGTGGTGCCAACTCGGGCTCTGCATGGCTTTTTAGACTTGAGCTGTTAATTTTTTTCATATACTCACCTCTTTCTGCAAAGGATTTGAAGCATCTTACTATAAAGGCAAACACAATAAGTTTATTCAACTAAAATTAGCAAAGCAAAGCCATGAAAAGAGGGAAGACACAGGCACTGACTGTGAAGTGTAATAGTCACAGTGATCTGGCATCATATTAGGTTTGAGCTTCCTGGCAGCCATAGCAAAAAGGATACCCAATTAGATGGTCTGTATACCCTGCTAGAAGGAAGTGAAATAAGAAAGAGTTATACATTTTTTCTGGTATTAAAGGTTTTGTGTTTTTTTTTTTTTTTTTTTTTTTTTTGGAGACTTCGTATGGGAACACTGAAAAATCATACAGTGAGTTTGACAATCATTTTATATACAAATGCAGAGGCCATTCTGATACAGCTATTTCTTGCTATAATCCTTGGTGCTTGGCATACATCAGTCACAACTCAATGGTAAATTTTAATGAAAGAAAACAGCAAGGGAAGAGGAGCAGCTTGACAAATGTGATTCAGATTTTAGCTCTTCCGTATTTCAGTTGTTTGTTTGGTACATTAGGTAGTTAGGTACCAACTAAATGTCAGGTTTTAGATGTGGGGGTTAGAGCAGTGAACAAGCTGACAGAGGCCTACTCTTGAGGTCTGATGTAGCATGATACTACGAAAGAACTTCGCATCCTCAGAGGGGTGGGCGGATAACAGGCAAGCTTTCTTTAGCTTAGTTGCTGAATAAGGACAGGTGCAACAGATAGGATGCTTTCAGACATAAGTCTCAGAAACCCCACCTCATGTTGCCTTAAACCAGGGGTCCTCAAACTTTTTAAAAAGGGGCCCAGTTCACTGTCCCTCAGACCATTGGAGGGCCGGACTGTAGTTTAAAAAAAAACAACTATGAACAAATTCCTATGTGCACTGCAGGCCCGGGATGAGTCGGCTGCTAAGCAGGACAGGCAGCGGCACCCGGCGGGCCGGATAAATGTCCTCGGCGGGCCGCATGGGGCCCGCGGGCCGTAGTTTGAGGACCCCTGTGAGTGTAGTGCCTTTGACTTAGCAGCTCAACAATGCTTTGTCCACCTTCACTGTTGGCTCTGTCCTCGGGCCTATAGCAGTGTGGCTGAGGCAGTTCTGGGAGTCACAAAGACATGACGACCTTCAGAGCAGGGCAGGAGACCACTGTTTCCTGCGGCTCTCACTTAAGATGGAGGATGTATTTTCCAGCTCTTGTCCCCCACCCCATTCAGCAGACTTCCCCTTTGGTCTCATTGCCCAGAATTAGCCCACATGCCCATTCCTGGCAAGGGGGATGGGATCACCATTAGACCAATCAGGCCACCCCTGGAGCTGGGGCTGGAGTTGGCCTCCCTTGTACTTGGCCAGGTGGAGAAGGAGGATACTTGAGCAAAATTGGGGTTATGTTAGGCAGGAAAAAGGGGGTTGGGAGAATATAGGAATGCTGGATAGGCAGCTATCACTGCCATTTTTCATCTCTAAATGCCACCTCCCTGGAATGTCAAGGTTAGTGTAGGTGAACAGTCCTCAAGGGTTGGAACATCTGTCTGCTTGGCTTTCTCAGAAAAAGAACATTCTTACTATTGCCTTCTTTTGTGAGTTAGACTTATCATTTATTTTTTAAAATATATTTTTATTGATTTAGAGAGGAAGGGAGAGGGAGAGAGAAATAGAAACATCAATGATAAGAGATAATCATTGATTGGCTGGCTCCTGCACGCCCCCTACTGGGAATCGAGCCCACAACCTGGGCATGTGCCCTGACCGGGAATCAAACCATGACTTCCTGGTTCATAGATCGATGCTTAATCACTGAGCCACGCCAGCCAGGCTATATTTATCATTTCTCATACCTTCTGCCACTTCCTCAGTTTAGGTCTTTACTTCCATTTGTACACATTAAAAATAAATTCTCCTACCTCCAGTTTTACTCAAATCTAATCCATCTTCCACATTGTTAGTAAATCTTCTTAAAAAAACAATTGTATGACATTACTCACCTGCTTAGCAACTTCTTTGATTTCCTATTGCCTACAGTATAACGTTAACAATCTTTGCATTAGCACACAAAAATGAAATATTTAGGTATATACTTAACAAATATATGCAAGGTCTATATGAGGAAAATAAAAATACTCTGATGAAAGAAATCAAAGATCTAAAAAATGAAGAGATGTTCATGATTATGGCTAGGAAGACTCAAAATACTTAGGATGTCAGTTCTTTCCAACTTAATCTATAGACTTAATGTAATCTCAATAAATATCCTATCAAGTTATTTTGAGAATACAAACGAATTGATTAGAAAGTTTATATGGAAAGGCAGAAGGCCCAGAAGAGCTAGCACAATATTGAAGAAGAATAAAGTTGGAGGACTGATACTACCTGACTTTAAGACCTACAGTAAATTGTGATAATGTGGTACTGGTGAAAGAACAGACAAGTAGATCAATGAAACAGAATAGACCCTCCAAAAAACCCCAGACTCATACAAATATAGTTAACTGATCTTTGACAAAGGAGTATAAGTAATACAATGGAAAAAGAACAGTTTGTGTTTTTTTTTTTTTTAAATAAATGGTGCTGGAACAACTGGGCATCCACATGCAAAAAAAAAAAAAAAAAAAAAAAGAATCTAGACACAGACCTTACTAATACACCTTCATAAAGATGAACTGAAAATGGATCATTGACCTAAATGTAAAATGCAAAACTGTGAAACTTTTAGAAAATAACAGAGGAGAAAATCTAGGTGACCTTGGGTTGGGTGATGATGTTAAATATAATACCAAAAGCACAATCCATGAAAAAATGGATAAGTTGAAATTTATTAGAATTAAAAAATTCTTCTCTGCAAAAGATACTGTTAAGAGAATGAAGAGACAAGCCATGCATAGCTGATAAAGGACTTGTATCCAAAATATACAAAGAGTTCCTAAAATTCAATAATAAGAAAACAAACAGCCCAATGAAAAAGTGGGTGGAAGATCTGAACAGATATCCCACCAAAGAAGATATGCTTATGAAAAGATGATCTACATCTTAGGCTTTAGGGAAATGCAAATTAAAATGAGATACCACTACACACCTGTTAGAGTGGCCCAAATTGAGGAGAACACTGATAACACTAAATGCTGGCAAGGACATGCAACAACAGGAATTATCATTCATTACTGATAAGGATGCAAAGATGGTACAGCTGCTTTGGAAGACAGCGATAGTTTCATGCAAAGCTAAACAGTCTTACCTTATGATCCAGTAGTTGAGCTCTTTGGTATTTTACCCAAATGATTTAAAAATTTATGTCCATGCAAAACCCTGTCTTTTTGTAATTGCTGAAAACTTGGAAATAATCAAAATATCCTTCAATAGGTGGAATAGATAAACAGAGGTATATCCATACAATGGAATGTTATTCTGCAATGAAGCCACAAGAAGGCATTGGAGGGGGGTATATGCCCTTAAATACACATTGCTATGTGAAGGAGCCAGTCCTAAAAGGCTACATGCTCTATGATTTCCACTATATGACATTCTGGAACAGGCAAAACTATAGAAATAGTAAAAAGATCAGTGATTGCCAGAGGTTTCAGGGGAGGTGGGGAAGGAAGAATAGGTGGAACAGAAGATTTTTAGGGAAGTGAAGCTATTTTGTATGATATAGTAATGGTGGGTACATGACATCAATCATTTGTTAAAACCCATCCAACATATGTTGGAAGCCGCCCATTGCCTTCACTAGCAGAGAGGTGTGGACAAGGAACCCGGAGGGCTGGTCAACCTTGAAGCTCTGAAAGGTCAGAGCCAACCACCACACTGTCTAGTTGAGACAATGGTAGCTAAAGCAACCTCCACCTTTTAATCTTATGTAAATCCTTGCTGATTGGCTATTAGTGGAATTGCCTGCCTAGAGCTATGGGTGGATCCCATCTATAATAATAAAAGCATAATATGCTAATTAGATGAGATAGCCAGATGACCTTCCAGATGAAGCTGGGGCTTCGAGGGCCAAGCCCCTTGCACGAATTTCATGCATCAGGCCTCTAGTAGTCTTAATAAAAGGGATCGCTAGGCCGGAGCAAAGCGGAGTCCTTCCCCTTGAGATGGGCTCCCGCCTGGCCCCCAATATTTCCAAATTAATATTTTCTAGTCTCTTTCATTTGCATGCGGCCTCCTCCAGAGTCCGAACCCTGAACCTGAACCCTGAACCACGCGGGACATGAAAGGGGTTCACTACAAACTGAAGCCCCAACGTGGGGCGCTACAAACATACAACACCAAGATTGAACCTAATGTAAACTATGGACTTTAGTTACTATCAATGTGTCAGTTCATCAGTGGTAACAAATGCACCACACTAATGCAAGATGTTAATAGTAGGGGGAGCTGGGTGCATTGGGGGAGAGTGAGGAAAGGAGGCAGTAGGAGGAACTCTAATTTTTTTTCCTGAAAACCTAACATTGCTCCAGAAAACAGCCTTTGGCATGACATGAAGATCCTGCGCTGTCAGGCAGTACCATTCTCCCCAGCTTTGCTTCACAAATTCTCTTCATACAGCCTTTGTATTTTTTAACTTACTGTTCTTAAACACGCTATGTCATTTTTTTGTGTGTGGCTAACATGAACTAATGCACTTTTCTTAGAATACTGTTTTTTATTCACTGACTGGCAAACTCCTATCCATTTAGTAAACATTGCTTGTAGGCCTACTATGTGCCAGACCTATCAAAGTCCCTATCTTAGAGAAGTCCACAGTCTACTGGAAAGACAACTCAGACAACCAGTATTTTACTGAAGTGTTCAGGTTCATTTGTTCTTGCTGATTCAGCAGGTGTCCTTAAACTACGGCCTGCGGGCCACATGCGGCCCGCCGAGAACATTTATCCGGCCCGCCGGGTGCCGCTGCCTGTCCTGCTTAGCAGCCGACTCGTCCCGGGCCCACAGTGCACATAGGAATTTGTTCATAGTTTTTTTTTTTAAACTATAGTCCGGCCCTCCAACGGTCTGAGGGACAGTGAACTGGCTGCCTGTTTAAAAAGTTTGAGGACCCCTGGTCTACAGTGTCAGAATTAGCCTCATGGTTATAAGATGGCTTCTGAAAACTTCCATGTTTCTTCAGATGATAAAATGCATGTGGGAGTATCAACCACCACGTGTATTACCAATGTATATATTTCCAGGTAAGTGTGTGCCCATTCTTCAGGGTAACAAGTGAGGCTGAGGGCAGCTCAGGAATTTGGGTGATGTTGCTCAACTGGAAGAACAGAGACCTGGCTCCAGGACCTGGGAATAGTCAAGCTGTCCGTAGGCAAGTTCATGGTGGCACACAAACTGAGTCTGAATCAGAGCTTGAGCCAGAAGAGGAGACAGACCAGCTAAGACTAAGGGAAGGAAGGAAGAAGAGTTAGAGGAGAGCTACTGCCAAACTCGGGGTAGTGTGTGTAACAGCAATGGATTGTGAATGGGCACTTAACGATGGGCCAGGTCGCATTTATTACATCATGTTATTCTTCAAACCTCTATGGAGTAAATATCATTGCCTGCATTTTACAGATGAAGAAACAGCAGCTCAGAAAGGTTAGGTAACTAGTCCAAGACACCCCTTCTCACCCAGGGCTAGTGGTCCTGGAAGAGGGTGCCCCAAGACACAAACCCACAGGCTTGGGCAGGCAGGCTCAGCTCCATCTTAAGAATCAGGGAAATATGCTATCATTTCAAGAAAGCAAACAGGCTTGGCAGTGAAATGTAAAGGTGTGTTAGGTAACAGATTTAGTGGGGAATGTTTGCAGGCTCACGTGGTTCACTGACCTCCCCTAGAAACATCTCAGTTTACAATAACATTACATATTTTGTTCTAAATGTGTACATAGGAAGCTATGTGGGACGATTTCTGCCAATCTCTGAAGGCAAAGAAATAGGGCTGTGGCCAGAAAGCGGTACTGGAGGGAATGTTCCTAAGTGGGGACCCAGGGGACTGTGGGAGGCTGGCAGTGCCCTGCTTCTGGCCAGCAGATGAGAGGAAGGAAAGCTGTGTCTGGTGTCGCAAGCACAGGGCCAGGGCATGAAGGACCCAGGAGCTGTGGGGCAACCCTGTGAACCTCCAGCACCCCCGCACTGAGCTAAGAGGAAGGGCAGCAGCGTGTGAACGATGTAGCAGAGGAAACAGTATCGCGATGCTAAGGCCTCCTCTTTTCTGGTGTTTATTAATTCCATTCAGAACACACAGAGTGATGTGAGAGGTGACCCTGTGGGTGGGGACTGCTAATTACCACCAGCCTCTGAGGGCACCAAGGGTTCCAAAGCGATCCTGTGGGTTTCTCTACCAAACTCCCCGAGGTTCCTACAGATGGTATCTGCAAGCACTTTGGAAAGATGGAGGAAGATGAAATATTTTTCATGCCTCCAAATCGGGGATGAATCAAAGATCAAGTGGAAGATCAAGTCGAAGTTAACAGGCCTGAAAGTATAGTTCACTCCTTGGCTGCAAAGGGCAGGAATGAAGAGGGTCTTGAAGGTGTTGATGCAGCCCTACCCCAGCATGGGAGTCACTATCCAATATCCTGGGAGGTGGTCTGGACAGAGAATCCGGAGATCGTCTGGGAATGGGAAACGGCTAAGTCATCTCAAAGACCACACTTTCAGGTCTGAGCAGAGGCATCCTAACTGGGAAACAGGCTGTAGGATGGTCTGAGCCTCTCACTAGATGCTTAGCACTTGGCTGCTATTTGTGCTCCTATCTCCTGTGTGTCCTCTTCTCTTCCTATGAGGACACCGGCCATATGACCTCATCTTAATTGATTATATCTACAAAGACTCTATTATCAATTAAAGTCACATCCTGAGGTTCTGGATGGACATGACTTTGTGGGGGGACACTATTCTACTCAATATAAATGGTAAACCTTTTCCAGGAAGATGGAGCAGTTTTTGCACAGGCTCTCCAGGTAGGAAAGAGCTTGGAGGTTTGGGGCCAGGAATAGAACAGAATCAGGGGATCGTGGAGAGAGAAGCAAAGCCAGATCATGGAGGGGAAAGGGATAGGAATGAGACAACAATGATGCAGGCACAAAGAGACCGGGAGGAGCAGAGACCTTGAGGAGGTGGCCAGCATAGGCTTCCAGAGTTGGCTTGTGAAGGGGGCGGGTTCCAAACTGGAGAAGGGGGACATTGGCACAGAAGCAGGTTGGTCTGATGGCAAGGAAGAGAGAAGAAATGCTTTCCAATGTCTTCTATTTTCTCAACTAAATAGGAGATGGCTATGAGGTGGAGGAACAGGAGAGAAGAAAGCTTGTGGTGGTCCTGGGGAGTAGAGATCATGCTAACCAGGAGTGCTAGGCAGTGTCAGGAGCCTTTGGAGGTGGGAGGGCCACTAGAATATGCCCATTCTGCTTCCTTCCCACTGTGTTTACCTGGCTCAGACCACAGCACCACCTCTATGTGACTGCAACCGCCTCTGATTGGCTTCCCTTCTCCCTGCCTTGCTCCTGATCCTAGTCTAGTCTCCCATTGTGGTCACCCTAGTCATTCTACATTCACAGGACATCACACCCCAGTCCGAACACTTCCAATAGTTTCCCACGGCCGTCAAGATGCAACCCAAGCTCTTTTTTAAAGTTTATTTTTCAATTACAGTTGGCATGCAATATTGTATTAGTTTCAGGTATAATCACCCAAAACTCTTTAATGTGGCCCTAAAGATCCTGCAGGACCTGGTCTGTGCTTGCTTCGCAGTTGCATTTCTTGCCCCTTTCACTTCAGATTCTGCCTTTCGACCACCCAGAATGCCTGTAAGTTCCTTGAATGTGCTGTACTCCCTCTCTATTCCAAGGCTTTGAACTTGGGATTCCCTCTTCCTGAAATACTCTTTCTCCTCCTGCTCCTGCCTCCTGCTCTGTCTGTCCTTCTCTTCTCCCCCTCTCATCCTGGTCTCCCCATCCCCCAGCTTTTTGTGACATTCCTCCACTTTGAGTCTGGGTAGGTTTCCTCTATGCTTCTCTTGTTAGAGCAGTTACTACATTATAATGGAAATGCATCTTTATTTTGATTTGGGCCTCATAAAATTAACCCCCCCTAAAATACCATACCTATCTTTAAGTACTTTTTAAAAATATATATTTTATTGATTTTTTACAGAGAGGAAGGGAGAGAGATAGTTAGAAACATCGATGAGAGAGAAACATTGATCAGCTGCCTCCTATACACCCTTCTCCCCCCCCCCCCCCCCCCCCCCCCGTCCCAGGATGTGCCTGCAACCAAGGTACATGACCTTGACTGAAATCGAACCTGGGACCCTTCAGTCCGCAGGCTGATGCTCTATTCACCGAGCCAAACCGGTCAGGACTCTTTAAGTACTTTTAAAAATCTGTTAGCTTTATTTTTTTAATAAGTGAAAAGATTAGAACAGTTCATGTCTGCACTGAAGGTAATTCAAAGCTGTAGAGCAGTTGACTCGGCTTGCCCTCAAGGCCCAATGCGACTGAACCTTATACTGGTGACTCTGCGTGGCCTTCCGGACTCAGCTACCATTTCAGCTCGGGTTCTCTGCTAGACTTCTGTCTTTCCATTGGAGGCTGCATGAACCTCTGTGAGGGGTCCCCTCAGGATAATTGCTGCTGTCTTTAGCTCCTGCCCACCTCCTGTCTCTTCAGCATCTGTGTTTGCTATTACTCTGTTGTAGATTATGTTTTTCTTTACAGATGTCTTCCAGCTTCTGAAAGCCTTGGAGCAATGCATGTGTGTAGTCTCTTGGGTCACTTGATTTTGAATTTCCAGAAATTCTTTCTTTAGCTGCTCTTTAGCATAAACAACTTGGCCCCAGGTGTGACACTTACTCTGCCTTCCAGCAGGGTCCCCAGGAAACACTCCACTGACGTGCGGGTTGTCCTAGGATGACTTCTCAAATGCCACTGGGAAAAGGGCAGATTTGTTTTGTCTCCTTCCTATCGGCAGGCCCTCTGATTTTGGCTCATGCAGCCCCAGGTCCTGCAGACTGACCAGATATTCCTTCCTCAGTCCTAGCCTTCACAGCAGGGGGTTCCCACCAGCTTCTGCGTTATTAGCAGCTAAACTCAGCTTCCTTTAGCTCTTCTGCACCACGTTCTAATCATGTATTGATTGACAGGCGCTAGATATAACAAAACAGGCACAATGCATTGACCTTTGCTAGTTCATCTGTTGCTAAAATGGAGGAAATACTTCCCATCCCCCCCGCCTTTTTTGTGTGCCAACCTCAGGTCCTATAAATTCTTGTTGGGACAATCCTGCATTACTAATTTGTCCATTTCTGAATGCACACTTATTTTGTGGTTCAAAAGAAACGATAGGCTCTTTTTTCCCTCCCTCACAATGCAGTTCTCATCTCTGTAACCTGAAGTGTAGTAGATGGTGTACTGATGCTGACCATTTCCTCCAGCAGCCTCCGTGCGGCCATTCACTCCAGGGTTCAGGACGTGAGCACGGGTCGGCCGCTCAGACACACTCCTGGGAGTCCGAAGGCGGCAGTGAGCCAGCCCTCATTTCTGTGTTTTCTGCTGGCAAGCACCGTCACGATGCACGTTTAGTTTCGCTGTATCTGATCACTAGTTTCGCGTGTGTTGAAAGCCATGATGGGTCAGCCACAGGCTGGTGTGGATTCCAGTGGGCACGTGGGTGGCTTCCTGCGGGTGCCGGTGGTGTGGTGGTTCTGGAGTTGGGGGCAGGGCAGTAGCTTCCGGCTCTGGCACGGAGCTGCCTGGTTGCAGAAGGCGCAGCTCTGTGGGTGACTGGGTTCTGCAGAGCAGCATTGGGGGCATCCTGGGAAGGTTAAACTTAGAGCTTGTCTCTTCAGCCCTCCCAGTAGTTCTGGGAGCCCTTTCATGCCTGGTAATAAGTCCCTTTCTGCTGGAATAAATTCTGTTCATGGCAACAGGACCCTGGCTGATGTACCATGAGAGTAGTTATCTGCAATATTAAACATAGCTTCTGGTTACAAAGATTTTAAGGCAAGAGAATCTGTGGGGAAACGCGGGACCTGGTTGGAATGTCTGGAAGGAGGATTCTCCCAAAGGTCGGGGGCCTCTGAGGGGACCTTGCCCAAGACGGCAGCCCCTGCCTTGACTTTTCCAAACAAGTCGGATCCCCGGGGTGTTTTGCTAGAATCTCTGTGTTTAGTCTTTTAGACCCGACCTCGTAGAAGCATATACTTTCTCAAGGATGCTTACCCTGCTGATTGTATCTAGAGGTTAATTTGAGTGCAAGCTGTTGTTTGAATAAAAGCCAAAGGAGGCAGGTGAACAGGGCTACTTGGCGGCGATAGCCAAGTAGCGCCTTAGCCTCTCTCTCACAGAAACGTGTGTGAGAGCAATCATCCATCCGTCGTTCAGGGTCCGCCGGTCAGCCCCGGCAAGAATCAGCTATGTGAGATGGGAGGCAAGATCTGTGCTTTTTATTGGTAGCTGCAGCTGAAGCCCGGCTCTTGCCATTTTGGGTGCATACACAACCTTCTGTGACAAACCACCCACAGGATTTTCGAGGGGTGGGTGGGAGGCAGTGAAACTTTCACATGAAACTTGAACTCGGCCTAAAACTCAACCCTTAAATGTATACGCCTGCAGGTGGGATTCTCCCGCCACACCCACTGGTGGTGAACAGCCTCTCCCCATCTCCCTGTTGTCTCCCTCCTCCTCGCCCTCCTGCGGGAGACCTTCAGGACCACCCCTCCTCACCCTCCACACACACGAGGGAGGAGTCCATCTGTAAAGAAGCAGCACAATCGAAACAGCTAAAGTTTCCAGGGAGCAATGCTGACAAGATCTTCAGTAGAGAAGGGTGCTTATTTTTATGTGAAAAACACTGGAGCGAGAAAGTGATGCCCTTGGCGGGGAGAGGGGTTGACAAGAGCAGGTCCGGGAATGGACGAGCCACTCTTTATCGATGGGTGTGGGTTCCATTTCGCTACAATTTTAAGATTAGGCAATACTTGCTCATGGTACAAAAGTCAAAGCTAAAAAGGGGACACAGGGAGCCTCCTGCCACCCCTGAGCCCACCTGCCTGGCTCCCCACCCAGAGGTCAGCTCACTTTCCCAGTGGGGTGTCTCTGATCCTGGGACTGTGTGGAAGGCTCCACAATGGTGGAAAGGGCTAGGAAGAGTCTGTGGTGGGGGTGGGGGTGGGGGTGGGAGTGGGGGTGGGGTGGGGGTGGGGGCGGGACTACAGGGATTGCAGACCCACCTGGCTGGTGCCTGGCTGAGGGCCGGATCCTGCAGCGTGGACAGGACAGCCGAGCTTGCCCACTCCTGGCCACTTGGTGCTCAGGAAATAGCCGATTCCCTGGCAGGAGCTAGGCCTGTGACTTTTTCTTTAGCATTATTTTCTGTTAGGCTTTATGATGTGGTAGTTTATTCCCACAGCTTTCACTTCAGCTGCAAACGAGAGTGCTTACGGATGAAGGTTTGTTTGTATCTGTCATGTTTCTGTCTTTTAGGATCCAAATGTGTGCATCAGGAACAGGGGACTGTTTGTTTTTTAAACTAAGTGGAACTGCCAAACATCCTTTACCTAGACCGTGGAAAGTTTACACAAGAGAAATCTGTGCCAGAGAGAGGAGAGAGAGAGAGAGAGAACCTGAATAATCTTTAAGACATTATTCTTTTTTTCCCCAAATTTCCCATCTCTAAGCCTTCTAATTCTCCTTCAAATATCCATCTGTAAAGTTAATACAATCCAATAAGAAAATAACGTGCTCTTGAGACGCTGACATGCTCAGAGCCATTTTATCCTGCCTTAAAGCCTGGAAAGTTTGAATTTTTCTTAGGCTAAGAAGAGGGGAGAAATAATAGAATAATTCACTGTACTGTAACAATTAAATCCAGCAACTTAACATTGCGCATTGGTAAACATAATGCTCACAACAACCAAAGGTCTCCCATGTATTGACAGACGAAACCGAAGTTATAAACCTAAACCTCCTATTCTGAACCACATTCCTAAATGCAAATGAGCATCCAAGCATGTTGCTACATATCTTTGCAGAGGCAATTACACACAAGCCTTATCAGCCTCCAAGTCGCCGCACACAACGCTTCTCTGCTGTGCCCTCTACTGGACAGAGTACACAAGACAAGACGGGTTATTTCCAATTAATTTTTGGCATCATCATTCCGCATCTGCTTTAGGAATGCAAGGCGTGAAATTTATAGTAGCAGCTTTAATATTCCATCCAGCCAAAATTATTTTGCTACAAGGACTTACCTTTGGTGGAATATTTCAGATTGGCAGGGCTTTTGTTTGTTTGTGTTTTTTTTTTTAAATACATAGATGGCTTTGCTCCTTCTTGCAATCCACCGTCCAAACTCTCAAGCTGTCACCAAGCTCAGTACATGGCAGGAATCATTTCCTGCTGAGTAAAATGTGTTTAATTTCACATCCTGTAAAAATAATTACTTAGCATAATGCCACTTAAAATGTATTTCTATCTGCAAATGCTAATGAAGCTACAAAACATGAACCGTCTTGGGAAAGAATGAGGGTATTATGGGTGCTTTGCCTTCACTTCCTCTTCTTCTGTAGTGACTGCCTGAAGAGAGAAACCCAACCACAGGCATAATCTGAGACAGACCCTGCTGTTGTCCGACGGGGTGTGAGTCCAAGGATTTTGTGGGGAATTTAATCCCACAGACCTCTCCTGAGCCTCCCCAAGATGGGAAACAAAGCCTTGGGCTCCCTGGAGATGCCCGTCCTCACCCAGGACCCATTGGACAGCCACTAGGAGGGGCTCAGTCCCAGGGCCAAGGAGGACCACCTACCCTAACACAGCGCCGGTGGCAGGCCTGTGGCCTTTGGCCTTAAGGAACTGTCTCTTTGATCATTGGTGCGCCCAAGTAATAAGACCACTGTTCTATTGCTCATGTTGAGGATTAAAGCAGTCAACAAAGAATGACAAAGAGTGAGAAGGGAAAGGAGTGCTTTGCCTTAAAAACATTTTCTTTATAAACACACATACACACACACACACACACACACACACACAAACCATTCTTTCTGAAATAATTTTAGAATTACAGAAAAGTGGTAAAAATAGTTGCGTTCCTATATACGTTTTCCCCAACTGCCCCTGATTTACTATCTTACATGATACGGTGCAATGATCAAAACCAATACCATTAGCTGCACAGCGGACTTTAACTCAGAGCTCACCGTGTCGCCACCAGCACCTCTCTTCTGTCCTAAGACCCAACCCTGCATCCCACGTTGCCCTCGGTTGTCATGTGTTCTCAGTCTCCTTCAGTCGGGGACACTCTGCCTTCCCCCGTCTCCTATGGCTTTGACACTTTTCAGTTTGGGTTTCAGGCTAAATTGATGTTATGCATTTTGGGCCAGAATACTACAGAAGCGTTGATTCCTTCCCATTCCTCTGTGCCAGTGGGACCTGCTTTTCCAGCAACATTCAGCAAGGTGTGAGCTGAGGGCCTGAAAGAGTAAATCCCCTCCCCTCTGGGAATCTGAGTGGTGGGTCTCAGAGTCAGGCACTGAGCCCTAGCATACACTTATGTTTCTCATCTCTCTCTCTCTCTCTCTCTCTCTCTCTCTCTCTCTCTCTCTCTCATTAATCCTCACCCAGGGATATTTTCCCATTGATTTTTAGAGAGAGTGGAAGAGAAAGGGAAAGACAGAGACAAACATTGATGTGAGAGAAACATCATGCACCTCGACAAGGGCCTGGGCTGGGAGGAGCCTGCAACCCAGGTACGTGCCCTTGACTGGAATCAAACCCAGGACCCTTTGGTCCACAAGCCGACGCTCTATCCACTGAGCCAAACCTGCCAGGGCACACATAGACTTCTGTTATGTGCATCCTCTTTCCTCTGTTTATACGGGTGGCAATGGAAGAAGTGAAAACATTTCTTTGCTATAGGTAGACAATGAGAAGTGGTTTTTTTGTTTTTAAAATCTAGTGCTACTGAGATCAGCAAGTCAAGGCAGAGGATTATGGATTTTGGATGGGAGAAGGGGTGTGGGGAGAGGAAGACTAAAATGGAAGTGTGGGTAGAAGGACTGTTCTGTGGATTCAGGGGGCTCTAGATAACCTAAGAATGAGATGCAGACATCGCCATGGCTGGGAGACTTGTTAGTTTGTGCTGAGGGGTGGTGTAAACCTTTCTCAGTCAGCACCTGCAACAGGAGAAGCAGGTTTGATCTCCTCCAGAGTGGCACTGAAGGAGGATCCTTGGGCAGATGTAAGACTTGCATGTTGGCTTCTTCCCCCTCTAGACTCTGGCAGCTCTTTAGGGGACAGGCCTTTGTCTGTCTGGGTCCCCTGTCCCTCCGTAAACCTAGCAGCTGGGTCTGACACATTGTAGGAACTCAAAAAAAAATTGATTAAATGAATAAAAGAAATACGTGAGTGAATGGGGTATTCATGTATAAAACATTTAGATGGGCACTGTTCTCCTCCCCACTCAGAACTCTCTGACCCCGGCCCCAGCATGGTTGTGAAGGCCCAGCAGTGTCCCTGAGTGCAGGACCCCAAGCTTCCTGTCCTGCGTCTGTCCTCGAGGCGCCTAGAGAAGCTGTGCTGGGAGGAGACTGTTTTTTAAGAACTCCCTGGGACCAACGGAATCTACACTGATTAATAAAGGAGAGAATCATATCAAATGTAGAGATGGCAAAATGTAAGTTTGGGGAAAGGAGGCGAATGGTAATGTTGAAGCTTCCTTACAGGTGGGCCATGGTGTGTGGGAGCCGTGGAAAGAGGGAAGGGAGGTCTTGCAAATGGGCCCACCCTTGTGTGGGTGTGCGCATGCGCCTGCAGGCTGACAGGTGTCTACCTGATTGATGGGACAGACTTCTTCATCTGCTCAGTGCTTCTGGTTCCTTCCTTCCTTCCTTCCTTCTTTCCTTCCTTCCTTCCTTCCTTCCTTCCTTCCTTCCTTCCTTCCTTCCTTCTTTCTTTCTCTCTTTCTTTCTTTCTAATATATATTTCTTATTGATTTCAGAGAGGAAGGAAGAGAGAGAAGGAGAGAGAGTAGAAACATCAATGATGAGAGAAAATCGGTTCATAGGTCAGTGCTCAATCACTGAGCCACGCCACACCAGCTGGCTGCACTTTTTTTTTTTTTAAATCTAGTTTTATTGATTTCAGAGAGGAAAGGAGAGGAAGAAAGAGATGGAAACATCAATGATGAGAGAGAATCATTGATTAGCTGCCTCCTGCATGCTCCTATTGGGGATCAAGCCCTCAACCAGGGCTTATGCCCTGACCAGGAATCAAACCATGACCAAGTTCGTAAGTCCACATTCAACCACTGAGCCATGCCTGCAGGGCCTTGTTGCTTTCTTGTAATTGCCAGTTTTTCATATAATTTAAATAACCTGATTGTAATTACCATTGTAATATAAATTGATTTATATAGTTTTCTAGGTATCTGTTTGTTTTAAACATACAAGAGAGAAGCAAAGTAGCAGGAGGCTCTGAAGACTTCTTTTACTCGGTATATAAAGCAGATGGAACTGGTTTCATGGGCAGATTATGAGCAGCTGGCATGCACCAAGCACTCTTCAATGCACTTGCTATGTACCAACTCATTTCAGCCTTACTGACACACCATGAGCTAAGTCCCTTAGTCATATCCCCATTCTACAGAAAAGGAAATTAAGGCCCAGAGACACTTGCTTCAAGTCAGCAGCTAGTAGGTGGCAGAGCTGGGAGCCTGGCGCTAACCACTATCCTGAACAGTGCTTCTGGTACGATCTAGACAAGGGAGGCCTGTGCTTTCCCACATAGCCTGTACCCTGGGAATGTGAACGCGAGAGGTGGGAAGGACTAAGTTTCTGCTCTTGGCTCTTTGAGGCACAAACATGAGTCCACCAGGCACCCATCCTTGAGTGTGCCTCTGCAGGGAGGCGGTGGGAACGACAGTCGTCCTCCCTCACTGGCAGGTCCTACAGCGTCCTGCAGGAGCTTGCACAGTGTTATGGGAGCTTTAAGGTGAATTGAAGGTGTTGGTTAAGGAGTTTATTTATTCTGCCAGCCCTATAATAAAAAAGCAACACAGACTATATCTCATCAAAATTTCAAGCAGTCACCTGTTTCACAGACAGTTATTATGGAATCTCATGGTATTGCTTTAAAACAAAGTTCTAATGCATAATCCATGGACACAGACAGTAGTGTGGTGAAGGCCTGGAGGGGTGCGGTTGTGGGGTGCGGGGGGGAAGGGACATCTGTAATACTTTCAATACTAAATTTTTAAAGTATAAAATAAAACAAAGTTCCAGTTTTGTTTGATTCTTGTATAGGTTCACACATTTACCTTGTACAACTAGCTCATGGTGTTCAACAGGGTTAGGCTCTGTGGATCAGCTACTTCACTGTTCACCAGGGGACGTGCAAAAGGAGAGGAGAAAAGTATCTTCACACAGATGCTCACCCTGAGACGTAGGTCATCTTCAACAGACGCTCAGAATGCGGACAGCATGGTTTGTGTGGTCACATCAGGAGTCACTGTCTCATGTGGGACACCAAATTTAGTTGTCTCCCAAAGATGAAAGGCCAAATACCTTCCAATTCTGACAGCAGATGCAGGAAATGTAGGTGATTTCAGACAATTGAAGCCATTCAGTAGATAGTGAGTGGGATTAGTTGTTACAATAACAGTAACTGTGATTATTATTATGTATTGTTACAAACTATACATATGACCCAAGAGCCAAATTTGGAAGAAATGGTCACCTAAACACTGAATGGGTAAGGCTCATGATTAGAAAGCCAGGCATCGAAGTCTTCAGAGGCCTCTGCCCTCTGGACATTTACAGTTTTCAATAGAGTGGCTGAAGCTACAGAACCATCATGAACAGTGGCTCTCGATGGTCTTGGATTCTGGCAGGAAAAGTCAAATTCCCAATTCAATGAACATTCCAGTGGAGCTGGGGCGCACTCCCTTCTGCCAAGCAGAAATACTAGTATGTCTTGAACCCTGCTCAGGAGGGGGAAGGAAAACATAAATGAGCCCAACATTTATTTATTTGTTTATTTATTTATTTAATTATTTATTTTCAGTTCCAGTTGACATATTATATTGGTTTCAAGAAGTGCAACATTTTCCAAATGGAGTTTTTGGTAGTTCATTCAGCTAGCCTGTAATTTATGCTGCTAAGTCACTAGATTTCAAAGTGACTTTTTCCTATCACACTAAAACCTTTTAATTTGGACATATATTTCTAAGTCCAGGATGGGTAGGAAAATTCTCTGTCAAAAGCTAGAGATGTGCCCTAGCCAGCCTGGCTCAGTGGACAGTCGGCCTGCGGACTGAAGGGTCTCAGGTTCGATTCCGGTCAAAGGTTAAGAGCATGTACCTTGGTTGTAGCCCCGGCCCTGTGTTTGCGGAAGGCAACCAATCTATGTGTCTCTCTCACATCAATGTTTTGCTCCCTCTTCTCTCTCCCTCCCTTCCACTCTCTCTAAAAATCAATGAAAAAGATATTCTTGGGTGAGGATCAACAACAACAAAAAGCTAGAGATGTAACTGGCCCTGCTGAAAACAAAGGGAAAAAGCAAAATTGCATTCCAGAGATTTGGTGGAGGGAAGAAAGAAGTTTGGTGCATGGATTGTAAACAATTTCCTATGACATAGTTCCTGATTTCATACACCATTTACCTCTAGAAAAGTTTATCATAATTTTAACATGTCCGTATTATTTGAGGACTTTAAAGTGGCAACGTTGGCAGTAGAAGTAGCTGGTTTCATTTAACTGTGATGAAAGAGGGGAAAGTATGCAGACTGAGCCAAAAATCGTGTGTTCTGGGACCAGCTCTGCACTGCCTGACTGTGTGACATTAACCAGGGTGCTTACTCAGTGCAGGGCTCAGTTTCTTCATTCATTAAACTAGATTACTCATGCTAGTTATACTAGGTGAACCCTTACTAGCCCTTTTGGCATTAACATTTAATAAAATTGGATTAAGTTCTCCTAGGCCAGTGGTCGGCAAACTCATTAGTCAACAGAGCCAAATATCAACAGTACAACGATTGAAATTTCTTTTGAGAGCCAAATTTTTTAAACTTAAACTTCTCCTAACACCACTTCTTCAAAATAGACTCGCCCAGGCCATTGTATTTTGTGAAAGAGCCACACTCAAGGGGCCAAAGAGCTGCATGTGGCTCACAAGCTGCAGTTTGCCGACCACGGTCCTAGGCCAACATATGTGTAGTATACTAGTACACATGTAATACATACAATCACACACACACACATATATTCATATGTGAAATGAGTTTCATGAAGCAATACTTACCCTTGTTATTTCAGATGCATTATTGTATTATTTTCGTTCACTATTTCATTCAATTTCCACTAAATTGAACCCATTTCACAGTCACCACAGCTGGACACAATCCTGCATTTTGAGGGCCTGCTGCCAAGTGAGTGCAGGTGATCGCATAGGTTAATGGTCAAAATTCTGATCGCTGAAAAAAGTTATAAAAACGGTAGAGATATTAGTCCACATATTGAAGAAATATGCTGTAATTTTAGAGAAAATTATGAAGCATTAAATAAAAACAACCTCTAAGTATAAGTACTCTCCAATCAAAGGAACCCTAGTATTGTGCTAAGTGGATTATCTTCTGTTTATAAACAACCCATTTTAAAGTTTCTGTCATTTTTGTTAGAGTATTTCAAAAGAGTCCTTGACTTTTTAAATATTAACTTTTAAAAGCACCGTTAATAATACAATTATTAGTTACACATGTATTATTAATACAAAATTATATAATGTTTCCTCCCTCTCTCTATTTTGATGGGAGATACTGTAAGAAGACTGTAGTCCTCGAATACTTCACTCTGTCCTCAGATCCTCAATGGGCACTCTGTGGCACTTTTTGAGTTAAGTCTCGGCATGCCAAGGTGTTACTGGGATCTCTTCTGTCTTAGATGATACTCAAGGGTCTAAAGTAATAGGTGCTTCTCTTAGGTCCCATCATACCATAATCCAAGGCTGAGAAAGCTGGGTCTGATTGCCCAAGCAGTGTTCCCTTTCTTTAATCACACACACTTTTGTATATAAGCAACAGCCACAAGGGTTAGGGATATTTTCAATGGTTCAACCATTGGGACTATTTCATGTAGATGAGAGAAATCTCAAAATATCTTCTTTAAAAGGTTATGTTACAGCCCTAACTGGTTTGGCTCAATGGATAGAGCGTCGGCCAGCGGACTGAAAAGTCCCAGGTTCGATTCCGGTCATGGGCATGTACCTTGGTTGCGGGCACATCCCCAGTAGGAGGTGTGCAGGAGGTGGCTGATCAATGTTTCTCTCTCAACGATGTTTCTAACTCTCTGTCCCTCTCCCTTCCTCTCTGTAAAAAATCAATAAAATATAACAAAAAAATAAAATAAAAGGTTACGTTACCAAATAACCCCTTTCCCAGTAATACGTCTAAGTAGAAAATAATTGTGGTTTGTGTGTATATTTTAAAAAACAGGACATAATCCCCATTTATAAGTTTATAATATTTAATGAACTTAACAATATAAAGATTGTACTCCATCAATCATACTTTCCCCTACAATACTATTTATACCGATTTATAAGAAATTCTAGCCCTGGTCAGGTGCCTCAGTTGGTTGGAGCATCATCCCATACACCAAAAAGTTTACGAGTTTGACTTCTGGTCAGGACACATACCTAGGTTGCTGGTTTGAGTCTGGAGCATATGGGAGGCAACTGATCAATGTTTCTCTCTCACACATCTCTCTCTCTCCCTCTCCCATCAATAAACATATCCCTAGGTGAGGATTTTTAAAAATCTAAACAAAATGATTAAATCTTAGATATGGCTTATTCCTACTTATCTTTCATTCGACCTTATTTAACATTATCCTCATGTAATGACAGCTATGTACAAAAAGACGTGATATCGCTTGGGTGCTCTGTAAAGTTAGGTCACTGGGATGGGAATGTGGGGCAATTATTTGCCTGTGTGTTTTTTAGCTGTATCTTGAAACTTTCTCAACTGTACCAACTTGACTTTTTCTAAAATCACGATATTTATATTACCGAAAAGCCTCGCCAGTAATACATAGGATTGTGGAAAAGACCCAGATAACTGTGTATAGAAAGGTCAATAATTGTGGGATTCATGGTTACAGTCTGGGAACTTCTACTCATCCTCCCCACCTTTCTGTTTTTTTCCTACATGACATAAGCTAATCTTCCCAGTACATACAATTTCTATCAAATATATGTTACATCATTGAGAAGCAATCGGATTTTTTTTCCCCAGAAAAATCCCGTTCTCAGGCTATAGTCCTGCTCGTTTACTTTCCTATATCCAGGTAAGCACACTGCTCTTGCCGAGGCCTTTTTGCACCATCCATGCTGATCCAAACCAAACAGACCTTTAGACGGTACTGACAATGACGTCTTCATCGAATATGATCGCTGCTCAAAGCTTCAGCTCCCTGTTTGCTCTGTAATGCTGTGCCAAGATCCTGGCCTTTAGATGTTCCCAGAACCCCTGGAAACATTACTTATTTGTTTGTGAGTATAAGCCTTAGAATGGTTTTGCCTCCACAACAAAATAGGAGAATGAATAAAAGCAGTGTGATCTCTTATTGGGTGGGAATATTTTTCTTTACCTACCATACAACTTGGAACCAGTTAGAACAGAATTTTAATAACCCACCTTGGTGCATTTGTAAAATACACCAGAATTAAAACAGAGGAAAAGGATTTGCTGTAACAGGTTCCATTCCCCTCTCCCCCCAATCTTTGGTATTAGCTGTTTTCCTTAGTATTAAAAGTACTAACATTTGTAAATTCTGAGAAATACTGGTGGGAACTATGATTAAGAACTCACATTATTTAACTTTTAAAATATAAATTAAAAACAACCACTATACCCTATCATTAAGGTATCAAACATACCCCGGCACTCAAAATGGGCTGTATTTAATTATCATAAAGGCTAAACATCATGGTTCTATCACCAGAAAATACTAAGAATATGGACAGAAATAACACTACCTAATTTCTGAGGATTTCAAAAGAGTACACTAGTAATTGATTACCTTCTATATTGGCTGCATTGTGAGTAATAGAACAAAAGCATTTTTTTTTTAAATGGGTCCTTTAATAAGGAACCAAAGTCAACATCAAGAACCAAGCACACCTCCCGTCAGCGGGAACAGGGCAGGGGAGGTTTGTTGAACGAGGGCCGAACAGCCCCTTCTCCACTCGCCCTGGTGTGTGCCAGCCCCGGGCCGGGCAGCAGGGCACAGCAGCATGTGGAAAGGCAGACAGTTTTGCTGGCTCCCACTGGCTCCTCAGGCCAAAGTCCAGGCAGAAGTTGGCCTTGTGGGGTTCCTGTCGCCCTGCCAACCCCTGGCACTCCGGGAACACTGCTAGGAAAATGCTGGCCAAATCCGCATGAGAAGTCACCTCTTCACATTGTCTTCCACGTCGGGGGTTGGACCAAAGGAAACCCCTTCTGTCAGATGTTATGGTGTTTGTGCACCAGCCAAGGAAAAGTGAGAGAGAGAAAAAGAAAGCAACTTGTTTAACCTCATGCAACGGAGAGAAAGGATTCTCCAAGGTAGTTGATTTGGGAATGAGGCCCAACATGCCCAAATCTCAGCTCAGTTTGCTCTTTTTTCACTTATTGATGGTTTTCAAAAATGGAAAGAATTACGATCCTATCTACATTGGGCCATTATATCATTGCTTTCTCAAAGAGGGAGTGGTCCAAAGTCTTTGTTGGACAAATACAGAAAAATCTGCACACCATTAGACAATGGTCAATACACAAAGCAGTCAGATACGTGTGTGTGTCTATATATATATATATATATATATATATATATATATATATATAATGACATATAGACAAATTGAAAAAGCAGATATGCTCACAAAGGAAAATGTCTTCATTGGCCATTTTTAAGGCTCTAAGTAGGAAATACTACTTTTAATAAGGTTCCTTCAACACCACATATATGTGTAGATGCTCAACGATTTACATCCATGTACATATAGATGTTCAGAAACAAACATGTTCATCTCATGTATGCAATCTCTTTTCTGAACCAATAAAGACAATGCATTTCTAGGGAACGTTTATATGATTTTTATTATACTTGATTTTAGAAAAGTGGAAATCATAATCTTACATAATTTCTTTCAAATGGGTAAACTTAGACAATTTGCCAAGGCTTCCTTAAATTTTCACACCACGCTGAACTCCAACAGGTTTTTGTTTTAAGGTAAACCAGGTTTTCGGTTCCTCCCTGTGGAGAAGTTACTTTCAAGTCAGTGAAAGTTCTTGGCCCATGATTAAAAGTCTTTGCCAATTAGTACTCAACAACTTCAATTCATTTTTTTCTGGTTCAAGATGAGTAGGAGCCTAATAAGGCTGTGATAAAAGGGCAAAAGGCACTGAGAGCCAAAAGCGGATTAATGAGCTCCTCCATTTATTTGTCTTCCTAACAGCTGAACTGTTACAACTATTGACACTCTTCAAAAGGTTCCGCTCTGAACCCTGTCCAGGCACTGCAGGCTCCAATGGACATCTTCAAACCCAGAGAATGGAGGGGCAAGAGCTTCCCCTGTGTGGTGCCAAAACCAACAAAGCCCCATGGATCAGGTAATGAAACTTCAGCTTTTCCCCCTTTGAGATTTATTTACTGGCAGCTGACAAGGGGCAAATTCAGCTCGAATTGTGCAGTCAAGGCCCTGTCAAGCTTTTAGAGGCACCCTTGTCTTGAAGCACCTTCATGACTGGCATTTCACTCAAAAGCCCTCGGCGCTGGTCCTTAACAGCTTATGACATCACAAAGGACACTCCAGACAGATGCCTACATGGCATCCTGCAGCATTTTAAAAGAGAATTAGTGGTTTTAATTATGGTCGTAGTATGAAAGGGAACCATGCAAGCTCCACGGGAGACCTTTGATCAGACCCTTTTGCTAGTACAATGCCACGGAACTGTGACTATTCCTGGTAAGGGGCCTTTTCTTGCTGAATGACTCACCAGTGATCTTTGAATGCAGACAAGCTTCTAGCCCTCCCTCTTCATTAGTGAGCATTTCTATACAGGGGCCTATATAGTGCTCGGAGTCTCAGAGCTATACAATCAGGGGGAAAAGAATCCCTACGGATTCGGGCCTCTACTTAGGAAGTGCTGAAGGACTCTGAGTGACTTTATTCATTAAAACAGGTTGCTATTAATTAACTGTCATAATAAAATAAAGAACTATTATTTGCATTTCTTACTATGTTCTCTTTAGTAATATGTATAAAAGATGCTTGTAACAGAAATGAATTTATTGAACCATTTCCCCATCCTCCCCCTCGAATCCCCGCCTTTTTTTTTTTTGCATTTTGGCAGCAGGAGCCTACTAATTATTGGGCCCAGATTTATGAGCACAAACAGAAGCAAAACATAAATATAAAATTAATTAAGGAATTAAAAAAAAATTCTTTTTACTGACCAACCAATTTACACGACTGAAAAAAAGCAAACAATGAACTAACTTTATTTTTCAGTGGTTTCAGAGAATTGCCTAAGACAATAAAACCCCAACTTTTTTCAAAATATCATCGGTTGGTGTTTAGCTTGAAACAGGAGATTATGTAACAACCACAGCTAATAAAAAATAAAAGAATTCTGACTTGCAGCATAACAAGATTCACTCTTTTTTTTTTTTTAAAGCCACTTTTGGGAAACAGAAAATGTCTTTGGTATGGTATTAATGTTTGAAGAATTTAACCTCAAAATTGATCCCAATAAGCAGGGCCCTTAAAAGATTCACAGTCAATATTTTAAGTATATGAATAGAGTCCATTCTCTTTTAGAATCTAATGGAGCAACATCATTAGCTGAAAGGTTGCGGAAGCGGGAAAGATGTTCGGAAGATTCTCCCTGAAATGCTAACTTGGGGATGGGATAAACAGATTTTGCATAAATAGCATAATTCAGTCACAACCACCCTATCCCCAAACCCCCAATTACTTCTATCTGGGAAGTGACTTAAGTCTTCCATTTTTTATACAGTTTCTTTTCTCTGAAGGCAAAGTTTTGGACCTCAAAATTTTGGAAGCAGGATGACAGGCAGGTTTCCCACATTTTGCTGTCTCAGGCATTTTTCCTATTTCTCAGACTCTGCAGTTCTTTTCTTAGGTGCTTTAGAGCGGCTGAAATATCAGCCAGCTGCGGGTCATTCTGGGCTCTCTGAGTGTAGAGGCGGAAATGTCTGATGGTTTCCGATAACAAGACTTCGGGGTCTGTGCCTCCTTCCCGAAGGTGCAGCATTCGCTCGCAGGCGATGGCATAGTTCTTGTGCCAATTCACTGGGTGTTCCTTTTGTAAATAGACAATCTCCTTATAAAGCTGGAAGACAGCAAAAATGATGGTATTTCATTCTTATCCCTTTACTTTTTCCCCCCAAAACACCAGAAAACACAGAGGAATTAATAACACAAGAAAAAAAAAAACCCAAGCAGCCTGCGGTAGAAATCTAATCGTTGCCAGGCCATGCAGAAAATGCAAGGATGCTCCTGTAATTACTGCAGTGGCAGGAGGCAAATGTGCTTCGTCTGAAACCGCTTCTGGGATTTTCAGATGTTGCAGAGGAAACCAGGACACACTGCGTCAGGACAAATGCTCTTCCCGCAGAAAGATGTTCCGGGAAAGAGATTTAGTTCTAATTCATGGAAAGCTATTTACTCACTAGGCAGAAAGGTTGAAACTCTAAATTTAGCTGTTGGAGAAAAAAAATAGCTTTCTTTAGAAAACTGCATAGGAAAAGAACTTGAAGGAATTTAAATTTTGTCCCTCATTTTTACATAAATTTCTCTGTACATTTAAAACAACAGTAATAACAATAGCAATATTAAAGCAAACCCAGCATCAAACAGGCCAAGCATAATAGACTTTAAGAGATCTTTAGAGTGAAACATTAAAAATCTTCCTAGTATCCTATAATTACAATTTTGATAGTGAAAACTTTGCCCACAGGAATTAGAAATTTTATTTCTCAACACCAGAGGTAGTATTAATTAAACAGAGCTGGAATTTATTTTTGATATAGTTTTCTGATGGAAAAACATGAAAATTTAACAGAAGTAGATACATATCTGCAAATTGAAAGGTTCCCACACTTGTTGCATGGGAATTTTAGCCTTCCTGGGATTGTCAAGTTGGAGTGGGATCCATAGGAACTTGAGTTTACAGTAGACTCCATGAGAGCACAGAACAGCAACGATGTTTTCTCTAGGGACAAATGCTTTCTGAATTACGACTGTATTCATCATATCACTCACTTGAAAGGAACCCAATATATTATCTATTTCCCCAATGCCTACTCCAGAGCAGACAAATGCATTTCTAATTTATTTTTAAATAGCGTCCACATGAAAAGTTCCACGATCCATGCGTGGTATGCCATTTTGACATTTTATAATGTTCAGTGTTTAAGTTGCTTTTTAAAGCAATTGTCCCCTAAATTTCCTTCACTTTACAAAACAGGAAAGTCATCCCGCACTTTCATGAATATACTTTCAAATACACCAAAGCTAGGTAGGAAGTTAACCCCCCACTCTTTCTTTTTTTTACATTTAAATTAAAATTGTTTAATTTATTGACTTGAGAGAGATTTGTTGTTCCACTTATTTATAAATTCACTAGAGGCTCGGTGCACAAAATTCATGCACTTGGGGGGGGGTGGTCCCCCAGCCAGGCCTGTGCTCTGTCATAGTGTGGGAGCCCTACTATCAATCGCCCCAAAGAGGTAGGCCCCGCCCATCCATCCGGGACTTCTTGATGGATTGCCTCAAAGAGGTAGGCCGGAGCCAGGGGTCCCGCCTCCAGGCAGGCCTCGCTGTGCCGGGAGGAGGCGGGACCCCTAGGCAGGCCTCATTGCACGGAGCTGGGGGACCCCCAGGTAGGCCTCACTGCGCGGAGCCAGGGGACCCGCCTCCTCCCTGCTCCGCGCTCAGACCTGGAAGGAGGCGGGTCTCCCAGGTAGGCTCAATGCCGTGCACACATCAAGCCCAGCCCTGCCCACCAGCGCGTGCCCACTGTGCACACAGCCATCTTGTGATGGCGTGAGGGCATCACGGTGTGACGACCACTAAGGCTTTTATTAGTAAGGATTGGTGACTACAAATATGCTGTGACTACAAATCAACCCGCAACCTTGGTGGATCAGGACAACCAACTGAGCTACCTGGCCAGGGCCAGCCCTCCACCCTTTCACTCGCTTGGCAATGTTTTCTACCTTTCCCCGTAGTCTTTTTCCTCTTCCTATTTCTCTTCCTGAGCCTTCCTCTGATGAGGGACAAGTGGAAAGGGCGGGGCACACTCCCCAGCACAGAGCAAGCGCTCAGGAACTATTCCTGTTCTTTACTTCATCAAGTTTTCAAAATTCTACTAAGACCCTTAGTGTGGTTGGGTCTCAACGTTGGTTTGGCTTCCTGGGACCACAGAAGACAAAGCTATGCTCTTCCCCTTCATCTTTCTCATGAAATCTCCGCCAGCCATGGCCCTGTCGTTTCAAGTGTTGCAGGGTCAGGACTCCTGCAATAGAGGGTGACCTGTCAGAATTTCTTTTCTAAATAAAGTTAATCTCCCATTACTGTGGTAACAAATCACTACAATATAGTGGCATAAAACAATATGAATTTATTATTTTATTCTTCTGGAGGTCAAAAGTCATAAAATCAAGGGTACTGTAAAATCAGCAGGCTCTAGAATCCGTTTCTTGCTTTTTTCAGCTTCCAGAGGCTGCCTGTACTCCCTAATTGTGGTCCCTTCCTCATCTCCCAGGCCACCCGCATAGCATCTTCAGATCTTCCTCTTTGACCTCTGTCTCCTTCCCAGACTGACTCTCCCGCCTCCCTCTTCTTAAGGACCCTTGTGAGGACACTGGGCCCACCTGGATATGATCCAGGATAATCTCCCCACCTCAAGATCCTTAACCACCTCTGCCACATCCCCACCACCAGGTAAAGTCACAGGTTCTGGAGATTAAGACCTGGACATCTTTAGGGGGACCATTATTTTGCCAATGACAGCCATTTACCTTAGATATTATTTGTGACACATGAGTATTTTTCCATTTACACTGCTTTATAATGGTAAATAAAGCTGGAAACTAAAAAGTAAAAATTCTGTGACACACCCTCTCTCCATCCCAACAACTCCCACCCTCCCATCAAATCCTAAATAAAAGGGTAATATGCAAAATGACCGAACGGCAGAACAACTGGTCACTATAACGCACACTGACCACCAGGGGGAAGCTCCTGCATTGAATATCTGGCCCCTGGTGGTCAGTGCGCTCCGACTGGGGGAGTGCCGCTCAGCCAAAAGCTGGGCTGACAGCTGGCAAGTGCAGTGGTGGTGGCAGGAGACTCTCCCACCTCTGCAGCAGGGCTAAGGATGCCCAACTGACGGCTTAGGCCTGCTCCCCATGGGCTCCTGGACTGCGAGAGGGCACAGGCTGGGCTGAGGGACCCCTCCCCCCGAGTGCACGAATTTCGTGCACTGGGCCTCTAGTATACTGAAATATGTAGAAGTATATCATACGTCATATGCGTGAGTGTAGAGTTGAGCTTTCACATTTGAAGGCACATTCACAGTTTCTGCCAGGTTAAAAATGAAGAACGGTGTTTTCATCCTGGAAGGGTGGGGGAAAAACACTTCATTAAAATCATGCTGTCAATTTCAAATTTATCTGCCAGACTTTTCCACTGATAAAGAACATACAAAACCCTTTACTGCATCATTTTTACTTCTCTCAGATTCAAACATTTACTCTGAACCAACAGTAACCCCTTCTTCCCCCAACTGCCAAGACACTGCTTTCACATTGATTGCCAGATCTTTTAGAAAAAAGCTATGTTCATCATCACTATTATACATCATTTCCCCTCCAGATGTGCACTATTGTTATGCAAGAGAAACGGGGAGCGGGGGACTTGCTGAGTTCGGTGCCCATCGCAATGGCTCAGGCCGTGTGTGACCAGCTCCTCAAAGGTGGCTGCACGCTTTGACCACACGAACTCATCCAAATTGTATTCAGCACACCAATTAAATCAACACCCACCAGAATAATAACCTGCTTTCTTCTTTTATGTGACTGCTCCCCCAGCTTTCCCGCATTCAATCATAGGGAAGAATTGGGCAAACATATGGTTAATCTTTGTTCAGTTCTTCAGAGCAAAGTATTTGTCTCTATAACTAGGCTGATAACTTGAAATATGCCATTTTCTGACATTTTCATAAACACTATTGCATAAACTATAGTATGTCTATTTTTATAATTGTTAATTTGGAACTGGATTTCTTGACATTTTTTTTTAAACTTCTTTAAACTTGTAAGTAAACTCTTTATACACCATAAGTCAAGCCTCAGTGCAAAGCACAGTCCCTGGCCTGGAGTGGGCTTCTTCCTTTGCAGCAGGAAGTACGTCCTATGTACGTGCGACCCCCATCTGTATCATTTAGAACTTTTACATTAATATTTAGGCCAAAGTCTGTTAGCATTAGGTACTTTGAATTATTTTTAATGACAGGAACCAAGAGAATCAATAGCATCATCATGAAGTGTTCCATAGAGGAACAACAGAAATGTATAGCATCAGCACATTCATATTCAGATCTTTTAACATATCTGATTGCTCCATAGTCTTGAGCAGCTTGAGGGTAGGGACTATGTTGTATTCGCATGTGCAGTCTCTGTGCCTGGCACAATGCCTGGCCTCTAGGAAGTATGCAATATGTGCCTAAGTAATTAACTAGAACCCTACACGTGGGCACAGTCATTATCAACTTCTCCTCAATCACACTCACTCTGGCTTAGCTGAGGTGAGAGAGGACAGGAGTGGTGCAGGTCTGAGTCAGATCCAGCACGAGCAGCTAAGTGGCCTTGGACAAGCACCCTCTCCATCTCCAGTGTGGTCTTTTGTAAAATGGAGATAATAATAACTTTCAGATAGGTTGTTGTGAAGATGAAATGAGGTTACTCATCATAATGACTAGTACAATGCCTCAAACAAAATGATTGCCCATAAATGTCATTTTTATTATCACCACCCACCCCAGTTTCCTCAATGAAAAGTGCCACAGGCTACTTCTCTGCCATGTTAACAATAAGCCGCAAACACAGATGTGCAGATTAGTTACCTTGCTTGCCACATCTCCTCATTGGCCACAGATTCCCAGGAAGATGGATCAAACCTGTAGTTACAAGAAAACAGTAACATTTTTCTGCCAACCACATTTATTGCTATGGACATGTAATCTATATATATAAAAGGCTAATCAACCATCGCAACCGAACAGACGACTGAACAGGCTGCGTGGGGCAACCAGGCCAGCAGGGGGGTTTATGAGGGGTGACCAAACAACCGAGCAGCACGCTGCGTGGGGCGACCAGGCTGGCAGGGGGGGTTCGTGAGGGGCAACCAAATGACCAAGCAGCAGGCTGTGTGGGGTGACCAGGCCATGGAGGGGCAGCGAGGGGCAACCAAATGACTGAGCAACAGGCTGCGTGGGGCGACACGGCCGGCAGGGGGGTTAGTGAGTGATAACCAAATGACCAAACACGTGGGGCAGTGGTGGTGACCAGACCAGCAGGGGGGGCAGTTAGGGGCGATTAGGCAGGCAGGTAGGTGAGCAGTTAGGAGCCAGTGGTCCCAGATTGTGAGAGGGATGTCCAGCAGCCGGACATCCCCCAAGGGGTCCCGGATTGGAGAGGGTGCAGGCTGGGCTGAGGGGACTTACCCTCCCCACCCCTGCACAAATTTCATGCACCGGGCCTCTAGTCTTTTATAATCTTGCAAGGCAAATGAAATAGACTGGATCTTGCCCTGGATGGGTTTGCTCAGTGGTTTAGAGTGTTGGCCTGTGGCCCAAAGGGTCACAGGTTCGATTCCCAGTCAAGGGCACGTATCTTCGTTTCAGCTTTGCACCCCACCCCCAATAGGGGCTCGTGCAGGAGGTAATCAGTAGGTGTCTCTCTCACATCGATATTTCTCTTTCTCCCCTCCTCTTCCCTCCCTTTCACTCTCTAAAAAATCAGTGGAAAAAATATCCTCAGGGAAGGATAAAAAAAATATAGTCTGGATCTTGATGTACCAATAGAGACTGAAATAAAAAACTTATTCTCCTAGAGAAGTTGGATTGTTAGCAATATGAAGTTTTGGGAAATGTGTTCTTAATTTGCATAATGAGCCCCAGTGCCTCATGGGGGCAAACAAAGGATTGGTGGAAAGAGGCTGGAGGCATTTAGGGAGCCAGCTATTCTAAGAACTTCACTGTCAGGCAAAGGGGCAGGGCTGAGGCCTCAGTCACTCTGTGGACTCAGCTAAGAGCCAACGAGCTGGGAAGCAAGGGGTCAGCCCTGAAGAGAAGGGACTCCTGGCTTTGCCACATCACTGCTGGAGCTAGACGCTGCTCAAGGATCACTGGCTAAATTATTTACTGATTTTCTTTCTTTCTCTTAATTAAACGTTCTCTTATGTATCCATTTTGACTGAACAGAGATGAGTTGTGTCCTTGTACTGTCATCAGCTGTTTACAGAAGAGGTTATTTTCTATCTTCTCCCCACAGTGGTCTCAGAGTGCTCTGATGTAGACCTACCTACCCATCTCTGGTTGGTGCATAGCAATGTGGTCCATTTGCTCGATTTGATTAAAAAATCCTTTAGAGCATTGTTCATATGATCTTGCCTGTTGTCCTTGAATTATAAGCAATAATTATCTAATCTTTAAATAATTCATATTTTAAACATAGGCAATGGAGGCACCTTTCTTTAGATGGTGACTCAGTTTCCAAATGGGAGAAAGTTGCTTCAAGGAAGAGTAGGCATGCCAATATAACATAACCAGGCTGATGACAAACAATTGTGAAGAAAATTTCAAGGCCCAGTCTTCCCTATAGAGAAGGTAGCTGCCACTCTAGAAGAAAGAAAAATATGACAAGTGTATGATGTAGAAACTATCACATGCTACAGAGTGACTTTCTTTTTGTTAATCCTCACCCAAGGATATTTTCCCCATTTTTTTTAGAGAGAGTGGAAGGGAAGGAGGGGGGGGGGAGGGGAGAGAGAGAGAGAGAGAGAGAGAGAGAGAGAGAGAGAAACATTAATGTGAGAAAGACACATCAATGGTTGCCTCTCGCACCCACCCGGCCAGGACTAGGAATTGAACCTGCAATCCAGGTACATGCCCTTGACTGGGAATGGAACCCACAACCTGAGACGGCTAACTCTATAACCATTGAGCAACACTGGCTAGGGCCCAGAGTGGCCTTTAAAGCTCAGCCGTAGTTAATGAATCTCTTCCACCTTAGGGATATGAGATACAGGCTGGCAGACAATATGCATTACAGGAGTTTCATGCATCCAACTATTATGTCCACTCAACCACAACCTCCCTTTCCCTTCCATTGCCCCATTGTTCTTCAAACATGAGGACAAGAAATACATGTTCTCTTTCTCTATTATGATACTCTGTGGGCAGCAAATGACTATTTTAATAACTAATAAAAGTAGAAAGTATCCAAAAAATTTAAAGTCATCTCAAAACAGTGTTTTTTTAGGCACACAAATTGCTGTACTCTGATAAAAAATATTACTCTATTCATACCGTCCATATTCTTCAGTCCAGTTATAGATATTTCTTGTAAGTTTAATCCACTCCTCAGGGTTGAATACGATCTCTGAAGGAACCAATTTGTCACAAGAGCCCCATGGCCAAAGTGAATAGTTCTTTTGCCAGGTTGGGTCACCTTCATGAATTCCTATGCAAACAAAAGTTTCTTTTCTATAGAAAACAGAAAAAAATATATGATATATTTTTACCTTGAAGTTCTAAATGTTAAATAACTGTAACTCATGATGGGTCATTTTTGACTCCTTAAACCTTAGTCACCAATAAGCCAGTTGCAACCATTTCAGTTTATTTACATCTTTCCCAAACAGATTGTTGAAAATTTACATTAGTGTGAAAAAAGCTGTTTGGGGGGCTGGGGAGAAGTAAACAGACATAAATGATAAAACCTATCTGTTTGTAACATTATAAGAAACCACCTGTAGGGCAAAAAAAATTATATCATCAGAATTCTAAAAGAAGAGAAAAATGTTTAAAAAATAATGTCTGTCAGCTCCCAAATTTTGGAAAAGACACACCTTACTGATTTAAGAAACTCAATGAACCCCAAACAAGTTAAATTCAAAGAAATCCATGGCCACGTACACCATACTCAAACTCCTGAAAACTAAAAACAAATAATCTTGAAAGCAGACAGGGAAAACAACACATTTCATCACACAAGGAAGCAATGATTTGAATGACTCTGGATTTCTCAACAGAAACCATGTAGGTCAAAAGTATATAAAATAACATTTTTAAAGTGCTGGTGGCCCAGCCGGTGTGGCACAGTGGTTGAGCATTAACCTATGAACCAGGAAATCATGGTTTGATTCTCGGTCAGGGCACATGCCCCAATTATGGGCTCAATCTCCAGTAGGAGGCATGCAGGAGGCAACCGATCGATGATTATCGGTCATCACTGATGTTTCTCTCTCTCTCTCCCTCTCCCTTTCTCTCTGAAATCAATAAAAAAATAAAATAAAAAATAAAGTGCTGGGGTGGGGGAGAAAAATTATCAACCCATTATTCCATATCTAGAAATATACACCAAAAATAAAGGTGAAATACATTTTAAGATAAAGGAAAACTAAGAAAATTCATTACATAATAGTCTTGTTGTAAAAGAAATGTTAAAGGAGTATCTTCAGATGTGAGAGCAATAATACAAGAGGGAAACTCGGAATATCAGGAATGAAGGGAGAGCAACAGAACTGGTAAATATATGAATTAATATTTTTATTTATTTATTATTTTTTTAAATATATTTTATTGATTTTTTACAGAGAGGAAGGAAGAGGGATAGATAGTCAGAAACATCGATGAGAGAGAAACATCGACCAGCTGCCTCCTGCACACCTCCCACTGGGGATGTGCCCACAACCAAGGTACATGCCCTTGACCGGAATTGAACCTGGAACCTTTCAGTCCGCAGGCCGATGCTCTATCCACTGAGCCAAACCGGTTTTGGCTGAATTAATATTTTAGACAATTTTTCATCTTAAATTTTAAATATTTATGTCCTAGAGGCTCGATGCATGAAATTCATGCAAGAGCAGGCCTTCCTTCCCCCGGCTGCCAGCACCGGCTTCCCTCTGGCACCCAGGACCCAGGCTTCCCTCTGGCTGAAGGCAGGCACCTGGGACGTGGACTTCCCTTGCAGCCCCAGCTTCGTCCAGAAGGCTGTCCCGAAAGACATCTGGTCTGATTAGAATATTACGCTTTTATTATTATAGATGACAGTTGAAAATGATCACATGTTGATATAATACATATGACAACACAATCAAAGTGGGATGGTTAAAGGAACTTATGTAGGAATAAGTACATATAATACATATGACAACACAATCAAAGTGGGATGGTTAAAGGGACTTATGTAGGAGTAAGTACATTCCACTTGAAGTACTAAAATATAATCCTAAATAGACTGTGAAAAGTAAAGTATGTATACTGTAGTCCCAAGAGCAACCACTAAAAATTTTTAAATTTTAATTTACCAAAAGACATGGTAAAAATCCCAATAAAGAATTTAAAATGGAATACTAAAAAATCAAGTTATCTAAAAGAAGGCAGGAAAGGGCAAACAGTGGAATAAAAAACAGAGGGAACAAACAGAAAGCAAATAATAAATGGAAGACATACATCTAAACATATCAATATTTATGCTAAATACAAATGGTCTAAATATACCAATGAAAAGTAGATATTGTCAGAATGAATAAAACAAGATCCCACATATATTATATCTACAAGACACCACATGAAAATACTAATCAAATTAAAACCAATAAAAAATCCCAGAAGGATTTTTTTTTTAATACAGAGAAAGGTACAAAGGCAATTCAATGAAGAAAGGATAATGTTTTCAACAAATAATATTTGGACAATTTGACATTCATATGCAAAAACACTCAGAATGTTTACCACCATGAAGTATTACAATAGCAAAAGTCTAGAAACAACAATATCCAATAATACTTGGTAAGTTATCATGAATCTATGTGAGAATACTATACAGCCCCCAAAATGATGTTAATGAAGACCATTTATTGAGTGCATGGGGGAATGCTCATAATAAGATATTAGGTGAAAAACTGACAGGAAACTCAATATTACCCCAGCTATGTAAAATACATTATGCAAGTGTATGTATGTGTGCATATAAATAAATAATTTCTGTTAAAAATAAATGGAATCCCAAAAAGCTTCCTAAAGTGTTAACATGATTGTCCTTGAAAGACAGATGATATTGATCTTCTTTATACTTGTATCGTTTATAGAGTTTTCACAAGGAACATGAGATATTTCCATAATGAGGAAAGGCCTCACCCATGCTTACAGAATAAATCCCTTCGTGACCAGGGTCCCACCATCCCTCCACACTCATCACCTCACCTAGCCCTCTAAGCCCTGAGCTCTGATCTCACTGGGAACCCCTGTGTCCCTGGAGCTCAGCAGGTGCTTTCCGTGACTCTGCACATGCAATTCCCTTGAGTCAGCCTTCTCCCACCCACTTGACAAATTCCTACTTAGCCTTTAGGTCTCAAACATTCTGCACATACTAACATTATCACACTTACCAGATGTTACTATAATTTATCTGTTTCATAGTTAAGATTGATCCTGCAACCGTATCGGAAAACACTGTAATAGCAGGGATCATATCCATGCAGCTATGCCTAGTACAGTTGTTCGGACACATTGGACACCCAATATTTATTAAATAAATGTTGAACGAATGCCCCGAGGCAGAATTAATTGCTTCCTCAAGCATGCTCCCAGAACACTTGGCTTATACTGTCAGTTAAATCATCCATTCAGGAGATACATACTGAACACTTATTGGGTCTCACACTTGACAAAGCTTTGCTAGAATAGAGCTTATCCTATCATATTATGGCCAGTTGTATTTGTACCCATGTTTATATACAACTGGGCTGTGGTCTACTTAAATTTGGAACTAGTCTCATTATATTGCCAGGGCCTAATATAAGCTAGAACATGGCATATTCAATAAATAACACACACACACACACACACACACACACACACACACACACACACACACACACCCCTATTTGGTGATGTTAATGGTGCTTAGAATTTTAATCCAAAATAGAACAATTAAATGCTTCTGTCACAGCATGTTTATATCCATTACCTTCATATTACTTCATGAGCCACAGTAAACTCCAGGTTCTGAACACCAAAAGTATATTATTATGTTCTTAGTAAGGGATAATTTAACTTTGCAATTTACAAAGTATTTCTGAAGTCCCCTTTAGAAGAGAATAGAAATTATGAAATAAGTTTTTCTTCTTCACACTCTGGACAATCACACGCATTTCACAGACAGGAGAAATGTTCAATACTATACTATTGGAGGAGTTATTTATTCTTGACCTTACCTATGAATAATTTTATGTTCTCAAGTATGGAATTCACAATTCTCATGTTATCTTAGCCAATATAACTGTAGATGTTTTTCTTATTTATAAAAATGCCTTATCCTTTATAAGAAATTCTTAAGCTATTTTTATGTAGTGATTATTCCTGAAAGCCATTTCCTTTACACTTAAAAGGGAGCCATGGTGTTGATCAGGGGGAAACTATAATTGCTTGCGATTCACCTGAAATGATTTCAAGTAGGAGGCACATCTCCAATTTCTCTGAATTGTACTAAGATCTTATTTGCTATTCTTGCTAATCTGTCTTTATTTTTCCTTTACCCAGAACAATAACATTTATTTCTGCCTGGTCTCATTTATGCACAGATATTCAATTTAATTACAAAGATAATCTCACCGGTGACAGGAAAATAGGTGTAGAAAATTGGTCTTTTGGATGAAGCACAGCTGCTACATAAACAATTTTAGAACAGCTTAAGATTTTAGAAAAGCTATTATATTAAAAGAATGCTTACTGTTTATTTATTTCAAGAAAATGATAAAGATTAAATGTGACCATTCCACTGGGTAATACTCCTTCCACAGGATTCCACCGGTTCCCAGGAAAGCTGACACCTGGTAAATGCTTTGCCATCTTGGGTAAATACCACTCATAAGTCATCATCTGCCAGAAAAATAACACATGATACCATGCGTTTATTATACCTCTTTAAGAAAAATCAAATTTAGCAAGTACAAAAAAAGTTCTAAAATGTGGGCATATGCTCATCGAATATAAATATAATTGGTCTGGCCGGTGTGGCTCAGTGCTTGAGCATTGACTCATGAACCAGGTCATGGATCGATTCTCAGTCAGGGCACATGACCAGGTGTCAAGCTCAATCCCCAGCAGGGGGCATGGAGGAGGCAGCCGATGGATGATTCTCATCAATGATGTTTCTATCTCTGTCCCTCTCCCTTCCTCTCTCTGAAATCAATGTAAAAAAAAAAAAAAAAAAAAAACTTAAAAAAATAAACATAATTGAAAAATACATACAAGCACAACTGAGGTATGTGGCATTGACCAGTCTTGTAATGACTTAAACCTAGGATTTCATGTCTTAAGTTATGACTCACGGGTAAGGTCAGCATCTAGTTTCATTTTGCTTTCATGCATTTGAGGGACTATCCAGCATGACCTTCCCCCATTCTGGAGAACGTGTACTCAACTTTCAAAACCAGCTTACATATCACTTCCTCTAGGATCCCCTCCCCAATTTCCACCGCAGAATCACATGCTCCTGCAGCACTTGCACCTTCCTCTAGTATAGCTTTTAGACTATTCCTCGTTAGACTATGAACTCCTAGAGGGAAGGGACTGTATCCTCTCTTCTTTGTGCTTCTGCTCCTAGCACACTGCTTGGCATAGAACAGTTCTCAAATTATGTTTGCTGAAGTTGAAATGTCTTTGATGGCCAGACTAGACAATCTAGGCAAAATAAAGATGTGCCATTACTCTGTTCTTTCATCCATTCAAAAAAAAGTATTGCTCACCTATAATGAAGAAGCTATAATCTCTGCCCTGGAGAAGCTTGCTCATATAATAATCTAGGCTTCAAAGATAAAAACCTTTTGGCTAAATTATCTGAATTTATTAGTATCTCCAAATTAATTACATATGCTGACATTTAAAATAAATCATTAATATCAGAAAAGTCATTTTTCTTAATTCTGTAGATAATATATACTTAGATATACTTTTATTTGTATAGATTTTCTTTTTTTAAAGAAAATACTCCTAGTCCAGCCGGTGTGACTCAGTGGCTGAAGATCGACATATGAACCAGGAGGTAACAGTTTTATCCCTGGTCAGGGCACATGCCTGGGTTGCCAGCTCCAACCCCAATAGGGGGTGTGCAGGAGGCAGCTAATCCGTGATTCACTCTCATCATTGATGTTTCTATCTTTCTCTCCCTCTCCCTTCCTCTCTGAAATAAAAAAATTAAAAAAAAATTTAACTTAAAAAATACTATTTATACTTTCAAAGCTTTGTTAAAGTTTGAATATCATCGTTTGAGCAATTATGCTTATGTTTTACTTGCTTTATATAAGTCATTTAATTAAAAATGAGTAATTTTAATGTAAGTGTATATGGCAAATATTCACAAAATACTTATTTTTTATTTATTTCAGAGAGGAAGGGAGAGGGGAGAGAGAGATAGAAACATCAATGATGAAAGAGAATCATTGATTGGCTGCCTCCTGCATGCCCCTTACTGGGGATCGAACTGGCAACTCCGGGCATGTGCCCTTGATCGGAATCAAACCTGGGACCCTTCAGTCCACAGGCTGACGCTCTACCCACTAAGCCAAACCAGCTAGGGCACAAAAAACTTATTGAATTTGATTTTATTACCCAATAGTTTGTTCTTGGGATATTAACATTAATTAAATACCCACGGTGTGCTATGACATTGTTTCTCATTTAATTCTCATAATAACCTTATATGTGAGAACAATTATATCTGATACTGTTGAACACCCACTGAATAGCTAGTACCTTCTTCTTTCTCACGAACACAATCCTGACTTTGATCAGGTAACCAGGGCAGCCATATGCTTGGGTCTAGTCATTCCCTTTGTTGGTGATAGGTTAGGAGTGGGCATATGACAATTCTGGTTAGTGTGGCCCGAAGGGAGGTCCGCTCGGGGCTTCTGGGATACATGTTACCCCAAATAGAGAAAGGGGGTGGGGCAGGCCCCAGAAGAAGTCTGTGGCATGGTTTCATGATGTGATGTTTGGAAGAGGGCATCCATGAGGTCAAGGTACCTGCAGAGAAGCTGCCCCAGAACACCAACATCACTGAATTGCTTATAGTAACCTAAAACCAACTATCTCCAGACTACTTGTCATGTGAGATTAAAAACTCCATAGTTTAAACTATCTTAATCAGGTATTTTGCTTCTTGCATTCAAAAGCATTCTATGTTTATATGATGATCATTTCCGTTTTATAAATAAGGAAACAGGCCCTGAGAGAAAAAAATCATTAGTTCCATGTCATATATTCAAGAAGTGATGAGGACTTGAATTTAGGTCTAATTAACATTGAAATCCATGCTTCTCAACTATAGTAGTTGCCAAGTCAAACTGTATTTAAAACCATACTGTGATACCATATTATCAACAAATAACCTAGTTTTTGTCAGAAGCTAGATTGAAGATAAAATTAATCAGTGTACTAGGTATAAATGCAAACTGCTTATAAAAATGTGTCATTTGTGCCCTAACTGGTTTGGGATGGAGCGTTGGCCTGCAGACTGAAAGGTCCCAGGTTCGATTCCGGTCAAGGGCATGTACCATGGTTGCGGGCACATCCCCAGTAGGAGGTGTGCAGGAGGCAGCTGATCGATGTTTCTCTCCCATCAATGTTTCTGACTCTCTATTCCTCTCTGTAAAAAATCAATGAAATATATATTTTAAAAAATATATCATTTGTAAGTTTTTCTATATTTGCAAATCTGTTTATAAAGTTTTCTCCAAAAAAGTTTTAGTTATTCACTAACTCAACAAAATTTGTTAAATAAGTAATGTGTCTAATAATTTTCTTAACCAAACTAATTTTTTTTTAAGATTAAGAATTTCTCTTTTCCTATGACTGCTCTAAAAATAGATAGATTTGTTCCCTTTTAAGTATTTATGGTTTAAATAATAAATCTTATAGTTTAAATATATTTCTTTAGTTCTAGAATACTCAGTTCCAGGATGTTTCACAAGTCCTTTCTGACCATATATTTTGCATGTAATCATTAAGTTTACAAAAAATTCTATAGCAGAATCATGGTTAATAATTTCTATTTTGAGTGAAATGTTTACTTACCTGCAGTATGACTTATTTTATATTCAACCTAATTTATTTTAATCCCTGGACCAGTGGGCAGTGTTAATTTGTATATAAAAGAACAATTTAAAAATAAATTTACAATAAAATATTCCCATGGTTTGTCATGTGAACTAGAGACCTAGGATATCATTTGAATCTAACATGAAACACATTCTTAAAATGTGTTTTAACATTCAACACTCAGTTTAAATAATGCAGAGGCAACTCATAGGACTTACACCATTATTTAAGAAATAAACAAAAGAATATGATCTATATTCTACAGTGATCATGATAACTGTACCCATACACTGTTAAAATATAGTTTTTTAAAAAACATGTTTTTAAATTATCACAATTACTATATTCTCAGTATATTTTCCATATACTCACTTCCTGATCCACTAATGAAATGTCTGGCCTCAGTCCCTCACAATAATGCATATAACGGAGAGAATTTCCTGGCAAATCTCCTCTGAGTAAGATAATTGCATCATGAGGCATGGAGGCTAGAAGATTCTTTGCAAATTTATCAATCACATAGTTGGTCTTTTGGTCACAAATGCTAAATAAAAGAATAAAAAAAACACAGTAAAATAGCAGCATATTGCTTCAGATTTAATAAGACTGGGCTTATTTTCTACCTCATTCCTTTCCCATCACACAATCTATATTTAGTGCTTCAAAGTATTCAAATTTATATTTTCCAACAACATGCTTATATTTGAAAGTGAACACTATCGTCTGAAAAAAGGAACTAATTGTGCACTTGAAAAAAAATTAATGTATTGTTTCACTTCTAGAATTACAATCATTTTCATAAAAAGAGAATCAGTTAGGGTTCAAGAATAAGACCTTTTCTTTTTCCTAAAATCGTATCCAATTTAACTAAAAAGAAGTAAGGTTTCTGATTCCACCTGGAATTTAAGGTAAATTCATCTTAATTCCACATAGTGCAAAGGGATATCCAGAAATGCAAAAAGGAATCTGCCAGTTTGTAGCATAAATTGGGATACCCTTTGTCTGACTCTTGCATGCCAGACTGACCCTTTGCACCACTTCCTTGATGTAAATATTTCTCTCTTTTCCGCGTCCAGCGCGGCTAGAGAGCAGGTCCAGTTCCCGAGTAGGGGCGGCTGGGGATTGAGAAAAATAAAAGAAACAAGACACAGAGATAGAAGGAAAAAGCTGGGACAGGGTGGGACCGTTGCCCTCTTCTGATGGAGAGACAGTGACCCAGAGCCGATGCAGCGTGTTTATTTTATACCACCGCATACCAGGAAGTTTTCCTATTCGTTCCTGGTGCTTGGCTGGATTTACATAATAAAACCCACCCCCTGGCACCTGGGCTGAAATGAAGGTCAAGCTGATTACACTTCTGCCTTTTGGCAGAATGTGTTTCCAGGGTGTGGCTTTGCCGACCGCCCTGGATTCAGCTGACAATTTAAAGAAATGCCCATGTGCCTTCCCAGGTGCTCTCTACACCTTGAGCCACAGGCTCCCTGTGCTTCTCTCCCTTCCAGACTAAGAAATCATTAGAGAATGGGGCCCATGAGAAGAAAGGGAAGGAAGAGAGGCCTGAGTTGTTACTTCTCTCCAGGCATTATAGCAAAAGCAGTACAACTCCCTTCAATGATGAAGTGAACATTCTAACTTCAAAGAAAAACTGGCATGAGTTCTGAGCATTTCCCATAAAATAAGAAAAAGACTACAAGAGCAAAAGCATCAAAAAACTGAGCAAGCAATGTCCTTCCTAGTCTCTTCAGGCCTATTGCATTTAATGATACTGAGAAACACAGCCGAAACTTGAATTGGCAGGCTAGTATCACAAAGCAAGTAAGCCTTACCAGAAAGAAAATATTATCCTTGCCTTTGTAACTGATGCAACCCTTTCCTCCTATGATCCCCTACTTTGCAGGATGATGCTTCACATTTACCACCCAGCAGTGTTGCTATCTATTCCATTCACCTGGGGCAAATAAAATAATCAAAACAAAATAAAACCTCCCAGCCTGTGCCGACATCCCTGGTGTTGAACCTGGATTGCCAAAGACCCGAGCCAGAAGACTGGGATAAAAGCAAGGTTGGGTAAACACACACTGCGGGCTTGGCAAGCCCTTCTGAGCGAGCTATGGAGTTGGGTCTGGAATCCCACCAGGTGTCCTGGTGATGCAGCCTTCCTAACACTGGCTCTACCCAGGTACTATAAAGAACATCGGTTTTTAAAGGTAAGTTGACAGAGGAAATTTAACCTTGTAAAATACCAAATCTTATTATAACAAAACTCCCATGGACTCTTCCACTTCTGTAATGTTTACTCAATACTGCTAGAAATAAATGAACTATCACCTAAAACTTGGACATCTTTTAAGTTAGACTGAGATTTTCATTAGAATGATTATTGAAAAGATTTTGAAAAATACATACAATACTAATAATGCCTAAGGGTTAAAGAAGCTTTTAGACCAAGCATGTCAAACTCAAAGGGTAACATGGGCCAAATAAACAAGGTTTAAGTTTATGTGGGCCGCAAAAAAAACAAAAGCTTCAATTTTCATAGAAACGTAGGTTTATTTCGATAGAGACACGCTGAATACAAAGGGCTGAAATAAATGGGTAATCGTTAACATAAAATAACAGAACATTTTAATAAAAATTAATATTTTTCTTGAACATTAAGTTACCAGACACTGAATAACTGCAGAAATTAATAAGCATAATGCAAATAAACCTATTTTTCTTGTTCTCCGAGAGCAAAATATTTCTTGTTGTGCACACCAAACAAGTCAGTCCAAGACTAATGATGTGGCAATCGGCTGCTAAAATATTCACTGCTAGTATTAGTGGAGAGAAATGGTGCGCCTGCGTGTAAGGCGCATAAGGGAAATGAATGCAACACGATTATAGTAATTAGTCATTAGTGAACGCTGTAGTTCGTTATTAATAATTATGTATAACAGGATATTGTAAAAATTAAGTTATGAAGTTTTTATTGAAACGTTTCTTATATACCGTTATACTGTTATATACATACTGGGCTGCAAAAATATTCATTGTGGACAAAAATATTCATTGTGGGCCTCATGTGGCCCATGGGCCGCGAGTTTGACATGCTTGTTTTAGAACTTTATTTTAAAACTAGAGGCCCGATGCACAAAAATCGTGCAAGAGTAGGCCATCCTTCCCCTGGCTGCTGGCACCAGCCTCCCTCTGGCACCCAGAACCTGGGCTTCCCTCGCAGCCCCGGCTTTGTCCGGAAGGTTGTCCAGTCTAATTAGCATATTATGCCTTTATTATTATACATAATTAATATTCACTTCTACAGTATGAACTAGGTAAGGGCCAGATACTACTCAAAAGATGAAATCTTTGAAGCCTAGTGTGAATTATTTTAGGGCATACAACAATGCCCAAATATCTTTACTCTCTATCTAAGTGGTCTTTTACATCATGGACTTTTACACATACTGAAGACTCTACTAACTCTCTCTAGAGTTCCTTAGAGGAAAATACACAAATGGTTTACATGCACCACCCTGTTTGCAATGCCCTGAACTACATATCACTCATGCTGAGATTCTGGTTCAAAAGTTTAAGGACCATGGCTTTCAGACCAAGCTGTCTCACTCTGGAAAATGGTGGAAGGCGAAGATGAAATAAAGTTCTAGAATCTAAATATCCAAACATCTCTGGCTTGAGTGCTATCTGTCATAAAAATATCCACTTCCTACCTGTAATTAGAATATATTTGGTAAATTACAAAAAGAGCTGCTGAAAGCCACTCCAGATACTGAAGGCCTTTGGTGTTCAGCACTCGGTTACTCTCAGAAACCAGTGTGGCCAGCCCGATGCCAGCGAGGACTGCCACCACAGCGTTGCTCTGCATCCAGAATCGCTCCACCTGCGAAGAGGCACGCAAGGTGACTGATCTGCAATCAATCTGGTACTTACATATCTTACAAATATACTGCTTACACCTAATTGCTTATGCCTACTATCATTCAGGTCTTGCTTACTGACTTCCCCAATCCAACTCCAAGTTACTTTAGTTTTCAATTTTCAAACATTCCTCCTCCCAGTTTGACATGTGAAGCTCCCTTTTGGGACCCACACATTCTTTTCGATACTATGGAGCTGGCGTTGAACTCCTGCAATATGGAAAGTGGAAGAGGTGGAGAAAGGCGTTTGCCTCACTCCTGACGTTCCCTTCCATGTGCAGAAGTGCCGTTAGTTTAACACTCGCTGCCCTCTCACTTATTTCTTCCTGCAGGACAGTATGGACTGAACTGACTGGGCAATTTGGGAGCTGGGACTGGGCCTACATTGCCCAGTGGCAGACTCTGTCCCTGTGGCACCAGTGGGGTGGAGTTGGGTGCAGAAGGCCTGGACTGTGCAGCACTACCTGTGACTAATGGGTAGGTCTGCCTACTAGTATTGTGGATGCAGACTGAGGAAGCCCCCTCACTCAGAGACATGAACCACATTCTCCAACATGAGCATTATCAGTGATAAAGGTGATTCCACTGCTTGTTATCTTGTTTCTCAACTGATTCTGAACTCAGGTGATTAAATAGGATACTATCTACTGGGCCACTTGAACACACAAAAAATTGTTTCAGCTGTTAAGAAAGAGTTGTCTACATTTACAGAGTTTCTACTACGGAGAATCTCAGAAATGACAGCCAGGGAAAAACAGAAATGTGGTTGCTCTTTTGCATAGGCCTGGACAGGTGAGGTAAGAAATAATAAACTGTGTTTATAAGAGCCCCCAATTACAACCCATATTTCTTTGCTATTTGGAAAAAATCTAGGAGAAATACAGTAGTACCCATATCTATTACACACATAAAATGCCTAACTTAAATCTACCTGACATTTATTTTTCTATTTAACTATTGTGTTAACTAAACAATGCATTTTCCCTAAAAAGGGGCCTTTGCCTTACTAGTTCAATAATTTAACTTTTGATTTATAATAATGAACATATAATTTTAACTATTTCTGAGGTAATCTGCTTTTTTACAAGATTCATGAGAGACAAACTGATATATTCTTCACAAACTTTCTGGTCAAAAGATATATCTAAATAAAACTTACCACACCCATGAAAAGTGGTTTTGAAATATCTAAATTTGCCCTCCAAGCAAAGAACAATGAATAAATGCAAAACATTCCAGTAAAAAGCCACACTAATGATGGGTTCTGTCTGTCCCTATAAAAAATTAAAATAGGTCCAAAATTATTTGTGTACATGAATACCAATACTACTATTACATAGTTTTAAACTATAGGAAAATATTTGGAACTCTAAAATTTTTCATTTTTAATTAGGACTAAAGAAGGATCTCAGTGTTTCAAATCTGAATTGGAATAGATAACCAAAACATAGTCATAAAATACACTGTCTCTATATTCTAGACAGCTAGGAAATATGCGGCAAAAGATACAAAGTTAAAATTTGCAGAAGAAATATAAATTATTAATCTTGTTAAATTAAAATGTAATTAACAAATGCAAAACAAAAGGATAATTTCATGCACCAAAATAATAAAATGACAAATCTCAATAGTATTGGCGAGAATGCGGTTGCATGAGAATGTATATTGGTACAGTCTTTAAGAAAAGTTAATTTGATAATATATATATAGATCCTTAAAAATATTCACATTTTGACCCTGTAATTTGACATGTATAAATAAATCTTTAAGCAATAACCAGAAATGTGGATAGAGATTAATCTCTAAAAATGCTTTGGTATCACTTATAATAGTGGAAAAACTGGAAACTATCTGAAGATCCTCAAATAGGAGAATATTTAATTATACAGACATTTAAATGAGCTTAAATATTCTTATGGTATAGGGAGATGCTCACAATATAATGTTAGGTATTAAGGAAACAAAACTATAAATGTATTTGTCGGGTTAGAAATTAATGAAGGTTAATAGTTCTATTTTTTTAGGTTTTTATTTTTAATCATTGGAGGTTACTTTTATCTTTAGAGGAATTCAAATAGTTGTTTGCTTCTTTTGTAAAGCAATAATAATTGGCTATGGGCAGAGTAAAGGATCAAACCAAAGTTTAAGACATTAAATGACTCGCCTAGTTAGATTGTAATACACTGCTCAATCTTTCAAAATCACTAATTTACAATCAGAACAAAAACTATGAAGAAATAATACATATTTGCCTTCATAGAAGTGGTTAGAGCAATTTATTTGAAATATAAAATTCTAGTGGCCATGTTCTACAATAACATAGTGAAAATATTAATTTAATTAATAAACATGGGAAAAATAACAGGAAAAATTATATTACTCACCTTCTTACTAAACATATATTAGCCCAAACTGCAAGAGCTTGGATGTTGAATGAGAGTTCAGTCCTCATGTTTGTTACTTGAGAACTGTAAAAGACGATCGAACTTATTGTTGACAGAAAACAAATTTGGTTAATTCCAAATAAAACATTCTTTGTAAAATACATCGGATTATGTACTGAATAATTTTAAGGGATGAAGTCAGATTGAAAATTATTTTTTTTCTTTCAAATTCAGGGGAAAAGTACTTCAAGAAAGAGTTAAACAGTTCTAAGATATTTTCCAATTGTAACATCTGGTTATCAATTTATATTATTTGGGATAGCATCAGAACAAATAATTTTTCAGTGTTTGTGATACTAGTATACTGTATTGATATTGTAAAAACAATTTGTATTCCTAATTGGCTTGATAAGAAGTCATCTGAAATGGGTTTCTGAACTTATTCCTGGCCTCCAGTGATTAGCAATTAAAAACAAAATTAATTCAAAGCATTTTTTGAAGATCCAATCATGAATTTAAAAAAGGACAAGAGAAATGATCTCCAACCATTCATTTCTGGGTTACCTTTTTCCTTAAAAAGGTTTCTTTGTTTTCTATAGTATTTGGTTCAAAAAATGTTCAAGGAATCTCTGAGAAATGCATCATTTTTCCTTATAATTATACTAAATTCTTCCATTGGCTTCATAAACTAATTAACAAGCATTTTCCAACTGGCATCTGAGCTCTAGAAGTCTCCATTTTTTGAAAAAGAAATGATTCTATATACCATCTCAAAGAACTTTCTTCTCCCTACTGGCAATTTCACTGGAGAAAATGTGATGCCATAATTATGGAAACCACACAATGTGTATTTCACTAATGGAGACTCATCAACTATGGGAAGATATCCTTACTCATTTTCAAATACACTTGAAAAATTGATTCCAGCATGAGGCCCATTTCAAGCCATTCTTCAAAAGGAACGAAGTCAGCCTCAAAATTAATTCTTGGAGATCTGTTGCTTAAATGTAAGCTCTAAAACATGGTCACTGCCTAGGGTTAGATTCAATAATTTCCTTGTACAGGATTGCAATTTAGAGATATGTGTGGGGAAAAGAATTTAATTTGCTTGACTAGCAAAGGGTTGATGATTAGGTTCCATCATTTTGAAGGATTTTCTAGTAAGTTAATTATGAGTTCCCTTTCTCAACACTCTTGTCCACCTGAAACAATTAAACACTAGAAATTCTCTTAATCAGAGAGTATAAGGATTATGCCTCCATTTTTACATTATAATCTTGTCCGAACAAATAGTGTAAGTGGTCATCACTTTTGTCAGGTCTTTTTTCTGGGTGTAGAGCCAAACTGCTGTTATTTCAATGTAAAGGGGGCCTATAACTACCTAATAGATGACTTTTATGTGCTACTTATGAAAGTTAGATGTCTAGTCTAGGGTTGCTCTTGAGAGTGTTTTGGAGTTCATGTGGGATTTGTTAAAGCAAATACACCAGTAATCCTGAGTGTGAAGCAACCCCGAAAGGCAGGTAAAAAAAGAGCAGGCAGTGCGTCTTTGACGCGGAGCAAAGAAGGAGAAAGTAAAAGCCCCCCGAGACACTGGCAAAGCTGTCTTTATCTTTAAAAGGGAAACTGAGCTTCTTTGCTGTCTCCCCAGCAAAACAGGAAAGTGGGCTGTAAAAGTCTTAGACATAAACAGAAATATTTAAAATCAGCTGTGAGAACCATCAAACGTATATATACAAATAATTGGTGGCAGGAAAATTTTTCAAAGTACAGTACAATATGAAAAACAGGAGGCTAATAAATCAGTATGTACAGAGGTGGGCAAAAGTAGGTTTTAGTTATTAGTATGCAAAAGTTTATTCTTGTATTATTATTTTTCCATATTAAAAACTATAAGCATACTTTTGCCTACCCCTGTATATTATGAGCCCATTAAAAAAACAAGTATATTAAAAATATTGGAAAAATAGATAAAAACATTAATGGACTAATAACAGTGGTTACCTCTACATGCTGGAATTATAGTAATTTATATTTTAGTATTTTTGCTTAACTGTATTTTCTGAACTTTTCATAATAATTTTGTGTCCTTTTTTTAAAAAGAAAAGAAGGAAGGATGAAAGAAAAACAAGCTAGCAAGTAAAAGAAATTCTGAGAAACTATGACCTTATTTATATAGAGAGTTGAAATATTCTCCTGACAATTTATATAAAAAATTTTTAAGTTGATTTCTAGAGAGAGGAAGCGGGGAGAGAGAAAGAGAGAGAGAGAAACATCGATGTAAGAGAAACATTGATCATTGCCTCCCGCACATACCCTGACCAGGGATCAAACCTACAACTTAGGTATGTGCCCTGATCCAGAACTGAACCCCCCACCTTTTGGGGTATGGGATGATGCTCCAATCACGTAAGCCACACTGGCCATAACCTCCCCATATTTTTTAAATGGTTTTCAAATTAATAATTAGAATTCAAAATTAATAATTAGAGATAACTTGAGTGTTATAGAAAACTATTTTTCCCTAATTTCATATTGAAAATATTAAAAAATATTACAGGATTGGTATGGGTATTTTCCAAGTTGTCTTAATTTGTGTAGGTTTTAAAGCAAACATTAATCCATTTTTTCAAAAAAAGCTAATAGATAAAATATATTTGCTTGAGCTGGCTTTAATAAGGTTGAATGTTAAAAAATGTATCTCAGAAAAAGAGCTTAAGGACAGTCTAGACTAGAGGAAAAGTCTTAAGAGACATTAGATATACTAAGCTCTAAAGAATTAAAAAAGCATAGCTCATTTCAAGATAACAAGAAAATAATTGTTCACGTTGATAAATACTATGTTATAAAATGTCTGTGGGAGAAAGAAGATAGTCAAAATCAGAACAAAGCATGAACTTTTAATAAAGGAACACTACATTCGAAGCATTTAGTTTTATAGGTTCTATGTAGTCTCCTAATAGCTGCATTCATTGTTGGATTTATTGCTCATTTTCAGTTTTCTCTTATTGAAAGAGATGGTAGGATACTTGACAATATGCAAAACAACTGCCAACTATGTGGGTGAAAACTCCTCACAGACATACCACTTCACAAAGAGAGAAACTCAGAAGTCCCTCAAACCATTCAAAGGAACAAATAGAGAATTCATTTTAAAATAGTTCCAAATATTTCATACTCACAGTAAAATTTCAGACATACTGGATCCTATTTCAGATTTAGCCTAAACATAAATGAGAAAAGTTTATTTGCACAAGGATTAAACTAAAACTCTGCTAAGCTATCGTATTTAACTATCTCCATTTAAAAGATACATGCTTTAAATATACAATGCAACATTTCTCTCCATTCCAAGTCTTTACTTCAGAGCCTTACTGAATTTTTAAAGCAAAGTCATTGAAACTAAACATGAACATCATTTAGGAAGAATTTCAGAAATAATAATTGGCTAAAAATCAGTCAAACTATTCCAGCAGAAATATCTAGCACATTAATGAATTAATAGTCTTTACACTTAGAATCTCTTTAAGCTCTTTTTGCGGGTACTTTGATTAGAGCTCATTATCACCTGTTAGTCTATAATTTCACAATTGTGTGTGAATTATACAAATTTCAAATCTGGAATGGTCCTCAAACAATATTTTAACGAATGACCAATATAAGTAAACCAGAAGTGTCAAATTCTCAAGTCAAAAAATAATAATTATGCTTTTACTGAACTATTTTATTATTAAATATCTCTAACTTACAAACAACGTATCAATATATATAAAAGCTAAAGGGACCAACCGACCAGTGGACTGGTTGCTATGATGCGCACTGACCACCAGGGGGCAGATGCTCAATGCAGGGGTTGCCCCCCCACCCCACCGTGATCAGTGCGCTCCCACAACCAACCTCCCGTGGTTCCTCCCCGCCCCCCCCCCCATCCCGCCTCCCTCTCCCCTCCCCCGTCAGCCGGCCCCCATCGTCCCCGATCAGGACTGGGAGAGATGGCCCCCATCGCCCCGATTGCCGGCAAGGCCGAGGGACCCTACCCATGTACCAATTCTTAAAAAATTCATGCACCAGGTCTCTAGTATAATGTATATTTAAGTGATAGTTTAAAACAAATCTATAGATCCACCATTCACTTAAGAAACAGAACTGCATGAGTACATAAGGTATCTCTCACAGCCTGGCCTTCCTCATCTCCCATAAACTTTCTAAAATATGTAGGTTTACTACTTTTGTATGTATCCTTGAGAAACAGATGGTTTAATTTTTGCATGGCTTAGAATTTTGTATAAATGGTGTGATATAATATGTACTCTTTTGAGATTTGCCTTCTTAAGTAAGAAACAAAAAAGCACAATGAAAAGTCTGATACAACTGTCTATATTAAAATAAAAACCCATCTGTTTATACTTTTATTTTTCAGATAACCTATACAGTAACCACTTTAGTGTTTTCCCCTAATACATTTTAAGAAAAACAAGCCCTTTTGAACTTCTTTAGGACATAGTAAATTTTACACACTTAGTGAAATTATATTTTATAAAGCCTTTACACATAGGCATTACACTAAATACAAACATGAACACTATTCATCAAATATATAAAAAGAAAGTTTTGGTCAAAGTAAATTAAAAATTTTGAGTTTTCTTTTTCCTTCAATCTTTTCCAGATATTTTAAATCACAGACCAAGAGCCCAAAGTGACACCCAGCACTACGGAAATGCTTCCAAGTGCTGGCAGCAGAGCTTTTTGGATGCTTGTTACCCTAAAATACATTCAAGATATATAATGGTACATCAGGTTAAGGGATTCCATTTTTTCCTTACATATGTTAAAGGTCACATTTCAATGGGCAACTTTGTTCCATAAATAACTGAAATAAAAATTCTACATACTGCCATTGACAAACATGATTGTTTTTTTTCTTTTTTTCAATCAAGGTCCAGGCAGAACATGGAAGTTTTGCCACTTATTCCTTATAAGAGCTTTAAGTATAAATTTACCAGATTGAATGTTCCATATTCTTCCCTGAGAAAATGAGTAAAAAATCCCAGCACCGTCGTCTGGTCTCCCCAGGTCCAGCGGGCTTGATTGAGGTAGGATGAGATAGGAAGATAGATGTAGGGCAGCAAACCAGCAGAGAAACACAGGCTCAACTTCAACACAGAGCCCCGGGAGAGTTCCTGCATCAGAGCACAGTGTGTTGTATGACAATGTTTATCCTAGTAGATTCGTCCTGAAACTTCAAGAACACATCAAGGAAAACATCAACTATGTTTACTCAGCTCTGATCTCTCAATTTATATGAAGTCACCACAGAATACCATGTTAAACCTTCTGATTACCAGGGATTACTAGAAAATTGCATCAGCCTGAACTCCTTTGCATGGCAAGTGAAATCTGAGTGAAGCAAATAATACTAGCGAAGACCCTTAAGTACCATTCTTATTGCATCTTTTAAAATTAAAACCATGTCATGACATGCAGCATTGCAGAGATAAACCCAATTGGAAGTGATGAGGTTGTTCAGTTGATTTTGAATATGCCCTCAAATATTGTCCTAATACAAACTCATTTCATCACCTTCATCAGGAGTAGACTTTAGCTATACACTCTGTTATGACTATACATTATAATATGAAACTTTCTACAAGAATTTGGGTCATATCATGGAAATATTTGGCACAAATGAAGCTAGCTTTCAAATAACCTCCCAGCTCACCCAAATGCTCTTTATCCTCAATTTACATATAGAATGAAGTACTAAAGGAAATGTGTTGTTCTATATAACAAGGTTGCCTCTATAGAGAATATATTTCTCATTTGCACACCTCTAAAATGAAGGATAATAGTGACAAAGTCTTATATAGATTAAGTCCAAAAGAATTCTGGTGTATTCAAAGATTCAAATAGTGGTTGCTTTAGTAATTGGGAAAAGGGGTCTCTTACAAATATCATCATTGGAAATTGCCAATTTTTTCTTTACAAAAAAGGGAAATTCATATGTGACAATGGATAGAAGAATCAAGATTCACATTCATCAGATGTACAACAAGTAGCTGACTTATATTAATATTTTCAAATAAACATTCTTAATTGATTATGGAGTGTTTTTATTATAGTACTGATTTCATTTGCTATTTCTAAAGGGGTAATGAGATACATAAAAAATGACATCATGAAAAGAGTGTAAGAAATAACTAACTGAACAACATGCCTTTGCTATTCTTAAAAGTAGTCTTAAAGAAAGTAAATGCTTGCATTTTGGCAGTTTCTGCATATTATAGAATGGCAAGATGCAACTGCTACAGAGTTTTCCTTTTGTGCAGGAAAGAAACAGGAGACAGCTACATGAAAGCTATCCACAGGGCCCAGGAGAGTGGTTCCATGTCCTAGCTGCGCATACACTAGAATCACCTGGAGAGCTTTTAAAAAATATCAGTGTCTAAGCTTCACCCTCTATGTGTGTGTGTGTGTGTATGTGTATATATATATATATATATATATATGTATATATATATATATATACACATACACACACACACACACATATATATATATATACACACACACACACAGATACATACATTAATATACAGAGTGTCCCAAAAAATGTATATACACTTTAACAGCTGATAGCTCAATTCTGAAAATGAAATGTATTTTAACACTGCTTTATAATTACTCGGTGTGTATGCATTTTTGGGACACCCTATATGTACACACATATAAACACACACTCTTTCAAAGCTTCCCAGATCTTTCAAGTGAGCAGCCAGAAATGCAACCAAGTGACTCAGGACTTCTTCCTCTGCCTCAACTCCAACTACCCTGTCACGCCACTGGTAGACCTTATTTTCTAGCCTCTGTTATTTAAATGATGGAAATGACAGGTCCTTTGAAGAGTCATTCTTCCCAAAATGTCATCCTTCATCAGTATCTGGCCTCAGTACAGGGCCAAGAGGCTCTCAAACCAGCCTCCTAACTTGTCAGCTCTGAGTCCTGCATGTTTTACACAAAGCATGGCCTCCCCTCTCAATCATCTAACACTTGGCTGCCAGGTTCTTGCCTCAGGACGCACCTCTCAGACTTCTCAATGTACCTTCTCAGTGGTCAGAAACCTGGCTAAGAGTGACACCATTAAGTTGGTAACTCAGTGGTCGGCAAACGGTGGCTCGTGAACTGCGGTTTGCCGCTCTGTTGACTAATGAGTTTGCCGACCACTGACATAGATCATTCCTGACTTCAGTCTCCTCACAAAAAGACCAACCAGCAGCTATCCATAGACAAAACACCATTGTGCAAGTACCCGAATCTGTGTCCCTGGAACACAGAGACTGAGAAGGACTGCATTGGAAGCGACTGCACCACCCCTCCGGCGGGCCAGCACAGCATTGCATGGAGAGGACACCCTGGGGCTATGGTTTCCCAGTGGGGAAAGAGTCCCAGTGGACATCCAGCTCCTCCAGCATTGCGGGACGCTTTCCAGGAAGCCCACTTGAGTCTCATCTCATGGGGACCTCTGGGGGCACTTGCAGGGCTCAACCGCTGAGGATCAGATAGAGATGGAGAAGGGAAGCCGGGCTGACAAAGCAACCAGTGCTCAGATCTTGGGAAATGGCATTCCTGCTGCCTGAGCAGAGATCTCAGCCATTCAGAATCCATAAGAAAATTATGAAATAGGCCAGATGCCACTGTAATCAATACTGCAGAATTTTTGTCAAAAATCCTATTTTTCCAATGTTATTAGGACCTATGGTAATTTAAACAATATATAAAACTAAAAAAAAAGTAAAGTCCCATGGTGACATATGTTGTATTGGGCCTAAATAAAATATTATGAACTTTCATTTTTACAAAATTCAAAACCTACCTTCTCTTTGAAAAGTCGAAAGAGAATCCATGGTATTATGCACAAAACATAGAGTACTATTGTGTGCTGATTACATAAGCTAAGACCACAGCTGAAAGCACCAATTTTAGCTATCTGAAAATAAAATAAAAAACAAGTTAAATATTCACCTAAAACTCTAAGTAAGCACAATAGTAAAAAGCTATTCTTTATATTAAAACTAGGCCTACCACAGGTCAGATTAAAAATCAATTGCTTAGATACAAGCAGTCAATTTTTTTACCAGTCACTAATACTTATCACCACTATTTTTTAAAGTCCTGTATGAGGACTAGATAAGTCCTAACAGTAATAGGATATCATGTAATTCTTATTTGAATAACATCTGTAACTAAAATTCAGCAATTATTTGCTTTACTTTTTTCCCATTAAATGAAATATAACACTATTTATTTAGAACCTGGTTATCAATGGGTAGTGTTTTTACTTTTTTTTGAACATGCATTATTTTCAGAATCAGAAAAAAAGTTTATTTTAAACAACAACAACAAAAAACCTCTAATAGCATCACAGATCTGTTTACGGAAGCCACAGATAACCACAATGGTTTTTTGGTTCTGTATTCCCTGACAACACAATGCTGCCTATACAGAGACGATTTGGCATTTTCCAATGTGTAGACTATAAGCTCTTAGGAGACAGGCTTCCTTCGAGCTTCAAATTATCTTGATGATAGTGCCTACCTTAGAATTCATTGTAATCGCTTCTGAACTACTTCATTCTTACATTTGGTGCTCTCCTCTTAAAAGTACAAATTTGGGGAGAGGTCAACAGGGAAAAAAGGAGACATATGTAATACTTTCAACAATAAAGAATTTAAATTTTTAAATAAATACAAATTTGATCCTCTTTTGGAATTGGGGAATAAGTCACTGTACCATAATGGTATATAATTTAAAGTGATCAATCTAGAGCTTAGCATATTACAGTGTCTTTCTCTCTTGTGCGTGCGCACACGCGCGCACACACACGCACACACACACACACACACACACACACACACACACACACGATGGTGGAATTAACCAACAAGCCTATCTTTCCCATAGGACTCAAAGGGGATTTCAGAATCCCCTTCTTCTCCAAAAAACTTTTGAACTCCAAGAGAGGAAGGGAAAATCCCATCTTTTATAAAGGCTCTCGTGGTCCACAGTAAAAGACCTGAGAATATTTTCTCTCTCAACATGCCTAGATTACCTTGGCAGTAATCAGAACAGATAAACAATATCTAAACGAAAGTTTAAAAGAAATACAGCATCTATCTAAAAATAAAAACACAAAGTTATTTCACTGTGCTCAAAATAGGTTACCTTTGATCTTTCTTTTGAGGTTGCTGCCTCCTCGAAATGTACAGTAAGAGCCATAAGCAGCCCCACAAACAGATTGTTTAAGCTAAAAACCTCTGCTGCGATGGACCACTGCCATGTTAGACGAGAAAATGAAAACACCCCCGCAGCAAGGATTCCTCCCGCATGTGAGCCAGAAAACCTGCAAATATAGATAACATGAAATCTTCTTTCCCAACAAAAAGAACCGACTTTATTCTCCTTTTTATAACTGTAGCAGTGGAAATTACGACAGTCACCCAGTACTATCCCAACACACTACATGGTTAGTACATTCCTCCACGTAATAATATTCTCCAACAGATTTTAATTAGGAAGTCCATATGTTAACCTATTAGCACACAAATGAACAAACCTGCTTGGTATCCTGTGGGTGACATGAGGTTTAGTTCTCAGATGTAACCTCTAGGGTTCAAGCCAGTTCAGAAAGCCTGAAGAGTTAGTAGCTAGAGAGATAACCTGTGTCATTTTTCTTCCTCTATCCACAAAGCATGATGGTCCGGTTAAGACTGAAATATGCTTAATTGTAAAAATTAAGGAAATGGCAAAATATCTATTCAGGAATCCTCATTCTCACTTCCTGGGAATGTTTGGGTCCAGATACTTTCTATACCCATCTCCCAACATATGGCGAAGCATCTCTTGGTCACAATATTTGGTGGTTTTAAGATCTTATTAGCTAAGTGCTTAGTTTCTCATGAATTCTTCTTTACACAGAGGTGAAGTTAAAAACAATGTATTTTTAAAGAGAGGAACAGGTATGGGAATTTTAATAATGCAGAAAGAATCAAATGCTGCACTTAGAAACAAATTCCTCACCCCCCAAATGCCAACAAGAGCCATACATTTCAAATCAGTCAGGAATCCAGATCTCAATTGAGACATGACTCAAGATTGGTAATATGGTTGAATACACTAGTGCAGTGGTTGGCAAACTCATTAGTCAACAGAACGGCAAACCGCAGCTCATGAGCCGCATGTGGCTCACAAGCCGCAGTTTGCCAACCACTGTACTAGTGTATATCAAACCAAAACAACGTCCTATTTCACTATAAGTCTAAAGCTATGAAAATTAAAGCTATTACAAATATCTATGTCTAGCAAGAGTTATAAAATTCAATAGGCACTTCTGTATCTAATAATTTTGATTTATATGACCCCACATCATTACTTTTTAACTATATTATTTTGTATAAAAAGTAGCCTCCTAATATTTAAATCAGAAAAGGGGGGAAAAGTAGAAGAATATCATGTAAGGAAAAATATCCTGTAAGTAAATTACATCTAGAAAATTATTACTTTAGAAAATTAACTTTCATTTGTAATGCTAACAGCAAGACACCCATGAAAAACACACATGGTGTCAAAACAAGCCAAAGGAAAATCGTTTGGGCAAAAAATGAAAAAGGATCCCAAGTCAAATTTATAGAAAGGATTCCTTTATTAACTTTTGGTCAAGAATATATTTGTATATTCTCAGAAAACAATTCCAAGACCATGTGGATTCCTGCAACAGAGAGGAATTGACAGGACTGCTCCAGCCATGAAGACAGAAGAGAAACAGTCCAGAGATGGAAGACACTGACGATGCCTTGCCCTACTAGCAGTCAGCAGCTGTGCGTCGCTGCAGGTTGCCCAGGACCAAACCAGAGAGGGTCGGACCTGCGTTACCACCATTTGTCCACCATCCAGAACTGAAATATCATTGCTGACATGTACATATAAGGAACTGTTTGACATTGAAACTGGGACTCAAAAGAACTGTTTGCCCAGAAAGAAACTCACTACAGACTGATTTATTTGCCTCTCAGCATAACCATTATTGCTTCTCATTTTCAGTTCTTATAAGTGTATTTCTAGTATCACATGATCTCACTCATCTAGGGGAAATAATGAACAACATAAACTGATGAACAAAAACAGACCCGGAGACAGGGAAGCATCGATCAGACTGTCAAACCTCAGAGGGAAGGTAGGCGAGGGTGGGGGTAAGAGGGGGAGATCAACCAAAGGACTTGTATACATGCATATAAGCCTAACCAGTGGTCACGGACAACAGGGGGGTGGGGGCATGGGTGGGGAGGGGTTTGGGATGGGAATGGGGAATGAGGACAAATATGTGATACCTTAATCAATAAAGAAATTAATTTTAAAAAATTATGGAGTAATTATATGGTTCTTAATCAACCATTATAGGGGGGAAAAGTTACAATAAAAATTTTAATATCACCAAACCTGTTTTCTTTTGAGTTTCTCTTTGCAATTTGTTTTCTTTCCTTCACAAATATCACCAGTTTCTTATTTCATCAGAGTCCCCCATTCTCCCAGTTATCCTGATTCAACACATTAGTCATTTCTTTATTCCAAAATCCTGTCAAGTTGTATCCCTATGGCCTTTGACTCAATTATTTTAATCGTTTTCTAACTTGTCTTGTTTTTTCTATTCTGCAATATAACAGCAGATTAAACTTCCTAAACATACCCTTTATGACTACCTAGCCCCCAAGCTTAAGGACCCTTCACTGCCTGCAGGATAAATTTTAAATGAGTCAGCCTAAAGTCCAGGCACCCAATACATGGAACCCTGCCCACCTAGCCACAAAGTGTCAACATTATTTTCTCCACCAACTAGTCAGGCTTCTCAAAATTCCCTAATAAAACATGCCTATTGCCATGTTAGACCTTTGCTCGTGCAGTACCCCTGAACTGAATGTCCTCTCTGCTCCTTTCCATTTATTCAAACTCTACTCTTTCTCAAATTTCTCTTCAATCCCCAGGTTTCTAGCCCATCTCTGAACATCTGTAGCATTTAAATGTCTGTAGCCATTATTTTGACATTGTTTTTGAAATGTGAGCTGGAGTTAAACCTCACTTCTATTGAAAGCATCTAGCCCCAAGCACAGGAAGGAAACTTAGTGAAATGAGAGAATAAATTAATCTTAAAGTATTAGTAACATTTTAAGAGGAACTTTTACGAATCATCTGTTGATATTACTTTGGAAAGTCAGCATAAGATACAGATTCCTTCTTCTACTGAAATATCAATTAGCATCTTTGGAGAAATGGCTGATTTCAGGCATGGGGTAGATCAAGTACAAAATGAATCTGAAACACCTTTTTCAGAAATTAAGGAAGTGCTCAAACAGAGACATGACAAAGGACGCAGGAGCCAGCTTAAAGGGACTCTCACTCGCCAAATCGGGAATAATTTGAGCATCAGAATGATTATAGTAATAGATGGTAACCCAATGAATAAATAAGAATCTATGAATATGTAGTATTACAAATACAGTAGGTCCTCGAGTTACGTCGGAGATCCGTTCCTACGGCCCGACATAACGCGATTTTTGCCGTAAGTCGGAACCTACCTACATAAGCACCTACGTCACTCACATGGAGCACATACACAGCAATAATGAAGTGAAACAGTCAAAAAGTTTTAAAATAAATATAACAATTCCTGACCTTTACTTGTGGTAAATAAATAAAAAACATAAAACACATATGTACATATGTCGAAATGACGTTTTTTTATTAAATATATCTTTATTGATTTCAGAGAGGAAGGGAGAGGGAAAGAGAGATAGAACATCAATGATGAGAGAGAATCATTGACTGGCTGCCTCCTGCAAGTCCCCTACTGGGGATCAAGCCCGCAACCCAGGCATGTGCCCTTGCCTGGAAACGAACCTGGGACCCTTCAGTCCGCAGGCGGACACTCCCAGGGGTGGGCAAACTTTTTGACTCGAGGGCCACAATGGGTTCTTAAACTGGACCGGAGGGCCGGAACAAAAGCATGGATGGAGTGTTTGTGTGAACTAATATAAATTCAAAGTAAAGGAGCGGAGGGGAGAGCAAGAGAACCCTCCGCTCTTTCGGCTCCGCGGGCCGAATAGAACAGCTGAACGGGCCGGATCCGGCCCGCGGGCCGTAGTTTGCCCAAGGCTGCCTGAGCCAAACCAGCTAGGGCAGAACTTTTTTTTTTTTTCCCACAAATACTGTAAATGGGAGATGGCAATGTAACCATGAAACACCGTAGGTTGAGTCAGACGTAACCCGAGGACTGTCTATAAACAGGGGAGAAGGAAGAGTCCATAGAATACCAACTAATAACTGTATACGAAATGATGGAATTAGAAATCACCATTTGACAACCATAACAACAATAATCAATGGGTATTAAACTAATGGGTAAAGTTTTAGAGTAACAGAAATATGTGCACAGTTTAGCCATATCTCCCTTTACATAGATTAATTACATGGGGGAAAAGTGGTAACTCTACAGTGGCAGACCCCACCTTATCCACATGATCAAGGTTAACAGCCCAGTAATGGGACAAACACAGTATATCTATGACATTCCTACAAAAAAATCATTACCTGAGTCTAAACATGAGGGAACAAACTCAAATTGAAGAACATTCTACAAAATAACTGGCCTGTATGTATCAAAATATTTCAAGGTCTTAAAAGACCAAAAAAGCCATAAGAAACTGTTCCAGATTGAGGAGAATGAAGGAATATGACAGTAGAATAAAAGGCACAATCTGGGATTTTCTTCTGCTAGAAAGGGCATTATTGGGACAACTGGCAAAATCTGAATCAAGTCTATAGATTAGACAATAATGTTGTATCAGTGATAATTTCCTGATTTTGAGAACTATACTGTGGATACGTTAAAAAATGTTCTTGGCTTTAAGAATCATACTCTGAAATAGTTAAGGGTGAAAGGGTGCAGTGACTGCAACTTACTCTTTAAAGGTTAAAAACAAAATGATACATACGGAATCAGGACAAAGCAAATGTGGTAAAATATTAACGTTTAGGGAACCTGGGTGGAGGTTATACAAAGACTGGGATATTCCTGCCACTTCTCTATAAATCTGAAATTATGTTTAAAAAGAAGTTAAAAAATAAGTCAATAAACTCCGGAAATAATTTGCTGACATTTATTGAGTTTTTTGTCTGCCATGTGCCAGGTATTGTTCTAAGTGCTTACCTTATATAAATTCATTTAAATAGATACTATTTATTTCTTTTCAAATGAAGAAACTGAGGTCAAGAGAAGCAAAGTGATTTTTCCAAGGCCAATGGCAATTAAGCAGCAGAACCCGAATTCAAACTGTTCGTCTAGCTATTTAGTGCCATTACATTATGGGGTAAAAGGTGGTTATTTTAGTTTTAATGCCAAATAATTCATTCTATATTAATGATATAATGTACTTTATTTGGCTAAATATGTAGCCCCTGGATTGAAGAATAGAATAGAATAAAAGTTTTATTAGTTACTAGAATTGTGTTTATTTCTCTTTCATAAAAACAACACACTATCAGCTTGAATGGTGTTCAACATCTCTCAAGACTGGTTTTAACACTCCATCTCACCCGGTTCCTCTCCCCCCCCCCCCCCCCCCCCGCCCCGGAAAGGGCAATTAGTCAAAGTTTAAAACCATCAGTTAATTAAAGAGAACTGAAGAGATGACAGTCCTGATATGTCTGCAACATCAGGAAGAAAACTCAAGACTCATTAATCTATCATGATTTTTAACACATTATTTTGCTCAGGAAGACATCCTAAAGTGTTTGAATTGTTGACATTAATTATTGGAATAACTGCCTTTTCACATATTTCATAAGGTTTTAAAAATTGAAGAGTTAAGATAAAATGATAAACTTCAGTGACTAAATTTATCCAGTCACCTTAGACTATTACAGTTACTTGCATACATTAGCATTTTATTGAAGACTAATTGTACATCAACAAGGTCTATAATATGAACCCCCCCCAATCTCCCCTGCTCCCCACCCCATGCCAAGGTCAGGATTGTTTTGCAAAGAATAATTCATAGATTCTTAACACCCAATTTTCCTTGGTATCATAGAAATGATTTATTAGACTACTGAGTATGATTATAGAAGAGAGGTAACATCATAAAACCAATAATGGAAATCAAACCTATAATCTTGATCTTTTTTAGTATCTCAATGAGCTTGCTTAGAAATCAAACTAAGTCTTACAGGAATTTGGGTTGTAGTCCTAATATAAAATGAAAACTAAGGGGTAATCTAAAAATCCCTTTCTATGCTTGAGGGATTCCCAGCTAATGAGGCATAGCCCTCTCCTAGTATACATGCTGAAAATACAAAATACTTTTCCAGCCTCCCTTGCAGCTAGACTCTAGAGCATGGGTGTATGACCTGGGCTCTGCCTATCAGAAGCACCCATCCCATTCTTTACTTGGAAACTGGTGAGGCAAAGAAGCCTCAAAATACATTCAGACATGGCTGGTGGCATTTCTACATAATTTCCATAGAAAATGACAGCAGCACTTTCAGGGGCAATGTTCAGAATCCAGGTCAGTTGGTAGTGTGAGCTGGGGTGTCTGGTACCCAGAGACGACAGCCAGTGGTGGTTTCACTAGAACATACCTGCCTAGAAATTCCCTGGACTCTCCAACTTCCTTTTCTTGCTTTTTTTTTTTTTTTTTTTTTTTTCAATTCTAGATTTGAATATTTCCTTTTGTAAAAAACAGCTTTATAGAGATAATCCATTTAAAGTGACAATAAAAGGTTTTTAGTATATGTTATAAATCAAACTGTGAATGTCCCTTAAAACACCCACACTTGAACACACTGCCTTTAAAAGTTTGATTTATGCTTAGTTTCAGGATCCATCGACACTTACTGACCACATAATATGTACAGACAAGTGGGTTAGAAAAATAGAGATACTTTGAGACATCTGTTGTGGGAAAACTCCACAAGCTGCAGAGGAATATATAATGAGGACTCGTTGGTAGTACTCTATGCTCAGCAGCGGCTAGCGACTGCAGACTATGGATGTGGAATGGCAGCATCAGTCTGCATGGCTGTGGCCTAAGCCAGGGTTAGGGGCTTCACTAGGTAGGTCAGTCAGAATGGCAAGATGGAAAGAGAGTTAAAGTAATGAACCATGGGGCCTGCATTAGATAGGGAAGGAAGTAAAGCCACAGGTGGCAGATGGAGGAGACAAAAAGGATGAGCAAAGGGTTCTCAGTCTCAGTTAAATGGGAGGCAAATATAGGGGCATCAAGGAAATGAGCGGACTGAAAGCTGAAGTCCTGCAGGGAGTGAAAAGTAGGTTGGGGAAGGGGACATCAAATTGTCGAAGGATGCAACCGCCTGTTAAATAAGACTGGACTCTACTGTTTAAAATAGCCAAATGGAAGTTTAATGTGAAGCTGTTCTCAAAAATCTTAAAATTTTCATTAAAACTAAGTATTGGTCCTGAAAGACAAGCCACACATGAGTAAATCTGCAGGGTGAGTACAGTGTAGGAAGACAGGTGTGAGGCCCAGTGCCACAGCATCGCATGCATGCTAACAAGGAGATGTAATGCCCATGTCAGTGCACAGCAAGCTGAGTCTGTGCCTTGCTGACAAATCAAACAATGATGTCAGCAACAGTAAGAATGAGGACTTTCTGAAGACTTTGGAGAAGGTCTCCAATTTATTCACTGACTCTGTAGGTAGACAGTCCCCTTATATTGTTCAAGGCATATTGCATAATCTGAGCATGCTTCCTTTCACCTTCCTGGACAAGGATAACTGACTAAAGAGCAAGCTGATGTCAGGATGCTTTCATAAAGGGAAGTTTCAGGACCATGGCTAGGCACCGTGTTAGCCTCACAGGGTCCACAGCTGCAGCCTCTACCCTCCGTTCTCACCCTAGCACTCTATGGATATTGCTCTCGCAAGGTCCCCAATGACCATCTAACTGCCTCATACAATAGCCTTTTGGGACCTCTCTGCTGTCTTGATTACTCCCCCAGCCACACTCTACTGAGTTGACATCTGGGACCTCACATCCCTCTGGTTTTCCTTCTATGGCTTTGATCTGCCTCCTGTGTTTTCTCTGAATGGCTCCTATTCTTGCATGAACTCCTTTAAAGTCAGTGTTCCCCAAGATTTCATTACCAGGCAATTGTTCTTCTCACTCTACTTACTCTGCCTGGGTGGCTTTATCTACTCTCTTGATGTCAACTGCCCACTACAAACTGGAAAAACCAAACCTTTCTCTAGCACTGCCTCTCCCTTAATTTAGGACTTACATATCTCTGACTGACTGCTGTACACCTCACCACAAAGCCACTCCAACTCTGGATGTCCTGGAGAATTTCAATGTTAACACGTGCAAAACTAATTTCTCATCCTCTTCCCTGAAATGGCTCCTGCTCTTAGGTTCTTTTAGTGATTTTCATTATCTACCTAGTTATCTAAAATAAGAAACCTAGGAGTCACCACCAAAGTTCCCTTCCCTCTCTCCCTGTTGAACACCTCACACCCTGCCAATTTTACTTCACGAACATTTTTAAAAACTCATCCTCTTGTCTCCATCCATACCACCACTGCCCTATTTCAGCTATTACCATCACCTCAGGCTCACACCAGTGCCAAAAGCTTTGTACACTGTCTGCCTCCACTCCTAGGCCCACCATTGCCACCAGAGTGAGGGATCTAAAACTTACCGGAACTTGTACTTTTCTGTCTCCAACCCTTTAACACGTCTTCTTTGATTATCAAACACTATAAGCTCCTCATCATGATACACAAGACCTTTTATGATCGGATCTCAGCTCACCCATAGCTTCATTTTTTTATATAGCCCATCTCACACTTTGTGTTTCAGCAACACTAAATGACTTGTAAGTCTCTGCACTTATGAGCTCTCTCTCTCCATCTCTGGGTTTCTCTGCACATGAGGTTCCCTGTATCCAGAATAGTTTTGTCTTCACTTGGGCAATTCCCACTGATTGTTTACAACTCAGCATAAGTATCACCTTTCCAAGAAGTGCGGCCTACTTTTGAAGACTATGGTTGTTGCCCTTTTTCCAGATTCACATTAAATATATTAAATAGGTACTGGATAGACATTTTTCTGTATTTCTAAATAAAATCCTGAAGAATAGAAATGTTTAACTGTAACCAAATGAAAACATAGTAAGGAAACCAGATTTGAGGAACTTACGATTCTCTAAATAGTGTATTACAGAGGCAACAGAATTATTTTTGGGCCACTGATACCAGAATAGCCATGTCAACATATTAGTGCATTTTTAAAATTAAAAGTATGACTGAAATAAATAAATAAATAAATACATACATACATACATACATACACACACACACACACACATATATATATATATATGGGATATGTGTGTGTGTCCTAGGAAAGCTATTTGATTTTTGAAACTAAATGTTTTCATACACACACACACACTAGAGGCACGCACCCTTTCCAATCTGGGACATCTCTTTCACAATCCAGGACTGCTGGCTCCCAACCACTCACCTGCCTGTCTGCCTGACTGCCCCTAACCACTTCTGCCTGCCAGCCTGATCACCCCCTAACCACTCCCCTGCCAGCCTGATCGACGCCTAACTGCTCCCCTGCTGGCCCGATTGCCCCTAACTGCCCTCCCTGCCAGCCTGGTCACTCCCAACTGCCCTCCCCTGCTGGCCTGGTCACCCCTAATTTCCCTCCCTTGCCAGCCTGGTCACCCCTAACTGCCCTCCCTTGCAGGCCTGGTGCCTCCCAACTGCCCTCCCTGCAGGCCTGATCGCCCACAACTGCCCTCCCCTGCTGGCCTGACCTCCCATAACTGCCCTCCCCTGCTGGCCATCTTGTGGGGGCCATCTTGTGTCCACATGGGGGCAACCATCTTTGACCACATGGGGGCAGCCAACTTGTGTGTTGGAGTGACAGTCAATTTACATATTCCCTCTTTATTATATAGGATATATATATATATATATATATACACTTCAGTCATACTTTATCTTTAATTTTAAATAGCAAGAGTTTCTGTTTACTTCAACCTAAGTCAATTCACTTCCAAATAATGCTTTATAAAATTACTTCTGCCATTATCTAGAAATTCAACTTTTTTCAATTGTAAAAAGTGGAAAGGAAAAGGAAAGATGTTATATATTGGGGTAAATTTTGTTTCTTTTAAGAGCTACATCCTATATCATTGCTATCCTTTACTGTTATAAAAGTGGTGTCTTAGTAACAAAATTAGGGGGAAATTGAAGGATTCATTTTTATTTTTTTACTTAAATTTTTTTAATTAAGTGGCTTCCATATGGATATATCTTACAGATACTAAGGAATAATCATTTCAGCATTCTGTACTTTAATTCAAGTGTTTCAATATTCTTTCAGCAAGAGTATAGAAATTACAATTTACTTAAAAAGCATTTTTTCATATTGCAATTTATCCCTTGTCTATAACATAAATATTTCAAAGGGGATGATAAATAAAATACAGAAGGTTCAATTACTCATATTGCCTTCCACATACTGCTATGTAAAGGAAGTCTTTACATTTTCTCAAATTTTTATGTTAAACAAAATACCTCAGAATTTCCATCTTATACCTTATTGAACCAAATATCAATGAACCTTCCCTATCGGTAAGCCATGTGAATTTGAGATAGAAGAAGATATTAAATGTGGAGTAAAAATGATGCTAAGAGATGCTGTAAAAATCACTTTGATGAAAATGTCTGAGACTAATCTAGTCTTAAACTTGTTGAGCAAATGAGGTGATGGAATAGGCATTTTTATTATCTATTTATTTATGAGTTTTTAAAGAAAGGTATAAATCCTATGAATCTACAGAATTCCTAGAGCCTACAATTAATCCATTACCTGTTTTGATTGCTGGGGCCTTTGTTATCCTAGGATCCAATGAGAATCCCTCTCAATGAAGGGTGTCTTGGAGTGAATGATTAAAGAAGTTAGCTGTAATCTAACTCTTTGGGAGAATAATTCTAACCAGAACACATGCTCTATAAAATTTTTATTTTCCTGAAAAGGCTACAACATATATTTATAACATTCTTTGGGAAAGTTAAATTGTATAAGTAGAGTGAAATACTATTCACAAATCTGACTGCATATCATACTGTTCAATTAATTGGTAGTACAAATTTCTGGTTAAGTAATTTTTTTTTTAGAAATATATAGAAGGAATGTCCAATCTCACATTATTATTTAAACACTAGAGGCCTGGTGCATGAATTCGTGCATGGGTGGGATCCCTTGGCCTGGCCAGTGATCAAGGCCTATGGCGGGGGGGGGGGGGGGGGGGGGAGGTGCGGCTGGCAGGGGAGAGGGACTGCGGGAGGTTGGCTGGTGGTCCCCCGATCAGGGTCGGCCGGGCGGGGGGGGGGGGGGGGAGGAAGGGCCGCGGGAGGTTGGTATAGGAGCACACTGACCACCAGAGGGCAGCTCCTGCGTTCAGCGTCTGCCCCCTGGTGGTCAGTGCATGTCATAGTGACTGGTCGACCAGTTGTTCCAGTCATTCTGGTCGTTCCAGTCATTCGGTCGTAACAGTCGCTTAGGCTTTTATATATATAGATAAATTTTAAATAAAATTGCTGTTCTGAGGCCACAAAATGAGCTGTTTGATATCATCCATAAAGTCAAATGTACAGACAGACTATACATATATGTGATCCTCAAATAAGACTATTGTGATCTACCCAGAGACTAAATCTGATGTTGGTTTTTCAATTGAAATGACATAATCAGAAGCATCTTTGTGTTTTCACTTGGCAATCCAGGAGCTCTACTTTCAATGTTCCTTTTATTGTTTTAAATAAATGTGCTTAATAGTTATTTTTTAAAAGGCAACCGATAAATAAGTTTATTTATCTACACTTAGTGTGTAGAGTGGCATTTTGAAATTAAAACACACATTTTTCAACTGAAATTGATAAAATACTTCAACAAAACTAATAGTAAACTGGAGAAAGAAAAAAAATTCAAATGCGATTGTGAATAAAATAAAGTCTTTTCACCAGAACTCACCTCTAAATTGCCAAATAGTCTAAACTATTTTCCATGTTAACTTAAGAACACCTTGTGATAAATTAGATATAAGATGAGAAAAAATGTTTTCTATTCTCAACCTAATTCTCATAGAACCTCACAGAAGAAGCTCAAGGGAGACATTCCTTCAAATGAAATATATATTTTTAGAATCTAACCTGACTTACAGAGATAACATCTAATGAGGCTATATGAAGATCACACTTCAAACACCATTACTATGATTATTAGTAACGCAATATTATATTGTAAAAGACACATGAATACTAACAATGAAAAGCAAATTTTTACATTGTTACAGAGGTATGCTGAATTTCAAGGTCTCATACTAACAGAGTAAATCAATTATATGGATGATTCAAAATAGCAAATAATCCAAAATGTATTGAAATATCTCCTATTTTATTTTTTTTAATATATTTTATTGATTTTTTACAGAGAGGAAGGGAGAGGGATAGTTAGAAACATCAATGAGAGAGAAACATCAATCAGCTGCCTCCTGCACAACCCCTACTGGGGATGTGCCTGCAACCAAGGTACATGCCCTTGACCGGAATTGAACCTGGGACCTTTCAGTCCACAGGCCGACACTCTATCTGTGGAGCCAAACCGGCCAGGGCAAAGTATCTCTTATTTTATATAAAAATATATTTATATTAACATTGTATTTATTACATATTTATTTTTTAAATATAAAATCTATTTTGCAGTATATGTGCAGTAAATGCATCTACCTAATTGCTTTTTACTTGGGTTGACACTAAAATCATGCAGCTCATGTTCTAAGACAGCAACTGGTTAGTCAATGTGGAAAGATACACCAAGAGTATGATAGTTGTGTGGGAAGGGTGATCAAGCATTTAAAATTTCACCCAGATAATGCAAATGACAGAGATTCTCCACTGGGGGGCGGAGATGGGGTAAGGAACACGTGATGCTATTAAGAGCATCCTAACAAATGTGACGTTCAGAATTCCATGGTTAAAACATAACTGCCTTCTCTTTAGTCCACAAAATCCATGAGACCTAGGTAAGATGCCTTAGAGAGGTACTGATTGTGCAATAGTTTTCTCACTGATGGAAAACTATTCATCTGTTGACATAGTGGATAAATCAGGAGGTTGCAATTTACACCACTGACACAGGTTGCTATTGATGATAAATACATTTTTCTTTCCACCAACCCTCCATCAAAGGGCAAGTAACAGAAACCTGAGATTCTTTCAGAACACTTATTTGACGTGCTTCATAAAATCCACAAATGTATTTGTCTGCGATGTTACTTGCATGCAAAGAATCCAACATGGAGAGTACACTACCGTCCTTCTACATGGAAAACTCCTTGAAGTAAGTGGAGTTGAGTAGAAAGGCCACAAAGCAGGATCTGGGCACTATTGGTAAATAAATTACTCTTAGTGTCAACTCATATCGACGACTAAAAAAATGCATTGGATTACAGTGTGGTAAAACAAGATACAATTAATAGCAAGTCTACCACCTCCATACTCCCAAGTTCTTATCTTTCTGGGCCTTATTCATGAAAATTATATAAATGTTACCTTCTGGCTCATTCACATAATCAACACCCATATATTTATCTCTTCAGTGTACCTGGAGAATAGTCAAAGTGGGAAGCTAAGCTACTGAAAAAAAGGTGCACTGCTGAACCTTTCTCTCTCCTTGGCAGTTAACTCAGCATCTGACAAATACACACTGAGCATCTACTATGTGCCAGGTAGTCTGTAGGCAAATTATAGTCAGTGGCCATTTAGAGAGCAGTACAATCTAAATTTTTTCCTTTCATTTTCAAGTTTAGATTTAATGAACATAAATCAATAATTTAGGACATGGTGTATTAAAGTTATATCTATCTCCAAAGCCACCACCATGGCACCTAAAAAATGCCAAACATTTCCATCTTTAAAATAAATTTGCAAATAAGTCTTTTTTTTTCCACATTTCATAAAAATTTACTTTCACTCCAGATAAAATCCTACCAAGGTTTGTTTTATTTCATGAGACTCAATCAAAAGGAAAAGAATTGTTCTACCCTGAATTTTCAGCTACATGAATATCAACCACCAATACACAAAAAGGAAAAGTACAAAGTATTAGTTCTGATTTTAAACCACTGAGTAAAATTGGAGGTAAAAATGTAAAAGCTTTCAAAACAAGAAGAGGAAAAAGCACCACTGAAATGGAGGGAATAAGATTATGAATAGCTTCCATAAATAAAATGCAATCACACTTTCCATTACAAGTAAGATTTATGCATTAACCAATAAATGAGAAAGCTATTCATTTCATAGCTTAGAACAATTCACTTTATTATATCCCATCAACTTATACCTGAATATCTAAAAGAAAAACACTGGACTGGGCTTTATAGAAATCACCATCATTTACTTTACATTTTACTAAGTGTTCATGGTATGCCAAATAACCTGCACAACGGGAGGCATTATCTTCTTAAGCACAACCTAGTTTAAAATAACTCCCAAATTACAGATTTTTGACAATATTGTTTGAAATGTTTAAAAACACACACGACCTCAATATTAGCTTGGTACTCAATCTTGATAGTGTGTTTTGTATTCAGTAGCAAAATCGAAATTGGTTGAAAGTATATTCCAGCATATTAGTCTCAAAGGCATTGGCCAACGCATCATAGTAAGTCCTTTTTAACTCAAAACTTAGAAAATGCTGCATAATTTTTAAGTGTTAAGATCCTAAAGGTGTATGAGTAAACTTAAAAGATTGAAATAATAAAACCAACAAAATGAGGATATTAAACTACTTTCACTAGCAACCCTAATCAACTTAATAAACAATAGAAAATTAGCATTCAGTAGTCTTGTTATGCAAAGTTACAAGTACATCTTAACATTTGAAATCATCAAGCCTGTTTTTTACTGCTATGGCTTTGAAAAGCAGCAAATCTATAGGAGTTATGATCTGTAATTTTATTTGTAGTTTTAAGAAATATATGCATTTATTATTATAGCCATAATGACTGATGACTAGTTCCAGTGGCAAAATCTCGGCAGGAAACAGATTTAGCAATTTAAATGTTTTATAAGTTTTTGTAATTGAGGAAACTTTTCATAATCTGACATTTGTTAAAACCACTTATTAGAAATTATGCAGCACAGTAGCTGTGGAAATATGAGCTAGCTTCACAATTATAAAGTCAGCCTATGTAGCCCTTTCCTATTGTATATAGTGGCATAAACCCCACGGCGGCCTATCAGCTAACTGGCAGGCAGGGGGCTGCTCTATTCAAAGTGAGAGATACAAGCTGCAGGGCAAAAACCTGGCAGCTCCCATCTGACCCCACAATCCCCTACTGGTGACAGCTCCAAGCTCCATGGCAAATTAGGCCTTCTCATATTACAATTGGAGAAGACAGATTCCATTAGCAGTATCTGAAATTGAGTGGAGAGCTGCACTGTTATCAGACTTGACTCATAAGCACTGCTATTAATCAGAGCTATGATAGCATTTATATATTTCAAGCTATCTGCTGCCGCTGTGATATTCTGCTACAAAGGGTTGATGGGACTTAGGAAAGTGAACAATAGAGCTTTCTGGGAAAAGCAGAGTAAATCAAGAAAGTCTATGACTTCCGTACATTCTGAAGGGATTGTGGTTTACATAAATTTTCTCCCAATTGGAGATTGAGCTCTTCCTCATCTTACACATGGGATTTAGTTGTCACTCAATGGTAACAGCTGTGAAAAGGTGAAGCGGCCCACCGCTCAGAATATTGCCTTCGCTTTTAAAGCAATTAACCCATGAACAGGAGGATACCTGGTGATATCAAAGGGATTAGGCCAGGCGGTGCATTATTAACATTTCCTTGAACTAATTCTAACTCTGACTAGCTGTCAGAAAAGACTCTACAGACTTAAAAAAGAGTTTTTGCCCTGCTTTTTTCCCTTCAAAATGAAGTGCTGCTATTTGAGCCTAATATGTCCCTCTACTTATAAGAAAATGCAAATGAACCAAGCTCTTAATATGCTTACCCAGTCTGAGTCAATGCAATTTTAATACAAATATGAGAGAAATATGTGATCAATTAACCAGGGATCAAGACAGATATTTCTCCTGAATGGAAATTAATGCTCCAGTACTTTTCATTCTTCTTCAACTACAAAAACTTGGTGACTATTTGTTACTTATGCATAGTTACCTCTGAAATTAGGCAGAGTTTCACATTATTCTCTACCGCAATCATCTAGAATACTCTTTGAGTTGGAAAATCCAAATGTCCCTTAAGCAGAAGATTCTACATTCTCTAAGGTATGCCATTTTTCTATTCTTTATTGAATGGAATCTTAGCTGAAACTATAAGAATAGCAGACACAGTGCTCAGAATCAAGTGTTCTTTTTCCTAATCAAATTAATTTTTAGCAGCAGCATAATGTTTAGAAACATGTAACTTATAAAAAATTAAATACCCCATAAATAAAATAATGGCACAAAATGATTTGCCAGAAGATATTTAAATATTACTGGTTAGTTGTAGGTTCTTTGTAGTAAATAGGCATAGTTTCCATATACCTTTAATTATTATTAATATTCATATGTTCTAGGTAACCTGCTTGACATTAAAAGATCTGATTTCTTACTGTGCAATATTAATGGCCTCAGAAAGTTTTTTAGTGCAAGTTTCCTGAAACAGTGCCTTTTAGAGAAAATATTTAAAAAATGCTGCCTGTTTAAAGGTTGGTAATTTTGTCTTTCTTTAAAATAAGCACTGAATTTTGATTATAAAGACTAAAACAAGTTTACACTCGACTCACCTGGATGCTCAACAAATATTGCTGAATCAATCCTTCTATAGCTCCTTTTGGCCCCTAACAGTTTGAAAAGGATATGCTGACTCTCAAACCTGTTGAAACTATACTCCCTGCCTTGTAGCAACCAAAGTAAGTGATAGAAGATATGCCCTCATCTGAGATCATAAACAATTTAAATTTTTCCCGAGGTAAAGAATTTTTATGCGTTGCTATCCATTCTCTTTTAGTGATACCAGGATATATGAAATGTAAGCACACTGATGTTTAATGATAGTGATTTCAGTATTCCTTCCTTATTAGTATATAGGACCTAGTCTTATGTTTCTTAGGAAATAAGTTTGAAATTCAAATACAAGGCAATGCTAAGTGGTGTTCATATTAGTGATTTACATTTTCTATAACTTTTTTTATGTTATACTAATGGGTTTGTGAATTTCAAATTTAACACTTTAAATATCATACAATCAAACTCAAAAATCATTTACTTTAATGGCCTTAAAAAAAAGAAAATCTCAGTTACTATAAAACACTAACTGTATTACAGTCTTAAATGCACAGATGCACACATTAATAAAATGAATTCTATGTAATATAAATTAAATGTATTACATTAAACTCCCTTAACATAAGGCATGCTTAAAAATACCCCAGAAGGGGACAATACATAAATACATACAGAAACAACTGGCACAGTCTTACTATTTTTAATTCAATAAACTACAGTGATACAGATAGCTTTCAATGTGCTGTTTTACTCCTATGCTTTCCACATTAGGGCAAAGCAAATATATAAATGAGTTCTTGCCAACCACTAGAAAAGATTGACAAAAAAATGCAGTGTTAATGACATCTTACTGCTTTTAAAAGCAAGAGAAAGATGGAAGAAAGGCAAAAATTACATAGTAATTGGAAACAACGAATAAATCGGTCTCTCAATCAAGTCATGTTTACTGCAAAAAATGGAGCTTTTTACATCAACACATTTAAACAGAAATTTGCTTTTGAAATACAATCTTTGTTTAAAAGGTACAGAAGGTCTTTATGTCCACCCAAGAGCTAAATATAGTGAATGCCATGTGAACAATTACCTGAAAAAAACCCAAACCTGTTAAAAGAATTAATTTACTGCACACCAGTCAGCATTAATCCCATATGTACAGTAATCTTCTCTTAAGTGACAGGAAAAAAAGAATAAAACAGCTTCCTGGATCAAAACTCCTCAATATGTAACAACAAAACAGAATGATGATTTGGTGTATAAATGAATAAAGTAGTGAAATGTCTCCTCAACGAATTCTGATAAAGGAGTCAACCTGTAAAGGAATACATTTACTGTATGGTGGGGCTAGAAAAAAGCCGTCACCGTAATGGCTGTACCAAAATTGCATCCTGCTGTTGGGTTTATATTCACAGAAGCAAGGTTTTAAAGGTTAAGTTCAGGTCATACAACAAATGAAATTGTAACAAGCCAGCTGACATTGTATAATGTCTTCTTCCACTCAATCAATAGGCTACTGTTAGTCCTATTACCATAGAGATGGCTTGCTCTTTCCTGAAGGGTGTCTATTGTTTGACAAAGCAGATTTGCCACTTGAACTAGGTTGCTCCCAAAGGACGTGTACCTTGTCAATTATTTGTATTCAAAATAATGAAGTATTTTCATATTAAAATGCATGTAAGAGATAATATTGTTAGATCCCTTTTCTGAAAGAAAGCAACTTTTTCAAAGTACTATATTACTAAAACAACTTAAATATTCAGTTTATCATATTGAGTTTTTGGTTTAAAACATGTAACAGCAAGTACATAAATTTATCACCAAGACTATATATTAAAAGAAAAGGGTTATAGACTAGTGTGCTAATCCAAAACCCATTATAGACAAGCATAATAATAAAAGCTATTTTAAAATCTAGAAAACTCAAAGGGAAATTATTGTCCAGAACTATTTGGATTCTATAAAGATAAGGATTTTTACATATGATTTTTAGTGTTTTTCATGTAGAACAGCATCAACAATTCATATACTGAAAAATATGGAAAAGTTTTAGAAAGCAAAGCTCTTTATTTGCATAAAAGCTATTTATAGCCACACAGCATTTAAACATATGTATCTGTTATAGAAATAATCTAAAATACAGATGAACTACCTAAATACAAGTATTAATTTTCTTTAAATGTCTGTCTTAAGTGTCTTGTGAAAATTAATAACTCACACATTCAATACAAAACAGGTAAGTCTAAATTTCAACCTGAATACTTAAAAATAAAAAAGATCAGTTTTCCTATCAACAGAAATAATGATAAATTCTTAATTATAAAAGACTCAGAAGGAGCAATCTAATAAATATTATTCTAATCATTTAGAAAAAGAAAATATTAATAACATTCATAATACAAATAAATCCAAGCAGAGATATTACTTTAAACATTTCATGCTTAAAAAATTGGCTATCACTGAAAACCTGTAAGACTGAAATATAAACAAATTAAATAATATAAATAAAAATTTAGTGAATGATCAACAATTATAACATCTGAATCTGAAAGCTTTCTACAAATAGATTTAAAAGTATAAAGTCATAATTATGTTAACTTTTACCTTACTATAAATAATTAAAAGAGAATTTAGAAAATAATTTAGCTTAGGGGCAATATTATGACTAATCAAAATGAAAATATTGGCCACCAAAATGACATTTGAAATTATGTCTGTTCAAATTCTACTATATTTACATACAAAAGTTATTTGTTTTATAATCAAACCTACAATAGTTTTTGAAAGAAGTGTTTTAATTTGGCGTTCCCTATGCAGGAAGTATAATTTGTATTTTTCACTCTAATCCTCTTAGGCACAGGTTAGACTGAGTTAAGAATGAAGGAAACAGAAATAGCAAAGACAAATGAGTTCACCAATATCCTAAACTAATGACCCGTTTTTTAAAAGCAGCGCTGTAGCCTTCAAAACTAAGAAAGCCTTCCATCAATGAAATAAGTGGGGTCTAATTTGCCTATTTTCCCTACAGCTATAATGGAACAAAGTGAAACCTTACTAAAACCACATCCCAAATGATTTCTTTAGTTAATAGCCTCATTTCAAAAGGTATACAACATGTGCATATTTAAATACAATAGAATTGGGTATTAGCTCTGAACCTGATAGGCAGCTGCCCATCAGCAATACCGTGAGTAATTAAAGGACACTTATCATTTACCCAAAGATGAACTTCATATGGTTGAGTTAAACTGGCCCATCTGCATTTTCATAAAACGACAAACCTTATTAGTTCTGCCTAACCAGAGAATTGTGATAATGAACTGGTGATACTTTCATGCCATTGTATGAAGCAGAATTAACTGTGTAATCATTTGGGGGTCAAATGCATATGAAATTACTATAAATTAAGAAAATGAAATCGCATGGGTGAATATTGAAAAACCATTCAAACGATAACAAAAATCATTTTTTAATGTATGTATTTGGGCTATAAGAAAATTACATCTCCAGTTAGTCAAAATGGATTTTAACTAATCAACTACTGTACCTGAAAACGGTGAAAAAAAGTAATGATGCAGCTGCTGCTCCAAATAAACCACACAGAAAATTGACTCGGTAGGCAACGGAGCCAAAAGGAAATAGTGTAATTGCCAGTTTAGCCACCAGAGTGAACAAAGGATAGCCAGGAGGATGGGCAACCTGCGGAAAAATTCACAACAGTTAGAAGGTTCTCATCTGGTAAAGGAAGGGTCACACTGGCTTTAACGGACAAGTAGCCCTTTCCTCAGGCAAGTATAAAGATTAAGAGCGAATGACTGTTTGAATAGTGGCTTTCTATTATAATCCTTTTGTGCCAATACAAATAAATATTTTCTTCAGTGGATTTGGCAGGGTCTATCACATGGTATGTCACCTAGAGAAAGGGTGACATATTTCATTGTCAATTCTTAAGCAGTTTGTTCTCTGGGTTCATAGTAGGTTAGGGTCATTTAAAAAGTCTATTGAAAAAAAAGAAGCAGGTTCTGAAATATCGTATTGGTGAGAAAGTTGAAAGACCACACTGCTACCGGATTACCACCATGCTGACAGTCCTAAGGTCTTGCCTAAAGGGATCATGCACCATAATAAAGTTTATTAAATAATAAACTTATTAAAAACTGTTAACCCGATTTATTTTATTCTCCACAGCTTATACAAAATTTTAGGGTGATAATAAGCCAGCTACTGTACATATAGTAAAGACTTTGCTTTATAATTTAGTGTAATTGGATTTAAAACTTAAAGTAAATTGTCATGTATTGAACTTATAAGTTACTAAAAACTGGGGTTTAAAAATAAATTAATCTACTTTATTCCATGCTTAATTAAACTTTCTTAATTCCTAAAACTGTTAATGAGAGCATTGATTAAACAATAAAACTAATACTTACTCCAAGCTCATGTGCGGCTGTGATCAGTTCCCCTGTGAAAAAATAATGTAAAACCAATAATGACTATTAGAAAATGACACTCCTCCAAAGTTTTCAAATTCCAAATGCTTGCATTGGGGTTTTGCATTAATTTGACCGGATAAAACTAAATCTGCAGAGATTTAACAGCGTGAATAGTCTAAGAATATTTTCCACCTTAGGTCTTATTGAATAAACTATCTTTGGTAGCTTTTAATAACTGGTCAGTAAAAAGAAGTGAATTCTATTTTTATGAAAATTCTTTTTTTCCCTCCTGAAAGTTGTACACACTTGCAAAATATTTTTTAAAACTCTTAGAGAGCATTAATGTAATATGCTATATTATCCCTCAAGAATTTAGTACAAAACTGTCTATAAAGATGTAACCGTATGAAATGTAGAATGTGCAGACATGTGAGGTTTGGACTCTCCAAAGAGTGTGCCATACTGCCCTACATCTGACATTTGAATACCTTCTCTACATTAATTAGGTTGCATACCTTTAAACAATTTCCACGTGTTTATTTGCTCCAGATTATTTTGGTAAACTCCGATTACCGTGATATATTTTTTCAAACTATTAAATCCTTATACTATTTACATAGCCCTCTAAAGTTCCTTGCCATTAGCAATTATTTTTAAAATTATAATGCATTAATTCAATGCCTGTTTTGTTAATATTGCTTTTTTGCAGAATTTTATGATTTTATTAACACAAATACAATGTGTACACAATCTGTCTGTTCATTTCCTTCGCTGCGCAGCCTGGCATTGGGACTGGTGATTCTGATGGCCAGCTGGGCTGCTCTTTCCATAACGGCTTCGAGGTTCTTTGAGGAGACGTTGTGAGCAATCTCAGCACAGTAAGATCTGCTGCACATCAGCAGCACTTCAAGCTCCTTGACGCTATGGACCAGGAACTTCCGAAAGCCACTGGGCAGGATACGCTTTGTTTTCCTGTTGCTCCCATAACCAATGTTGGGCATCAAGAGCTGGCCCTTGAATCTTCTACGCACCCTATTGTCCATGCCTCTGGGCTTCTGCCAGTTCCGCTTAATTTTGACGTATCGGTCTGACTAGTGCCAGATGAACTGCTTGGTCCTCTTTTTGACAATCTTGGGTTTCACCAGGGGTCTGAGGACCGCCATGGTGCCCAGTAGGAGATGGGCAATGCAGAGGAAGAGACTGTTTTGTTAATATTTTAAGTATCCAGAGCACAGGGACTATTTTTGACTCATCTGTGTATACTGTAATACTGTACAATGTAAGATATCAATCAACATTAATTGATGATTTATGAAAGTTTTATTATCTATTAGGAAGTGTATTAATGTTCAATTTCTATTCTTCAATGAATATCAATATTCTTAATTTTTACTGACTGCCCTAGCCACAGTGTAGACCTTTACCTTCTCTGGCTTGGACTACAATAGCATTGACCAATCTTCTATTTCAACTCCTCTTCATACTGAAATCACTTATTAAATGCCACCCCCATGCCTACTCCCCCAAACCCCAAAAGGCTAGATTATATCCCTCGTCTAAAATTTCTCAATGGCTGCTTTCTGCTTACTCAATAAAGTTCAGATTCCTCAGCGTGACATGAAAGCCCTCTATGGCTTCAAGTTCCCTTTACAAACCCATTCTCACCTCAGTCAAATCTGATGACCCACTGTTCCTCTGGAATGGTCCTCTTTCATGCTTCTTATCGCTCATTTTCTCACCTGGTATTCTCTTCTAAATCCTTCAAGGCCTAGTTCAATTGCCACCTTCTCGGTGACATGTCTCCTTACACATACCCCCTTCACAACTAACTCCCCCATCAGAATTGATCACTGCTTCCTTTTAGAACCTGCCTGAACCTCTATATTTAGCATTTGTTTAGATTGCCTTTTATTCTCATTAGTTGCTTCCATTTCTGTCTTTTCCACTAAGTTACAAATATTATTCTAACCACTTCAGGATCTTGTCAAGACATTGTAAGACACCTCTTACTCCTCTGGCCACATACACAGAGGTTGACTGACACCTATCACACTGTCGTCCTTGCTCCTCAGACACCCCTCTTAGGTAAATGACTGCTTACATCATGAAACCTCCATAAAAGCACCTAAAGACCGATACTGAAGATATTATTGAAGTCAATTACTTAAGGGCATATTTTAAGTTTTCTGGAGATATTAAAAAAAAAAACAAACCTTAAAAACTAAAGGTAATTTTTGTATCTTACATACTTTTCAAATAAATTGTTTATGATCTAAAAGTGTCTAAAATAACTGTTCCCTTTGTAACTATTGTCAAGTCTATAGTTTTGTTCTAGAATAAGATAGTTCTAATGTCTTTAGTCCAAAACTATGTTAACCAAATTTTTTGTTCTTAAATTTCTGTAGGTGTAATGAAGTACAGTGCAGTTCAAAATTTCAAGGCCACTAGTCATTCTCCTCCATTTAAAATGTTAACACTAACAAAAATAGCCCATTTTCTCTATTTATCATTAGAAAGTCAATATGCTGTTATTCTTTGCTGGTGTTCTGTTAGTATAAGGATGATTCTGGAATATGACAAACTTCCATCAACTCTTATCAAATATTAAACTAAAATCTATACAGAGAAGATACTACCATTCAAAGCAAAGCCTGTAACTGTATCTGTGATAAAGAGCTAAAGGGAAATATTACTCTTTTTTTGTTGTTAATCCTCACCAGAAGATATTTTTCCATTGATTTTTAGAGAGAGTGGGAGAGGGAAGAGACAGAGAGAAACATCAATGCGAGAGAGACACATCGATTGGTTGCCTCCTGCAAGCACCACGACCAGGGCTGAGGAACCTGCAACCAAGGTACGTGCCCTTGACCAGAATCGAACCTGGACCCTTCAGTATGCAGGCTGACGCTCTATCCACATTAGCCAAACTGGCTAGGGTGGGAAATATTACTCTTAAAATTATGTATGATAAAGAAAAGAAAGGACATGAACAGTCAAAAACAACAAAGAGCCTCCTGGGTCCTTGCTTCCTCCCAACCTTTCACACGACTGAAATTTAAGTCCTAATACCACCTGCAATCAGAATTATCTGGGTGCTTTATAAAAACGAAGATTTCTTGATCATCCCCCAAATCTACCTACGCTAAGACCCTCTGACATTGGGGCTGAATTTTCCCAGGCAATTCTGAAGTATATTCAAGTTTGAGAACCACAGCTTTTTGTCTTTCGTGATGAACCTCCTTCATGCTTCTTATCACTTGTCTGGGACACAAATGGGTAGCAAGCTCAGAATTGTTAGCAGATGCTTAATCATTAAAAATGAGTTCCTTTATACTATACATTTTATAGTAATTATATTGTCAAATATCAAGTCTGTTAAAGATGCTATTCAAATGTGAATTATTTTTCCCCAAGAATAACAAACTGACATGAAGCCTAGATTCTCACCCTCTCCTCCAAAGGACTGAGCACTCCTACCCATAAATCAACTATGTGTATCAAGTGGTACAAAAGATTGGCAAGGCCACACAATAGGATGGATTGATGGAGTATTGAAGACTTATCAGGAATAATAATACATGCTTTTTACTGGTTTTGAGATGGGTTGTTTATTGATATAAAATATATTTCATAAACACAAACATTCAAGGAGAACAGCCCATTCAACATAAAATTATCAAAGATATGATTATACAATTTATCATTCCCCAAAATGAACAAGAATACTAGAAGTGACTACTATTTAGCATCAAACTAAACAAATAAGAGCACCTAAAAAGTTTTTTGGTAACTCAAAGTGAATAGATAACTTTATTCTTTTGGGAAAAATTAAAACAGCATTAAGACAAGGCAACAATCAGATTTTAAACACTCTAAATATCACTATATATATGATGACGGATTTAACAAACAATTTATGAAAATGTTTGACAGAGAGTAAAGGGTAAGAGAGCATGTTTTAAAGTCAATCTTCTTGGATTCTTTCCTTTACTGCCCCTACTTTCTAGTTGGGTGACTCTGGACATTGCTTAGCTTTAGTTTTCTCATTTATAAAGATATTTATTTTTTCCATTGATTTCTAGAGGGAAGGGGGGAGAGAGAGAAACATCTACATGAGACACATGAATTGGTTGCCTCCTGCACCCTCCCCAGCCGGGGCTGGGGAACCTGCAACCGAGGTAAGTGCCCTTGACCAGGAATCAAACCTGAGACCCTTTGGTCTACCGGCCAATGCTCTAACCACTGAGCAACCTGCCAGGGCTATAAAGCTATTGATAGTAACTACCTTATAGTTATTGAAAGTAACTACCATATTGGTAGCTACTACCCCTAGTAGCTGGGAGGACTAAAATAACAATCCATGTAAAGCACTTAGAATTGTACCTGCACATAGCAAATGCTCAATAAGTATTAGTTACTATTATTCATCACCCCTCCCCCCCATATTTCAGTTTCATCAACCATGGTAAGTCCTGTCAGTGGTTTTCTTTTGGGAAAGGTACAGAACTACCCACAACCTGACTAATGCTCTCCAATGTCAAAATTCTCACAAAAATAAAGTTATTTCTCTTACTTAATAAAAACCTTGGAAGCATGGTAACTCCATTCCCCACTATACTCATGAAACCATCCTTCTACATGTTCAGTAGGACCTGAAAGAATAAAGGTAATGACTTGAAAATGGAATATCAAGGATCCTCCTGTGTGGTAGGCAGCCCTGAAGCCGACTCCTAAGGATCTCCACCTCCTGGTATTCTCACTGTATAATCCTCCCCCAGAGAGTGGGCTTGAGTTACGGACTAACTTCCATGATTAAAATAGGGCAATGGTATATCACTGCCAAGATTAAGTTACAAAATGATAAAGGGGCCTCTCTTCCTCCCGACAGAGGTTAGCTCACCCGGACCCACTTGGCAAAGAACTGGACTGAGCTTTGAATCAGTTCTCCCCAAGCTGAGCCTGGAGCGGACTGCAGGCCAGCCTACACCATGACCGCAACCTCGTCCTGAGGAAGAGCACCCAGATTCCGGATAAACATAAAATATGAGCGAAAAAATATTCGTTGTTTTAAGCAAGTATCTTGTTATGCAGCAAAGGTAACTACAGATTCACTATCTGAATATAGGGCACTGACAAAATTACTGGCCATTATTGGGCATTATTGCATGGTCACTCAAGTTGGCAGCAAAACAAAACCTATTTCTTGTTTCTTGGACCAAATGCAAAACAAGAATTCTCGTGATTTAAATGGCACATGAGTCATGGATTTCTTTTTAAGAGAAGTAGCTTGCTTTAAACTGCAACTTGACTTGCACTATTTTAAGTATTCTCCCCCAAATATTCTGCAAGGGTGGTTCCTATTCAATATTCATGAAAATTCCACCTCTTCCGTGGCCTTTCCTGACTAGCCATTCAGAAGGAGCCACTAGATTAAAAAAAAAAAAAAAAAAAAAAAAGCTGCGTGTAGTACATTTACACAATGGAATACTACTACTCCGCGGTAAACAAAAGGAGGACATCTTACTACCCTTTGCAACAACATGGAGCATGGACGGGTCTGGAGAGCATTATGCGAAGTGAAATAAGCCAGAGAAAGAGACACACCATATGATCTCGCTCATGTGTGAAACATAATGAACAAAATAGAACAAACGAAATAGAAACAGACTCATTGAAAACAGACTGACAGCTGTCAGAGGGGAGGGGATTGGAGGAGCTGGGTGAAAAAGGTGAAGGGATTAAACAAACAAACACTCCTGGACAAGGACAACAGTAAGGTGATTACTGAGGGAAAGCGGTGGTGTGGGGTGCGGGGAGGTAAAAGAGGGTAAAGAGGTAATAAGTGGTGATGGAAGGAGGCGTGACTTGGGGTGGTGAATAACAGTACAATATACAGATGATGTATTATAGAATCGTACACCTGAAACCTATATCATTTTATTAACCAATGTCACCCCAATAAATTCAATCGAAAGAGAATTAAAAAAAAAAAAAGCTACTAGCCACCCCTTCTCCATCACACTTCCCTCTCACTGTCAACATTATCCCCACTTAATAGGCAGCTCTTTATTTTGTAGTTCGCCTATCTCCCAGCACTAGAGTCCTCTCCACGATACCTGTTCACCTCTACTGCTAATGCCTTCTGCCTGGAGCACAACACGCAGCGGGAACTGAATGGGAATGGAAAGCAAAACTCAGGTCCAGAAAAATGAGCAGAGGAAGTGGAGAGTTCGGTCCGTCCCATCAGACGAAACTGACAAGCCCGGACTCAAAAGCCGGAGGACTAAAGAAATCACAGGAGGGAGGACGGAGGGCGCGATTGCCCAGACCTGGCAGGATGAGCGCAGACCCGGGGAGAGGGGCAGGAGGGGCGGCCCTGAGAGTACTTTACCCGCGTCTCCCCCGGGCACCGAGGGGGGCAGCGTGAGGGTGAACACTGCGGCCACGGCGGCGAACACGGCGACCCCGCCGCACAGGCCCGCGGAGCTCCGTGGCCCCGCTCGGGCTGCCCGCCCTGGGGCTGGGCCCCTGCCGTCGCTGTGGAGGCCCATAGGCCAGTAGGGAACCAGGAAGGGGGACTCAGGAGGCGAACCGGCGAGCCCACGGATTCCGGGCAGCACAGCACTCAACTTCCCACAGTGGGGAAAGCGCAGTGCGCGCGGCGGGGCAACTTCCGGGTCGGCCCTCCGCAGGCCGGACCGTACCCTCCACTGCCAGAGCGGGGGGTGGCAGGAAAATGCTGGGCCTTGCAAGGCCAGGCCCTGGGAGTGTTTTCACGCACTAGGGCTTACACAATTATAATGTGTTTTTGCAAATCTCATAATCTGGAACGTATTTCTCTTGAGAAGGCAATCCTGAGCACAAGTCTGCAGTCTCCATGGACATCCCCCCTTTCTCACTGACTTGGTAGGGTCTGACAGAGACAGAAGCTGGGGGGGAAACTGGAGTGAGGAAAGGCTGCTTCTGCCCCATCTGGTGTGGGGTGGAACTACACATGAGGACCAAGATTAGGAGCCCAGAGCCCCACGTTATAAAGCCAGGGGAAGTGTGCTTACAGCATGTGCAAGTAAATCCATAACTAATTTGATCGCTTGTGTTTACTACGATTGACTATAAGCAGTGTGCTAGTTATTAAATCGCTGAGTAATTTTCAGAGAGATTAAAATAAGCCAATGTTCTTTTTTTTTTCTTATGGCAAGAGGAAAACACAGCAGATGAGCTGAGAAACTTGAGTTTCTGCATTAATGCAAATAATTCATATCCAAATACTGTAGTGTTGTCTCCTACTTTTTTAAGGAAGAGGGGTATTTGGATGGAGTTTTGACCACCAAGTGAGAAATAGACACTGTCCTTCCCTACTAGCAGCATTGCATAAACCAATGGGGATTCTTGCACAAGCACATAGCACACTCTTAGTAAGATTTTTAAGCTTACATTTTACATTATTATAGCAGTTCTTCTGGAATGGGAGGGGAGGAGGGCAGCCTCTGTGAAATGTATCTCAAAGTACAATGAAGATCAGTGACCATCTAAAACTTGTTACAAGCAATCTGACAGGAACACAGTGACTCAGCTGTAAAGCAACATACATCTACACTGATTGGCGGTCATTGAGCCAGCACACCTTAATCTTTCTCAGGTACCTACATAATGCTTTCTCGCGTATATGGTGAGTCCCTGGAGGGCAGGAGCTGTGTGATAGGCTGCTCCTAAAATGGCTTCCAATGATCCCTGACTCCCGGTACAGCAGGTCCTCGGGTTACGTCAGAGATCCGTTCCTATGGCGCGACGTAATGCAATTTTCACCATAAGTTGGAACCCACCTACATAAGCACCTACATCACTCACATGGAGCACACACACAGCAGTAACGAAGTGAAACAGTAAAAAAAAAAAAAAGAAAGAAAGAAAGAAAGGAAGGAAGGAAGAAAAAAAGAAAGAAAGATAACAATTCCTGACCTTTACTTGTGGTAAATAAATAATAAAAAACATAAAGCACATATGTACATACGTCGAAATGATGGAACTTTTTAAATAAATAAATAAATAAATAAATAAATAAATAAATAAATGGGAGATGGCGACTTCACCACAAAAATCAACCATGGTAAGTCCTGTCAGTGGTATGCCAAGTCCAACGTAACCCGAGGACTGCCTGTATTCACTCCTTTGTGTAATCCTCTTCCACTGTATGCGGGCTGGATCTAGTGACTCCCCTCTAGCAACAGAATAAGACAACAGGTGGCTGTCACTTAGACTGACTTTCATCTGCCTTGCATGTTCTCTTGTGGTCACTACCTCTCTTGCTGACCCTGACGAATTCATCTACTGTGTTGTGAGCTGCTTGAGGTCCACATGGCATGGAACGGAGGGTCGCCTCCAACACACAGCCAGCAGGGATCTCAAGCCCAACCTGCAAGGAACTGAACCTGGCCGATGCCATTGGAAGGAGGCAGGAAATGTATCCTTTCCCAAATGGGCCTTGAGATGATGATAACTCCCCCAAGGCCTTGATTTCAGCTGGTGAGAATCCCGGATGCAGAGGACCCGGTGAGGCCTCACCCAGATTGCCGTCCTGCAGGAACTGGGAGGTAGTCACTGTTGTCGTTTTAGTCCCCTAAATTGTGGGGTAATTTGTTATTCAGCAACAGATTACTAAGACCGGCTCTATTCTGGTTTTTGTTTTTTTTTCCTACAAAAAATATGCCAATGAATAATACTGTCTGAGCCAAGTATATATTTCTTTCTTTTTTTTCTTTAATCCATTTTACCTTTTTCTTGTTTATGAGCTTTCTAAAAATGATAAATGTTTATCATGGCAAATTACTTTTAAAAAGGCATAATTATCATTTTGCCTATGTTTGGGAGGTAGAGAGCCGTGCCGGAAGTATGAATTTAGGAATTATTCTTGTAAGGTTGATATGAATGAATAATTTCACAGAGGCTTAGTGTAGAGAGAACAAGGTTGAGGCCAAATGATAGCCCATATCTTCATTTAGGGAATGGTGAGAGGAGAGAAGAGTGGAAGAGAGGGATGTGCCAGAAGAAGCTAAGGAGGAAATAATGTCAATGAAATATATGTTGTCATGGAGAGGTGAAGGATGATGAGGAGGGACAACACATCTGGGTTTTATGGGGCTTGAGTTTATACAATTTGGAGAGTCATCTAAGCAAAAGAATATAAAACTGCAGATACAAAATTAGGTACAGGCACTGGAAGGAGCCTGTGCTAGTGACCATCTGTGAAACTTCAGCTTCATTAGTTTCACAGGTAATTTCCTTTGAGGGTGAAGAGTGGCCAGTTCCCTGTCTAGCTCTGCCTCTCAGTCCGCATGCTGACTCTCCGCTCCTCCCTGAAGCGCTTCCTCCTCCAGCTTCAGTGACAGCATGCTCCCTTGGCTTGCCTTTACCCAGGCCTCTCCGCCCTGGCTCTGCTTCTGTCAGACCTCCAATTAGAAAGTGCACCCGGGCTGAGCTGTGGACTTACTATCTCCCTTTCCGCTTCCTTTCCCTCAAGTGTTCTACCAAAACTGTAATTAGTAACTACAGGATGATCACTCTGAAAGCTGCATACCCCCAACCTCTCCTTCAAGCGACAACTTTTTTAAAAGACCCAACTGCCTTGTGATGTCTCCATTTCCACGTCTAAACAACATTTCAAACCCAGAAGACTCTATCTTATTTCTACTGTATACCTGTGCCAAAAGTGGTACCTGGAACAAAATAGTACTTAACAAATATTTGTGTAAGGAATGAATAAAATAACAACTATAGACCATTGGTGGTGTATCCATTAGGGGTCGCATTTAGGAACTAGTAACAGAGACCCTGCTGCTACCATAAAATTTGGCCTAAATTGTCAGTGAACATATGAAAAGGTGTTCAACTTTATTAGTAATCAGAGAAATGCAAATTAAAACCACAGTGGGATACTACCTACCTACCAGGTTAGCAAAAATGAGAGTCTATATGTAATGTTGGCAACTGTGTGGAACAATAGAAATGTTAGCAGGAATATAAATTGGTAAAACCATTTTGGAAATAGACATTTTTCTAGTGAAGACAAACATGTGCAGAGCCTATAACTCAGCAATTCCACTTCAGGTTTGTACCTGGAGAAGCCCGAAGCCAGATATAAGATGTTCATAGCAGTTTTGTTCATAACAGTGCCAAATAGAGACAACCTCAAACACCCATTCACAATGGAATAGAGAGTATGCCACTCCTGGAATATCTATACAGTGAAACACAACAAAGAGAATGAACAAACTACAACACACGATCATAGAATAATATGGGCGACTCTCACTCAAAAATTCTTGTACTTAAAGTTGAAAAACTTTATTGTGAAACTAAACTATATTGTTTAGAGATGTATCCATAGAGTTTAAAACTATAAATAAAATCAGAAAATCATCATCATGGATGTTGGAATAATGGTAGTTACCTCTGGGGCTGAGTGGGGGCTGTGACTGGGGAGGGGTACATGTGAATTTTAGGGTGTTGGCAGTGTTTCTGTTCTTAACCTGGAATGTGGCTACATGGGTATTTCCCTTATAATCGATCTTTAAACTATTTATAAATCTTTTATGCATTCTCTATCTGTATAATATATTACAAAAGTATTTCATGAAAAAAATGTAGACAGGAAGGAAGAAATATTATGGAACAGTTATCTAATATCTAATGGACATATTTATACTGAATGATAACCAGAATATTACCCTTAGCATGAGACAGCTCATGAGTTTTCCTTCATCTTTTTAGTTCATATAAGATCCAGACATTGCCTTTGACTCATATGTCTCCGAAGTCTCTTTTAATCAATAACATTTTCCCTCCAGAATGTGGGGAATTCTACAGGACAGAAAAGACACTGGATTATTCATTCTCCAAGGTTTCCAAATTCTGTTTTTTTTGTTATCATGTTCATGTGATATCACTTAAACATTTATGCACCAGTCATCTCTTTGCTCCAATAACGCAATGAGCCCTAGCCAGTTTGGCTCAGTGGATAGAGCGTTGGCCTGTGGACTCAAGGGTCCAGGGTTTAATTCTGGTCAAGGGCACATACCTGGGTTGTGGGCTCCATCCCCAGTAGGGGATGTGCAGGAGTCAGCCAATCAATGATTCTCTCTCATCATTGATGTTTCTATCTCTCTCTCCCTCTCCCTTACTCTCTGATATCAATAAATATATTATATATATAAAATAATAAGGCTATGAAACAAAACACTCAGTGGCATATAACAATAGGGTTTATTAGTGCTCGTGCATTTGGGAAATTGTCGTGGTGACTCTGCTGGTCTTGTCTGACCTTGCTCACATGTCTGAGGATGGCCTGGCTGCTAGCTGGTCTAGGACATCCTTGTTTGGGAGGACATGACTCCCCATGTGTCTCCCATCTTCCATCAAGCTAGCACAGTCATGTCCTTCTCATGGTGATGGCAGAAGAACAACAAGACTGCGATGGTAAAGGAAGGCCTGACAAAAGAGCTCTTAGGAGTAGACTGAGTCAGAGGGAACTGGCTAAGTAGACAGGTAGTAAGGTGGAGTCTTAGAGAACAGTAGAGAGCACAGCTGCAATTGGACTATAAGATAAAGGACTAGTCCCAATGTATAAAGTAAGAGCTTAGATTTTGGGCCCTAAATATAAACTAAGTCAGAATCAGGATAAACACAGATTTTCTTTACGTGAATATTTGAGAAACTCCTAGTGTATGCCAGGCACTTCATCAAGGGAGTTATGCACGTTATGGAGTAGTGGCTGGGTTGGAGACCTTCCCCCAACAGTGAAATGTGTTAATTCCTGCACAATGCTTAAAACACTGCCTGCTGCATCAATAAACACTCATAAAAATGGTACATGTGATCTCATGTTACATCCCCAGCAGCCCTGTGAGCTAGAAAACATTTTAATTCCCATTTTACATGTGAGGAAAGGGAGCTCTGGAGAAGTCAGGTATCTTGCCCAGGTCACACAGCCAGTGAGGGGTAGTGCAGGAGTTCAGACCCGCGCATTCCACCTCAGGGCCCACATGGTAACCACGATGGGCATCAAGGGATACAGCTATCTCGTCTGTACCCCGTGATGTTTCACTGAGGCCTTGAGTTAGTTTTGGAAGTGCCTTTGTCTTGGGCTAGGGTGGGCCCCAGAGCCTGAGAGTGGATGTGTAGGTGGGGGAGGGTGGGAGGGACTGGGTTCATCCTGAGAAGTGTCTTCACTTGTGCGGATTAGTGAGCTGTGTGGGCAGGAACCCAAGCAGTCAGAACAGAATGGGATGACCATGGAGAAGCAGAGCTGTGTTTCTAAGGCCAGAGATGCACAGGAGCATGCTGGGAAATCTCTCAGCAAGGAGCAGAAAGGTGATGCAAGAGACCAGAGGGGCGTGTGAGAGATTTTTTAAAGGATGAGTAAAGAGGCATCTTAAAGAAAGACCAAGGGTGGCCATTGTCTAAGGTGGTATTTCCTGAAGCTGGAAATATCAGCAAGATCATCAGGAACATTTGGCAGACTTTTTAAAACTGTGGATTCCTGGGCCCTCCCTTGGAGATTCTAATTAGTAGTTTCAGGTAGATCCTGGATAGCTGCACGTTTTCAAAGCTTCCCAGGTGACCCTGTTGATTAGCTTGGTCTGGGGCCCACTGATCGATCTAAAGTCACAGCCCTTCATTGTGCAGATAAGGAAGCAGATACCAGGGAGGTTGTCTCACTGGAGCCACACAGCTGGTTGATGGCAGACTTGGAACTGGGCTTCAGTCCAATGCTCTTTTTTAAAATATATTTTTTTATTTATTTCAGAGAGGAAGGGAGAGGGAGAGAGAGATAGAAACATCAATGATGAGAGAGAATCATTGATTGGCTGCCTCCTATAGTCCCCCACTGGGGATTGAGCCTGCAACCCACGCATGTGCCCTTGACCAGAATCGAACCCAGGACCCTTCAGTCTTCAGGCTGACACTCTATCCACTGAGCCAAACAAGCTAGGGTGAATGCTCTTTCCATACTATTCTATATTCCTATCTCTATATTGGATGAGAAAGCTGCTTCAGGGGAAAATACTCCCAAATTTATATGCTGGCATGAGATTATCAAATAGTGTTCACACTATAAACTGTGAGTAACCATAATTATGCACAATAAATTCTATCCCTGACCAGTGTTGGCAAGTGGTTAGAGCGTTGGCCCACACACCCAAAGGTCCTGGGTTTGATTCCCAGTCAAGGGCACGTACCTGGGTTGTAGGCTCCATCCCTGGCCCCCTCAGGGTGCTTGCAGAAAGCAACTAATGGATATGTGTCTCTCACCTCTATGTTTCTCTCTCTCTCTCTCTCCCTCCCTCCCTCCCTCCATTCCTCCCTTCCACTCTCTCTTAAAAAAAAAAATCAATGGAAAAAAATATCCTCAGGTGAGGATTAACAACAACAAAAAATTCTGTGTAACAATCTCCGATTACATTGCCTAAGTATGGATTCTATTCCCAGGAGAAATGTGAGTGGCTCAGAAGTAGGAACCATATATATCTTTTCGTTTTTATATCTCCACCTCTCCACCTTCTCCCACAGTATACTTCTAAATGACAGTTAAATCACTGCAATGAATTTAAGAAGCCCATGTCCCATATAATAAAAGCGTAGTATGCAAATTGTCCCCTCGACTGTGAGTTCATCCAGGAGCCAGCAGCCTCTAGAGACCCTACCAATGCACAAATTTCGTGCACTGGGCCTCTAGTATTATATAACATGTTTAGTGGTGAAAAGTCAATATTGTGGTAGGAAAACATTTATTTGTGTCGATCTCAGACATTTTTTTTTCTTTTCAAGTCTGTCAAACCCCTGTTGCTCTGAAATGACAGCTTGCTTGGTAAATAATATAAACCCAAGCAGGAACAACACACTAGTTCCTTTTCGAAGGCAGCTGTGACCAATGGGCTAAGTCAGCCCCCTGCAGATGGACGGATCGGTGAGTGAGTGAGTGAGTGCACTGGCCTGAGAGTTCCCTGCGTGAGAGCACCGATTCTCCCTTTCCGGGTAGCAGGATGCCGCAGGAAGCCTGGTTCTCACATCACCTCTCTTGTATAAAAAAGGAAACTGAGCCCAGAAAATCTGAGTAAACCTCCTTGATGACACAACTGACGAGCTGAGGAATTGGGACCTGTGCTCCTTACAGGATCACACTCTACCCGAGTGAGGAGCCGATATCGGGGTTTGCGTTGTTGTGTTTCGGTTTTGCTCTTCAAAGAGCATCTGCAAATCACACAAGCACCGAGGCTGAGGGACCGTCCGAGCAAGAGGAAAGCCAGGCTCAGCTTGGGGGCTTGGCCATCACAAACCACCTCTATGGGGTTCTCAGAGCCTCTCAGGTGCCTCGGAACCTGGCATTCTCGGGGCTCCTTGTCCTGACCAGAATCCCGGAACCAGGAGGAGGACAGATGGTGCTCATTTGCCCCAGGAGGCGCAGATTCCGGCAGGGCTGCTCCCCTTTCCCGGAAGGGGCGCTGCAACCTTGGCTCACGGATGTCCCTACTGAGGGGGCTCAGCTTGGAAGCTGGAGGGGCCACTCATCACATCACCTGGCTTAAAGCTGTACTTACACAGCAAAGGCACTGCTTTTAACTTCGTTTCTGCTTTTATAGGAGGTGGCTTTGAAAGGGGCTAGGTGGAGATTATTTGGGGGCGGGGGGGTGGGGGGTGGGGGCGGTCCTGAAATCTCCGAGCTACCTCTTCCTGCCAGACAGTCTGCTGCAGGGTGGCCCCTAGAGCAGGACCTGAGCTGGGCCTCCACACTGCCTCCAGGCGGCTACGCACTTCTGTGGAAGTGGTCTTGGGGTACCTCCTGAGCCCCAGAGGGTATGGTCTCTGAGCCCTGAGCAGACAGAGGGCTTTAGAGATCCGGGAAGACAAGTGTCCCAGCCACAAGGACCTTGTCTCAGACTTTGCTGGAGCAACTGTGACTCATACCCGGAGAAGGAAGTTACATTCCACCTGAAGCTGTTTAAAGGCCCGAGAGCAAAAGGGCCCTGGGTCACTGGAGATACCAGGGGCCTGAGGGGCCACAGTGCCTGAAGAGAGGCTCAGCGACCTGCTTGCTTCTGGGGAGGAGTATTGAAACACAGTGCTCTGTTTCAATAGCGGGCTGAGGGAGGAGGTGCTGCTAAAACGTGCTGGGATCGCACTGCTGAGCTTAGTGCCCTCAGCGTGACCAGCTCCGATGCTGAAGCCGGGGCGGTGCTCTCCTCACTACCCACATCCAAGATCGCGGAGCGCTCTTCTGCCAGCGACTTGAGACAAGGCAATAGATACTTAAGGAGCTACCTCTTCCCAAGTCACCCCACATTCATGCACTGCGCCACAGTGACACTAATTTCATAAATACAGTGAAAGAGTTATTGCCTATAAACAGCTCACGAGTGGAGGGGAAGTTCTATTTCTTAGCACCCCATTAGAGCTAAGTGGAGCTAATTCAACTACAAATATGAAACTCAGCCCAAACATTATCCAGTGTTGGTACTGAAGGTAAAGCCATGAACAAAATCCAGTCTTACCAAGACACTTAAAGGGACACATATTAGATGGAAAGATGTTTTTCTAGGTATTTCATCCATCTTCGCCAACCATCTACAGAAACTCCGAATCTTATGGCACTAGAGCACACTCTAGTGGTGGTGAGGCAAAGCGCACACTTGTTTGGGCGAAAGGTTAGGTAGGCTTGCCTCAAAACAGAAAAATAAATTAATAGAATGTTATATGACGACTCCAAGCCGATAATTCTCTAAGAATAAGGCAATTTGTTTTGTTCAATGCTCAATGCCAAGGGCAAACAAACAAGAATTATTAAAAATCTCAAAACAATCTAAAATAACAACCAACCCAGTGAGATTTTAGGAAAGCTTTTGTTTTCTGTTTTCTTCTTAAATCCGAGCTACATTCAGACTTTCTCCTTGGAGACTAGATTTAAAGAAGGGAGAGGAAGCCGATAATAGATATAATACATAAAACAAACTCCCTTCAGCCATGACGGTGTTATTACAAACTTGAGTGAGTACCATTATTGCAGATAAATAAAAACAATGGACCAAAACCAATTTTGCATAAGGAAATATTGTGCAATGTGTTATAAGCCTTGGTGAAGACTTTTCTCTGCTCTATCAAGTGATGCTTAATATACACAAGAAACTTGTCTTTGGTTACAGATCAAGGGCTCTTATAAAAACACACATATATGTTTAACCAAGTAGCAACGTTGCACAGAGTATTTTGTGTGTGTTTCTAAAGGAAACATATTCACTTGGTTCGAGATGTAAATTATACTCTTAAAATCTAACACAAACTGGAAGAAAAAAAAAATCAACAACACACATAAAAAATAACTTTTTTTTAAAGCCAGAAGCTTTGTGTTCTATTGTGTTTAGACTTAAAATATAGAACTATTTAGAAAGAATTAAAGAGATTATGTTTATTTGATTTCAAGTTATCTCAGCAAGAAACACATTTTTCATACCTCTTTGGAAGAACAGCAGGTCAAATGACACATTTGTGAGTGACTGTTTGAAATATTTCAGCCACGCCGCAGGGTCCACCTGACCTGAGCACCACAGATTGAGGGAACAAAGGCTTGTGTTTTAAATGTTCCTTTAAGAGCCTTTCTGGGGAGTGGAAGGGACGCAGGAAGCTGTCACAGGCCTCCCTTTTTATTTTTATCCTATGACACTAATCAGTTTAATTCTATTTCTAACCCATGACTTAGGCTCATAATTAATTTTCCCAAAGGCAAACATATAGCATAATTCTGCAACTTTGCAAGAATAATAGTTTGTTTCAAAGTCACCCACACCCTTCAATGCCCAAGAGTTTCCCAAACATTTATTCCTCAAGTGGGTTTTGTTTTAGAATCTGCTCAGTAACCAAGGTTGGGCTTTGTTTTTAATGCTAAAATGAGGAACAGAACAGGTTTGTTAAACAGGAGATCCAGGATCTAAGAAGTCATTCATTTTATTGCTTGACTAAGTAAAAATGATACATTTATGTGAGCTTAGTTCCCTTTTTAAATGAAACAATTAGTATTGCAAGTGTCTGAAGACCATGCTCGAGAGGACGTCACTGAACATTTCCGAGAGTAATTATTCCAAACAGCAGAACCTAACCCCTGTTCAGGGTGTGACTCAATATAAAGACTTGTGAGTCCAATGCTGAGCCCTTTAAAACTACACACCTTTGTTTGTGGCCTTATTAAAGATATTCTCCCATCTCCATTTAAAGGGGTAGATTGCCACGGCCTAAATAAAACGCCAGAACGTAAAATGAAAACAGTCTGACCTCACTGCCGCACCTGATACTTCCAATACCGATTCCCTGCGAGTTCTCCTTTCCTCACCTCCTTGCCCCAGGCTTTCATAAGCCAGAGAGATAAAAATGAATTTCCCTTCCCAAATGGTAAGACTGCTGGTGCAGAACGGAACTAAATATCAGCAGCTGTGCCAGGGCACCTGGGGCCACATAAGAGAACTGACAAAAGGCTTCGTTATGAGCAAGACTTGGGTTCTCTGCTCATCTTGGTTTCCTGTGCTTTAAGAGCGGCTGGGAGAACTGCAACTGTGCTCTAAAAGAAAGAAAGAATGAAAAGTCAGGTGTATGGGAGAAATTCATAGGAAAAAGAGAATAAAACAGATGTTCCTAAAGCCACACAATGAGACAAGTAATGCCAACGATACTGTTCATGGCCACTGCTTCCACACGCCACCGTATGAATGTACCAGGTGGGGATCGTTTAAGATGCAGATTCTGAATCGGCAGGTCTGTGGTGGAGCCTGAGGTTCTGCATTTCTAACAAGCGCCACGGGATGTTGGTGCACTTGGTCTGAGGACCACATTTTAAATAATTAGGGCTCGAGCCATTCACTGCCTTTCAGATAATTTGCCCTCCCCCCATATTACTATTCCAAAGTAGTTTCATTTGTTTTTGTTGTTGTTGTTTTTCTGCAGCAGGTTTGTGATGGCAGTATTTAATAAATAAAACAATACATGTGTTTTATAATACAGATTTAGATATATGCAGTGATCGTCTCAAAAAAATTAATGTGGTTCCTGCCTTCCTATGACCCCCATTTTCCCCCTGTGGTTTGCAACACTTGATTGAAAATGGTTTCCTCTGGCTCTATTAAACAGATAAAGTCATGTAACACTACTAAAGACCCATCTATGGTAATAAGAAAAATAAATTTTATATTACAGGAAGTCCTATTAATATTTTTATTGTTAAATGTTTTTTTTATTTATTGATTAAGGTATTACATATGTGTCCTTATCCCCCCATCCCCCCTCCCCCACTCATGCCCTCACCCGCCTGGTGTCTGTGTCCATTGATTAGGCTTATATGCATGCATACAAGTCCTTAAGTAGTTTCATTTAATACTGCTGTGTTTCTCTGCTATATCCCTTAGCTCCTTGCGTGGCCTTGTTGTAAAAATGAAAAAGAAGAAGTGCTAACAGGGGCAAACCCTTTCCAGAGGTCATGGCAGCACACCTGTCAGGAAGAAGACTTGGGTTCAAGGACAAGTACATGATGTTGGCAGAAAAGGTGTCGGAAAGCCTTTGCAGTCTGTCCTGAAGAGAGTTTGGGAAGATCCTCTCTGGGTCTCTTTCTACCTGCCAGTTAGTTCAGGTGTGAAATGACGGTGCCGTCCTCGTCCTCCCCAGAGGCAGCTTACAGCAGTAAGGATTGGGCCTGGAGGCAGGCCCACAGGGTAGACCCTGTGACCTTGATTTGGCTTTTAGGCTTAGTTTACTCACATCTCAAAATGGGCTGAGCACACCCACCTGCAAGCTGATTTTATTGAGTTGAAAGGACTCATATAAAGCACCCAGTACAGTGCCTGTAGTTGCTGACAAAATATTAGGTGCAATCAACTCTCCCTCAGGGCTTGCTCTAACCCAGGTGTTTCAACCTTGGCAGCTGCACATTAGAATCACCTAAGCCCGTGGTCGGCAAACTGCAGCTCGCGAGCCACATGCGGCAGTTTGCCGACCATTGACCTAAGGAAGCTTTTAAACATCCTGACTCCCAGGTCACACCCAGATCAATTAAAATGATTAGGCCTCATTAATTATTAAATGATAGTCTGAGGAGGTGAGGGGGCCACTTTTAAAGCCCGCAGGTGGTTCCAAGTTCAGCCATTAGTCTAAGTGTAGCTCAGGAGCAGTTGCTTCTTAGGGGCCTAGTAATAGGCACCAGCTCATTAGTCTGCCCCAGGGGTGGTGGGGTGGGAAGGAGAAGGGGGAGAGGCTCCCCAACCCCCATGCACACCCCAAGGCTGTCTTCCCTTTCTCACCCCTGCTGGGACCACAATCTGCCCCCTCTCAGCGCTCATCAGTTTCTTCCTAGTTATTGATCTGCCCCAGGGGACGTCAGCACAAGTCCATCCCTTCAGATATCTGAGCTTGGACTACTTTATCTGTGTCTCCTTAACCGATGGAAGTATTTTATTATCGTCACCCACGTTTTCTGCGGTTTCACCAACAGTAAAATCAAATAGGGTCACATGAATAAAATAGCCACCAGAAAAACTCACCCTGATAGTCAGCCCCTGGAGAGCTCAGCCCACAGTGTGTCTGAAGTTCCCGGGGAGTGGGAGTGCCTCACATTTGTGCTTGAACAAATGCAGTCAGCTACCATCCTGGTTCTGTCACATCGTATCTGTGAGGTCAAATGACCTCAAAGGACTGTGACTAGTAAATGAATAACATACGTAATGTCCATTAGCCTAGTGCTCAGAATGAGGTGTATTTTCAATGCTGTTAGGGTTTTTACAATTAATAGATGGCACCTGCCCAGCTTGGCTACCACTACCAGGCAACACTGTCCCTTCTCAATACTGAATTAAAAAAAATTATTATTTTTTACTGTCAGATTGCTCTCTCATGGTTGTCTCCCATGGTCTGAAGACTACACAGGAATTTGTGGCAAAGTTGGGCAGAGTCCCACTCTTTTGGGAGACATTCTGTTTCCCAGGTACTATGCAGGACAGCTTGGGCCCCAAAGTCTCACTAAGCTTTTACTTCCTTTCCTCCCTCTGCCCCAGGCATAGTCCCCACCTTGTACTTCAGCAGCTTTTTGCCCTTTATTCTTGAAATGTTGCTACCAGGTCAGGTTCCCAGGCCAGATTTTCCCCTTCTCTCCTCTGGTTGGGCCAGCTGCATTGGTTCATTAGACATACCAACCAATCAGAACTGCTTCATAATGACCAACAGAGCCACATGATCAGAGCCACTGACCAATAAAAACTGTTCAAATCGGGAAACTTAATTTGCATAGAATTAGACCAATTGGGAACCTGAGCGGAGACTTTCTCTATAAAAGGGAGCCCCCCCCACCGCCCCCCCACCCAGTGGTCTCTGTGGAGCCAATTTTCAGTCTCCACTGGAGGCTGAGGTTATGTTACCCGGTTTGCAGACTGTTCACCTGAAGATCTCCTTTTCTCTCCTGTCTATTCATCTGAAGAAACTCCTCTTTTCTCCAGTACCTGACACATTCCAGGTTTCATTGAAATAGGGCTAATTCACAGTACTTTAATGACTGTAAGAAGTCATAGAAGAAACAGATCCTGGGAGTCAGCTTGACATGAGCTAGTCAGAAAGACTGTTGATAAGAAAAATCTAAGCAAATGTTTTTTTGTTTATTTGTTTATTTATTTATTTTTATTGTTTGAAGTATTACAAATAGTAGTACATATGTCTCCTTTTTTTTTTTTTCCCCATTGACCTCCCCCTCGGCCTCCCCTACCCGCCAGTACATACCTTTACCTGCCCCCCCGCCCCCAGTGTCTTTTATCCATTGGTTATGCTTATATGCATGCGTACAAGTCCTTCGGTTGATCTCTTACAGCCCCCCCCCGCCCCCCGCAACCTCCCCTGCCTTCCTGCTATAGTTTGTCTGTTCAATGCTTCTTTGCCTCTGTATCTATTTTTTCCCCCATTTCTTTCCTTTAAAAAATCTTGCCTCTGCAGACTAGAAATAAACATATAATAACAAAAAATGTTTGAGTCCCAATTTCAATGTCCAACAGTTCTGAGTCCCTGTTTCAATGTCAAACAGTTCCTCATGTGTACTAAGCAAATGTTTGAAAGAAGAGTACTGATGTACAAGGGAGTAGGTTCATGAAAGTGGTCAGCTGGGTATGTAGGCAGAATGGAGAGAGTTTAAAAAATCAGCTTAAAGTAGTCCACTCTTTATTGTCAGCAGCAATTCTAGACAAGAAAAAACTATCCTGGTAGTAGTCCTTTATTGCCTTAGTAATTCTTATATAGTGCTGTCAGCTGGGTGCTTTATATTTACTCTCAGAAATCAGTCTTTTTGTCTCATGTTTGACCTCTTCCTTCCTTCTGTCAAATAAGTTAAGATTTGTGTTTTTCATTTTCCACTTGATATCGTTTGAAGAGTCTGGTACTTTTGGGGTCCTTTCTGGAAAGTATAGTGTTTAGTGAAAGTCAGTTTATTATAATTTAGGATGAAAATGGGACATCAGAAAGGGGATTCTGGAAGGAAATAATTGGGGAATGGGCAGTGGGTCCAGAAGCCTAGAATTCTGCCTTCAGTCTTTACTTTCATGACACCCTTCTATAAAGCTGTGTTTCATCCAAAATCAGTCTGCCCATGGTTTCATGGAATTAGACCTTAGAGGGTGGGGGTCTTTGTACTATTCCCTGATGATCCAAAGCCCCGAGATTAGTGCTGGGCCAGAGGAGGGGCTCAACAAATACCTGCTGTGTCAGGGAAAAAGAAACAGGTCAGGTATTTCTAATAGAGGTGAGGTCAAAGGCTTTATTCAGTTGATGCAAATCTGGACCCGAAACCCAGAAACTCTCCAAAATGATGCAGGATTGGGGTCTTCTACTTTGAGAAGAGAAGGATATGGGACCTTGTGGTCTGGCCTAGGCTGCAGTTTTCTTTATCTCGAACTACTGTAAAGTTTGTGTTGTGACGAACAGTTGGCAATGACTCTGGGTTTTCATGATTCCTGCTGGAGATCATTGGAGTAATCTTATTCCAGAAACTCAGAACAGTTCTTTCAAGAGCTATTTTTGTAAGCTTGGGGGTTGTCTGTTAATCAAGGTCCATGGGAGGTGGAGATAGCAAAACAACCAAAAAAAAAAGGCGGGGAGAAACCAAGATAGCGGCATAGGTAAGCACCTAAACTGCTGCCTCGCACAACAATTTCAAAACTACAACTAAAAGACAGAACGGACACCATCTAGAACCACAGGAAAGCTGGCTGAGTGAAAATTCTACAACTAGAAGGAAAGAGAAAAGCTCACAGAGAATTGGAGGTACGGCAAAGGGTCTTTGTGCGCGCAGAGAGGAAGGGCGGCTGAGAGCCTGGCTGACTTTCTCTGGCGGAAGGGGGAAGGAAGCCCCCGACCGCACTGAACCCCAGTTCTGACTGCACTGAACCCCAGTTCCGGGCGAGCACCTGGGGACCCACGCTCTTACGGGGGGAGTCTGGACTCTTGGGCGGAGACTCGGGAGCTGGGAAAGGCAGAAGTCTGAAGGCGCGGCATGCCAGTGCGCACAAAGGCTTCGGAGGTTGCCACAGGCTTTCCCTAGTGGAAGGGAGTCGGAGGCTCCTGAACGCACTGGGCCCTAGTTCTGACTGCACTGAACCCCGGTTCCAGGCGAGCCCCTGGGGACCCACGCTCTTGTGGGGGGAGTCTGGACTCTCGGGCGGAGACTCGGGAGCCGGGAAGGCAGAGGTCTGCGCGTGCGCACAAGGGCAAGGCTGACGGGAAGCCAAGACTGTCTGCTCCGCCCTGAGACTCCACCCCATCCAAGCTGAGCACAGAGGCTATTGCAATTTGGCAAGTCTAATCCTATAAGGCTGTCTCCAGCACTGAACTTCTCCCAGCATAGACGCAGCTGATCCTTACAGCCAACTGGCCTGAAGGTCAATTCCTCCCAGTGATACCAACAACAATCAAGATTTAACTACAGCAAGGCTGTACACACAGTCCACAAAGGAGTGCACCAAGAGTGTCCACCTCAGGTTAACTGGGGAGGCCGACCCACTGGGCCATATAGGAAACCTAGCACACAAATTTACCCTACCAACTCAGGGGAGCAGTGAAATGCGGCGTCAAAGAAACAGATCACAAACGAAAGAAATGGAGGAAAACAAACGACTGGATATAGAATTCAAAACCACGGTTATAAGGCTTTTCAAGAATATCCTAGAAAAGGCCGATAAATATAACGAGACCCTCGAAGATATGAAAAAGGACCAACTAGAAATTAAACATACACTGACTGAAATAAACAATATTATACAGAGACCCAAAAACAGACTAGAGGAACACAAGAATCAAGTCAAAGAATTGAAATACAAAGAAAGCAAAAAACACTCAACCGAAAAAGCAAAAAGCAAAAAAAAAATCCAAAAAGTTAAAGATAGTGTAAGAAGACTCTGGGACAACTTCAAGCGTACCAACATCAGAATTATGGGGGTGCCAGAAGAAGAGAGAGAGCAAGATACTGAAAACCTATTTGAAGAAATAATGACAGAAAACTTCCCCTACCTGGTGAAAGAAATAGACTTACAAGTCCAGGAAGTGCACAGAACCCCAAACAAAAGGAATCCAAAGAGGACCACACCAAGACACATCATAATTAAAATGCCAAGAGCAAAAGACAAAGAGAGAATATTAAAAGCAGCAAGAGAAAAACAGTTAGTTACCTACAAGGGAGCACCCATACGATTGTCAGCTGATTTCTCAACAGAAACTATGCAGGCCAGACGGGAGTGGCAAGAAATTTTCAATGTGATGAATAGCAAGAACCTACAACCAAGATTACTCTACCCAGCAAAGCTATCATTCAGAATTGAAGGGCAGATAAAGAGCTTCACAGATAAGAAAAAGCTAAAGGAGTTCATCACCACCAAACCAGTATTATATGAAATGCTGAAAGGTATTCTTAAAGAAGAGGAAGAAGAAAAAAGTAAAGATAAAAATTATGAACAACAAATACATATCTACCAACAAGTGAACCTAAAAATCAAGTGAATTAAAAACCTGAGGAACAGAATAATCTGGTGAATATAATAGAATCAGGGGCATAGAAAGGGAGTGGACTGATAATTCTCAGGGGGAAAGGGGTATGGGGGGTTCAGGAAGAGACTGGACAAAAATCATACACCTATGGATGAGGACAGTGGGGTGGGGAGGTAAGGGCAGAAGGTGGGGTGGGAACTGGGTGGAGGGGAGCTATGGGGAGAAAAAGGAGAAACAATTGTAATAATCTGAATAAAGATTTATTTTTTTAAAAAAAAGATGGGGTTATAGGGAAAGCAAAAATGGGAAAAAGAAACAGAAAGGAGGTAAGGATTGAAACAAGGAAAATGAGGTCTTTTTTATCTTTTTTTAAAAGCAAATAAATGAATAGGCAAATTGCCTTTTCTTCCCCTCAGCTATGCATCTGCACTTGTGAAATTCCTAGAATATTTGTCATGTTAATTTTGTTTGGATACACACATATATCCCAAGCAGCTGCTGCCCAATGTCCCCCTAAGAGCTCTGATCTTATATGGGAGATTTGCTTCTGTTTTAGTTTCCAAAGCCTCTGTTTTAGTAGTCATGGTGAATCAAAGTCGGCTTCACCAGAGGCATAACATTTCTTAAGCGATGAGATCACGACTTGGGGTCCCCACTGAATACTTGACATAATATAGCCAAGAGAGCAGTCAGCCAAGTTCTACCAAGTTGAAAATTCAGTCTAATTCTGTGCTTGTATGTAACTTTGATCTGTTCTGGGGACACAGCCTGTACTTTTAATCTGGTCCCATCACCTTGGAAATGTGTACCTTGCTCATAAGAGACCTGAGAAAGAAGGGATAGCTAGATCAGGGTGAGACTATCACCATCCCTGGGAAAAGCAACCCCAACGGTAGTGCTGACACTATTATCAGCATTGTTACCTGAAGTATGAAAGATCCTTCATGTAGTTTCAAAGATGTTTGATTTATATTTAGGACTGTGCTTGGATTTTGGAATTAAAGAGGGGGAAGAAGGCAAAATGCTATTTTATTTCTTAGGAAAACCCCAAAACACATCTTTTCTTTTTTTCAAAATACTTGTTGCAATGAATGAATCTTCACCACCTATGTGTAGAGTCGTTGGCTCACAAGAGCCAATTGTGAACATCTGTTTCCCACTTTACATTCAATGATGTTAGGCTGGTAGCTTTAAATTAGCCAAGGGTGGGAGTACTTATGAAAATTGCAAAATCATCCCCTCCCCCCCCCTCTCCAGCTCAAGAGCTGGTTTCCACCAGCAAGCACAGTGCAGTGGTGAGAGCCTCTCCTGCCTCTGAGGCAGCGCTAAGAACCTCTTGGAGTTCCTGCCTCGCGCACCCCCACCCCCGCCAGTGCACAAATGTTGTGCACCAGACCTCTAGTTTCCTAATAAAGCTTCAACAGACTATTCCAAGCCAATAATGATTTCTTGCCTGTCAAAAGCTGAGTGTACTTACATGATCTACTCCACTTATTTGACACTTAAACAATATATTGTGGCTTAGATTGTTGACTTTGCATTATTTTAACATGTCACCATTTTACCTTTAAGGATCCTTCATGTAGATTGTAAGCTTCATGAGAGGAAGAACAAAGTACTGCATATCTATATGTCCCTTGAGGTCTGCCAGAATGAAATGGCAGGGACCAAAATAATGTGTTAAAGCAATGTATTGCCCTGGCTGGTGTGGCTCAGTTGGTTGAGTATCATCCTGCGCCCTGAAAGGTTGCTGGTTTGATTCCCAGTCAGGGCACATGCCCCGGTGGATCTAATCCCGGGTTGGGGGGTACGTGGGAGGCAACCAACTGATGTTTCTCTGTCACATTCATGTTTCTCTTTCTCCCTCTCTAAAATAAATAAAAACATATTTTTAAAAGAAATGTGTCACTGAGTAATATCAGGTGCTGGGAAAATGTAGGCAATTGGAAGGAAAGGAAAATATATTTTGAAGTATGTAAAATTGTATTTTTGGAAAATGTAAATCAACCACATACAGCTGTATGCAATACCACTTCCAAATTGTTGATAACTGAACTGGTTTATGGTTTTGGGAAACGTTGACATGCCTTTGTGCTAGTTCAGGTGTGTAATCTGAACATTGATGCTCTGTTTGCTCATGCAGATGTCCTTCAGCACTGAAGCCAGGCATTTAAAGGCAGGGGAGCAAAATATGTCACAAGGTACCCTCTTTTTAATCTGCTGTCTCACTAATCAGTTCTTAAATGGCCATTAATCTTTCCTCGGCTAATAACTGAAAAAGTGATGTAAATTATAATCTGTGTTCCCTACCCAACTTCACATAGTCATGATTTCTACTAAATGTGTTTGGGGTCAGGATATGTCTTAATACCAAGCAATAAAGCTTCATACATAATGTACCACAGTAATGGATACACATGTTTATAAATGTTTGTTTTTAATGCTAATGTCAGATTATTTAGAGCCTAATCCATTCTGTTGATTGAAACTAGTATAAGTGGAAATATAAAGATTTCTATCCCTACATTAACACATTTTATGGGTTGCAAAGCCCACTCTTTCTCTACTAAAACACAAGGTCATGAACTAAGAAAATCCTCACTTTCTGAGGGTTTTATTTGACTTAAAAATAGTTTTAGAAAAGACTAATCTACAAAACAGGCTTGTAGGAGTACTGGGTAAATAAGATATCTGAGTTAATAAAATGTTGCTCTCAAACCAACGTCTGTTCCGCAAAACATTTGTTAAATGGAGTAGAAGTAAATGTTAAGAAGCACTCTGCTCAAAGCTATTTATATAAATGTGCTGTCACAGATTACAATTAAGTGACTTGAGGCAATCTCCCAAAGAACAAACAAAAGACTAAAAGGAAAGACTCTTGGATTTCTTCACATCCTTTCCCCTGAAATGGCTAAAATTCCTGCCTTATGGCCATTAATAGTTGTAATACTGTGATTTATTGTTACTGGGCTCCTGGTTTGCGTTACTTTTCCCTCTACCACATGTTCTCCATGCATCTGTCTTTACATCAATAAACGGCAACTTCGTGGATTTAAAAAAGCAGGGCAACCACATACTGAGTGCTCTGTTTCTCAAAAACAAGATGGTCCCCTCTCCTTCATGCCCAGTTACTGACAACCAATCTCCTGCCTGACGTGAAAGAGAATTTTCTCTTTCCTCTTAGTGTACAGGTTTCTATTCTACTAACTTCTTGTTCCTCCAGAATGGTCCATTTACAATGGACAAAAGTGCTGGAAACTAGGTCTGAGCCAGGTGACCTGACCCTGTTTTGTCTGCCTGTCCTATCTGCTGCTCAGGCCTGGCAGCTGATTCAGGACTCGAGGCCTAGGGCCAGCAGATGGAATCCATTTCTTAAGAAAACCTGGGCTAACCTATCTCTTTGCTTGGGATATTTGCTTTGAATTGTACCAGGATAAATATACAGGGGTGGGCAAAAATAGGTTTACCACTCATATGGAAAAAGCCATGAAGGTTATGATTATAACAATATAATACAAGAATGAGCTCTGTTTCGTGTACTCACAACTGTAAACCTACTGTTGCTCACCCCTGTATTGCAAACTTTTTCCTTCCTAAGTAAGAAAAGGCTACTGTAGGGACATTACCAGAGCTGAAACAAGTGTCAGGTGCCTAAAGAAATTCTGTTTGCCCACCAGGAACTTAGTAAACGCTGGGTTTTAGTTTTCAAAGAAAATGGAAAATCTGAAACTTTATTTTTTCCCCAATGAAATAATGGAGATAAAGGGACACTATTGATTTGTCCAAATAACTTTGTGTTGCTTCTCTTTGAATTATTATGTAGCACAGTGTTTTCTTTCTGCCCATAGAGTATCATTTAGCAGCCCTTTTCTTTCTCACTCTCAGGGCATTTTCTTTCCTCTGTTCCTATTGGACCATCTGTATCCAGTCTCACCACATTCAAAACCATCCTCCACATAGCCACTTGAAGGGTATTTTCTAACTGAAATTGTATTGCTATTCTGCTTTTAAAAACTCTTTTTTAACATATAAGTCGTAGCTCCTTAAAATGGCCATCAAGCACCTGGTCCCTTGAGAAATTAAAATCACCCCAGGCAGCTAGCCTGTGGTGTTCCCACTGAACATACTGTGCTCACAGAATAAGGATCAGACAGCTCCTCTCTGCAACCACATCTGGAACACACAGACAAGGATATTCTAAAATTTAAAGATGACTAAATATGCCTGTTTCCCAGCTAACATGGAAGACTATACCATTGACAATGCTAGTCCCACTTTAATTCTTCCTTCTCCTAGATAAAATTATTAAATACCCAATTACTGAGTCAGCCCTGTTTTTGATGGCACTCAATCCAGAATGGGCCTGCACTTTCTTAAACCCTCCTTAGAAAGACCCAGCAAAAGCCCCAATCCTGTCATGAGCCCTTCCCAACTCCCTCTTACTCAGCTGCTCCAGGAATCTTCTGCTGTTCATTCCCTTGCTAAATTTACTTTTTTTTTTTTTTTTTTTTTGCCTAGGAGTAGGTTATCAATAGTTTTTGATCCATTGGCTTTAACATCTCTTCCCTCAACCTCAACCATTTCCTTGGCTTTTTTTTTTTTTTTTCCAAAATCCAACTCTCATGTCAACTCGTGTAAACACTTCTAAGACCCTATGTACTTTCTTGAGTCAAGTTCCCATTATCTTGTGTTAACTCTGAGCTAGAATGTGTGGTATGTAGAGGCTCTACATCTGCCAAAAGTTAAAATTAGAAGACCAGGTTCAAGTTCTGGCTTTGGCAATACATGACCTTGAGAAGCTTACTTATTACGCACATCAGGGATGAACTGAAAAATGTCATACCCCTGACTAATTCTATTTTCATTACTACCCATCAACACTTAAATGACCCTGAAAGCAACTGCACACATATCTGCGGGCCTGGAGCTTAGAACAATGTCTTTTTTTTTATTTGGAGCTTAATAAGACAATGCTCAAGATTACTAAATAAATCACGTTCATTTCCTTTGCCTCTTTGCTTCTCTAGTTTGTAAACTGATACCTATCAACTTGCTTTATTCTAGAGCACAGTTGTGAAACCCTTACGAAGAATTGGCTCTTAAGGGACAGAACCAGCAGAGGGTCTGAAGAGGAGGTGCAAGTCTCAATCGCCATACTCTATCCTGACCATTTGAACCAGCCAGATGGTCTCTACTTAAAAATTTGTGATAATTCTCTGAGAGTTAATGGGATGGATTTAAAGACTCTCTAAATCTGTGGTTCACAACCTGTGACGCACATCAGAATCACCTAAGGAGCTTTTAAAACATATGCCTGGGTCCTACCCCCTCCAAATTCTGGCATGGGCCTGCTCACTGGTAATTTTTAAAAAATACATTTTTATTGATTTCAGAGTGGAGGAGAGAGGGAGATAGAGATAGAAACATCAATGATGAGAGAGAATCATTGATTGGCTGCCTCCTGCACGCCCCCCACTGGGGATCGAGCCCGAAACCCGTGTATGTGCTCTTGACGGGAATCAAACCTAGGACTGTTCAGTCCTCAGGCTGAAGCTCTATCCATTGAGCCAAACCAGCTAGGGCTCACTGGTAATTTTAAAAAGTTCTGTAGGTGATTCTAATAGAGCAGAACATCACTGATCTAGTTCTTGGCGGGGAAGTTCCTCTAAAAACAATGTGTTCTTCAGTGCTGCAAAATGGATAACAGAACAAGCATGGACAAATGATTGGGGTCTTCATAAAATTTAATAATTCATCAAACACCTTTTCTCGGGGAAGGATTTCTCCAAACCAAATAGAAGTAAATGATGGAAAGAATCACAATAAAATTCAAGCTGTAGAAATGAAAAAACATTAATAAATTTGGAAATGTATACTATTGAACAGATCAGAAAATTTAGAAATGAAATAGGGCCAGAAGCTAATTATATGGAAATATTTCTATTTGTACACTTCTCCAGAAGGTAAAGTAGAGATTGCAACCAATATATCTAAACAAGTGACAAGAATATTAAGTTTTCTATCATCCCCTAGTGCATTACTTTTCTCAGCATGTTTTCTGTCCTAGTTCTTGTGAAGGTGAGAATAATATCAAAATCATTAATTGTCTACATTTTAGATACGATAAGACTTTAGTGGATGGTGTTAATTAAACTACAAAACAACTCCTCTTGCTGTGGTGTGCATTCCAAGTTAGAGCAATTAATTCACTTGCTTAAACTGATCAAGATTTAATTACCATCACTCTGTGCAAATTACTCCATAATTAAAGTAATTTGGTTCATTCCACTTGCTGACAGTGTCATTGAACAGCCATTCACAGAACCAAAAGAAGTGATAATTAACTTAAAGAATAGCTCAGGGCAATTTTACATAGACAAGTTCACTGTTAGCTATTCCTGAAATACCTAAAATGGGGTAGAATTGGGAAAAGAAAATTCTGAAATAATTCTTAAACAAAAATAATAATAATAATAAGACTTTAGGGGTTTTTTCCTCCCCAAAATAAGATTCCCAGCAATTTAAATGATTGTGGTAGCTATCATTATAACCTAACCACAAATTAGTGTCATGGCAAAACAAATAGAACTTGAAAATAAATTAAGCACTTAAATACTGGTTAGAGCTAAAAACATTGTTGGGGATTACTGCCTACCTGGGGCTACAAAATATCGTGGTACAAAAGGAACACTCAGACTCTTCAGAGAGAGCAACCCAAAAGGTGTTTAAAAATTGCAAAACTCTAGTTTGAAAGAAGCTTTGGGACACACACACACACACACACACACACACACACACACACACACACATTATGGAGATGAACAGTTGTCTCTACTTTCCTGTGGAATCAATGTTTTATAGAGTAGTTAACTGATTAGTTCTCCAACCAGAGGAAATGGAGAGGCTAGACCTGGGGCTAGGATTTGTCTGCCTAGATCATGCCATTGTCACTGGTCAATGACTAATGCAAACTATGGCACAAGTGACTCTATTAATCAAAACATGGTGTGTTTTCTCATTCATGACATTTCCATGTATGCATAGAAAATTTAGCTTAATGCATTGCTCAGCCTTCTCTTAGAAAAATTCCTTTGAAATCCTTTTTCTTTACTGATCCCATTTGAAAATATGAGAAGGGACTGTACAACACTGTTCAAATCTGAAAAACATTAGGTGTCAGTGTCTTTATTCTGCTCACTGTGATACTGCAGAGAAATTATTTTTCACCACTGCTCGCTCAGCAAAATCATCGAATATGCTTAATGCTTAATCACCGCTTGTATTATTTTATTTTATTTTTTCCAGTTTCCTTGCATTACTGGTTTTTAAGAGCTTGTTTATGACTAAAGATGTTAACCATTTCTCATGCATTGCAAATGAAATAACCATGTTTTTTGTTATTATTTTACTCTGGTGTGTTACTTTTTGGTTGTATCATACTTCTGTATTAAATGTAATCATGTCCTGTTTAAGAAAAAAGAAAATATGAGAAGGGGATGTTAAAATGTCATTCAAGGGATAAGACATACCCTCAGAAGATTCTTACAAATTAATGTCATTTCCTGAATATAATGAAAATGATTAAAATAAGGATCTATGGGCATTGAATTAAACATAACATTAATTTCATTAATTTCATCTGTTTCAATGGTCTCCAGTACATTTAAAACTCTGTATGTGGCTTGCATTATATGACTATTGGGACAGCACTCCTATAGATTATTGGCAAAGGGCTTTAATAAAGTGAAAAATGCTAGAAATTTTAAATAAGAAAATAATAGGAATCAAGGAGGGGAATGATATGGTCACCTGAGTACGTGTATGCACATTTTAGGAAAAAGTGTGAGAGTTATTAAAGGTACAGGTGTATAGGACATCTTCCTGTTAAATGCCCATTAAGAATATTTAGATTGAATACATCTCATGAATGCAGTAAGTAGTTATCAAGTACCAGGCATTGTGCTTGACACTAGTTTTCAAAAGCTTTATCCTCTTCTTACATCTCATTGGCCAGAACTGCTAATCCCCAGAGGATAATAGGATCGCCATAAATCTGGGGGAAGAATCTACCGTTCAAGGAATCTCTACCTATTACCTGAAAAAAGTATTGTTATTTTTAAGACAATGTTTTTATTTTTTTAATCTGGATTTTTTAAAAAGCAGAGAATAAAGGTAACATGGCTGTATGCCACAATGTGTGCCGCAGTGTCCAGGATTTAAAATGATCAGGTTCACAGCAATAGATCCCTTAAATTAATAACTAAAAATATTCAGACAAAACAATCACCTGGGCTCATTCACATTTGATCATCATCTTCCCAAAACTTCAACCACAGACATAAAGTTTAGTTTTGCTGACATGGGATTCTAACAACATATTTCATCTAGATTTGGATTAGGATATAAAAATGGTTTCAAATTAAGATACACTGAAGCATTTGGTCTTTTTTTAATCTTCATTTTTAATGTCAAGGAACTAGGTAAACTTTAGCAATGACTTATTTATTGGAAGGTGGAAGGGCAGGTAGGGAGGCTCAAAGCTTTTATAGAAGATAGATTTTCTTGGGTACAATATACTTATGATTACATTTGTAAGGATGTGTAATAAACTACCACAATGTCATAGCTTTCTCTGGTGACGGACTGTTTTGTAGCCACTTTCAACATGGACTCAAGTATAAATTTATATCTTTAAACACTTGTTCACAGGTGTAGTAACCCATCTTTTTAAGGCTTCTAAGGAGGTATTTTAGAATTTAGAATAGAGGATTCCACGGACTTGGTTCAATAAGCTTTCTTACACAAGAATGAGGCATATTTAGTAATAGGTAGATGTAGACATTATTCATACTCACCTTGCACATTTAATACCATTAATTTGTCAGAACTAATAATATTAATTCATTCAAAAATGAGATTAAATCGGGCACCCCTTGCAGCCATAATCCATGCCTGATGGCTCTGTGACATGGATGGCACAGCCCCTCCAGCACAGGTGGCAGATTGCAATGAGAAACCATCTAGTATCTCCTGTCTTCAGTTAAAGCATCCTAAAAAAAATTTGCTTGTCTCTCTGCACTCCTTGACTATTATATTTTAGCAGCCAAACTGACTATTTATACTTAAAGCCAAAAGGGCAAAGTCACATAATTATTTTTCTAAACAGCATTTAATGGAAATCAGCAGGTAAGAAGAGTCCAACCAGGCTCACAAAATGATGGTCGCTGCAGTTGACTTGCTTTCTGACCATGTAAATCGGGCGTCATTAAATGCAGCCGACCAGAAATGGTGCAACATGGTGTCACTCTGAATTATGAAGGACACCCACTTGTTTCTTATTTCCCCTCTCTTGCTTCTTTGCAATATATTAACACACCATACCTACTTTTCTCCAGTCTTTTCTCTACTTTTATTCACTTACTGAGTGCCTACTATGAGTGAGAAATGGACTAGAGCTGGGCATATGAAGAGTAAAAGGAAATGGCCATCTTTCCCATGAAGAGCTTTGCCTGTTGAGAGCCATTGTAGTGTATGGAAAAGAGCAAACAGCCATATCACAATCTGGCAGCTCCAGCCTCTAGTTCTAGCTGGAATTAGAATAACAACCTGTGTCACCTTGGCCAAATTACTTAGCTTGTCTGAGCTTCCATTCCTCTTCTGTAAAACTAGAGGCCTGGTGCACGAAATTCATGCAGTTGGGGGCAGGGCCCCTCAGCCCTGCCTGTGCCCTCTCGCAGTCCAGGAGCCCTCAGGGGATGTCCGACTGACGGCTTAGGCTCCTGGCAGGCCTAAGCCATCAGTCGGACATCCTTAGGGCTGTTGTGGAGGCAGGAGAGGCTCCTACCACTGCCGCTGTGCTTGCCAGCCGTGAGCCAGCTTCTGTCTGAGCGACGCTCCTCCTGTGGTAGTGCACTGACCACCAGGGGGGCAGCTCCTGTGTTGTTCCTCCGTTTGGTCAATTTGCATATTAGCCTTTTATTATATAGGATGGAGATAACTACCTACATGCTGATCACATTGTCATGAGAATAAACTGGAAAAAAACCCCACAAATAGGTAAGACAATTAGTACAATGCCTAGCAGATGGTTATTTTAAAAAGAATAGTTAACATTACTTTTATATAAGGTTCTCAGCAAAGCACAGGTGAGGTAGACACTCGATAAATCAGTGGTTCTCAACCTTTCTAATGCCGCGACCCTTTAATACAGTTCCTCATGTTGTGGTGACCCCCAACCGTAAAATTATTTTCGTTGCTACTTCATAACTGTAATTTTGCTACTGTTATGAATCGTAATGTAAATATCTGTGTTTTACGATGGTCTTAGGCGACCCTGCTAGCGGTTCTCAACCTGTGGGTCATGACACGGAAAACACAGATATTTACATTACAATTCATTAACAGTAGCAAAATTACAGTTATGAAGTAGCAACGAAAATAATTTTACGGTTGGGGGTTACCACAACATGAGAAACTATTAAAGGGTCGGGGCATTAGAAAGGTTGAGAACCACTGCGATAAATATTCACTCCCTTCTTCCTTGTTATTTAAATTGATAATTTTCTGGGCAATGGCCTTAGGCTGTGCTGAAGTGGAAGGAATTTATTTTGGATGCTGTCCCCTTCTTCCTCTGGGAGAGGATCCTCTCCCCATGCTTCTGTGTCTTCTGTTGGGAAAAAAATCTGAAATTTTTCCAGGCTGAAAAATTTGAGTAAAAAACTGATGAGGAAATTAAGTTCTAATGGTAGTTTAGTCACCAGCCTGTAGATAGGGGAGACTTCCACTTTTTTTTTTTCCTTTTCATAAATGGATTAAAAACGTATGTTCACTTAGAAAAATGGACTCCAGCCAAAAATACAAGTTTCAATGAGCTTAGATTTCCTGTAAGGTAGAAACAACACACTGTTCACATACATGTGCATGTTTCTGACCCAAGCTAAGAAGCTGGGAAAAGCAACCCAAGTGAATTTGGGAAGCCAGAGCAGTGATGAAATCTAAGATTTCTCAGAAATAGCTTTAAGTGGGAATAATCCTAGCTGGATGGTGCTTTTCTGTAGGTTTCTAAGCATGAGTCCAAACTTCACAAAGCACCTTCAAAGACTGGGTTGCCCAGAGTCCCAAGTATGGCAGCAGGTCCAAAAAGCTAGATACATGGGCCATGTAAATAACGGTAAAAGCAAATCAAGGCCCAGATGCTGAGACTTGCCCGCATGTTCCACAGCCAGAAGCATAAGTAGTTGCACTTTAAGTAGTTTTCCACTTCTTGGCAGATGGCCATTCAAATACATCTTGTACCCCATCTGCCTTTTGTTCAAAGAACTTCATGTTCTGGGCACTCTCTTGGCCCTCTGCGGTCTGAGGAGGTGGTGTCCTGATGCACAAGGTGGGTGTGTTTGGGACCAGAGCACCCAAAGTTCTTGACCTGCATGACTTTGGGAAGAAGGGTTTTGTTGAAATGATCCTCCAGGGTAGGTGCGCTGAAGTCTCTTCATCTTCAGCCGTGAAGAAGGCACCCCGGTGATAATACTTCTGTAAGAACTTATATTTGCCCTTAGCAGCTTTGTTGGTAATAACTGCCATTTGCCCGAAGCTCAGCTGGCCTCTTCTTCCTCAGTTAGGTTTCAATGCATTCAGTTTCTGCTTTCTGCTTCTCAATCTCCTCTGTCCCTCTTGATTCTCTTCAGCTCCGGAAGTTTCCGTGCCTCCTATTTCTTCTCCTCATTTTCATCATCAGTATTCAGTGCATCCAGGGACCTCTGGTTCTCCCCCAGCTCTTCCTTGGTCTCCTCTTCTGCAGTCTTGAGTGTGTACTTGCGCCTCTCCTCTGCCATGTGTTTTGCCTTCTGCTCCAACTCCTTCTGTTTCACTGCTTCAGCCTCACGTTCTTGGACTATTACTCAGTCCTTCTTTCAAATGAAGGCTGGGTTAAGGCGAGGCTCCATCTCATCTTCATTGTCTTCCTCTTCCTCAGACTGATTCCTTCCCAGAGTGTCCCCTCATCTTCCACTTTCATGACTTCCATCTCTTCATTTGTTCTCTCCTGTGCTCGCTGACCATCATGCCAGAGCACCGCCCTATTTCCTCCTCAATTTTTTTCCTCTTCTTCACTGCTATCTTCTCGTTCCATGCACCAAGCATCTCTTACTTCTGAGTCACTTCCTCCTACCACTTCAGGTTCCACTAGCTTCCCATGTCGAGCCAATCTATCTCCCACATGTTCACAGATACCGTTCTGCAAACGCCATAAGTGAGGGTCACCTTTCTTATAATTCCTGATGGATGATGGTGAATGCAGCACTCTTGGCTGCTGATTAGTTGAACATTAAAATAGTCTCTCCTTAGGGAAATTAAAAAAAAAAAAAAAGGCAGAATGCTAAGCCTTGCTACATTGCTACATGATGTTTGTAGAAGATTTGGAGACCATCTACAGGAAAAGATTTCCCGACAGCTATATATAGAAAACAATTCCAAAAGTATTCTTGTCTGTTCTTCTAAGTCTTTGTTAATATGTTTTTAGCCCCAAAACACCTGCCTCAAATCCTTTGCATTTAAAGTAGCAAATTATTGGGACTAAGTTTTGCTTTTTGCTGAAATAATGTTTTTCCCTAGGAAACATGGGATGCTAGTAGATGAAATGAGGAATATTTTAGTAGTTGGAAAACAAATCGTTTTTGTGAGCGTGTGTATACACACACGTGTAGATGTAACAGCTGTGGAAGAAAGACTCTTTTAGACAGCCGTTGATGAGACAGACCTCTTGCAGAGCGCTGGAAGGAATGGGTGAAGCCATCATAAATATGACTTTTCTTCTAGAATAGTGACAAGTCCATCACAGGGAAACCCTATGGTCTAGTCAGAGTTTTTATGAGACAGTCTCACTTTAATCTGTCCCTTGGTAGATTAAGTGTTTGTCTTGATCTGTCATGTGTGAAATATGAGCTACTGGTGATCATTGGTAAGACTTTCTATTACTAGTAAACATGGTCTGAGCCAATTTTGGCTCAACATTTATGAGGAATTCAAAGTTTGGCCATTCCCTCTCCTCTGGTTTCTTTTTTGTAGTACATTTCCAGGGGTGTAGCTCATATTTCCATGCCAAGCCACTTCTGTACTGAGACCAGAGTGCTCACAGGGCGAGGCAGTTTCTTAAATTAGGAATCTTCTTGGGAATTGTTAATGATTAACAAACACACACACTAGATCCACTTTATCTGTATTCATTGCACTTGGTTACAGATATGCTGATCAAATGGATGTAGTTATAACTACAAATAAAATAAGCAAAAAGAAATTTTTACTTTTTAAGTTTTATCATATAAATAGCATACTTTTAATTCAACTCTCTGGGCTGCTTGGCTATTAACTAGGAATATCACTGCCATTATAAGAGTATAATTATTGTATTAATTTATGCCCACTGGTCAACTATATTAATTTTCTATATTTGCCTCCAATTTCATCCAAAATATGATTTTATTTTGAAATATGGCCACATTGTCTTCACATAGGGCATGGAAATGGAATTTTACTCATTTTATGATAAGCTAATAAAATTTTATTCTATAGTTTTTTGGGGTATTTTTTGTTGTTGTTTTGTTTGGCCTTTCCTCCCTCCCTTAAAGCTCTTACATTTGGGAACTTTGACTAAAATGCATAATTTAAAAGATACTACAGTGATCAAGACATTCTTTCCAAGGCTTTTTTTCAAATTTTAATTTGAAAACTACAACAGACAAAGCTAGCAAAGAGCAGTTAATCAGTGCTTTGCCTCATCTTCTGGCTTCTCAGTTCCAAATCTTCAGTCCAACAAATAGCAGTTTTGGGTGTTTCTTTAATATGGTATCTATCTGGCTGAAGGGTTCTGGAGACTCTCTCTCCAGTCAGAACCACAGCATCTCAACACACCCGCATCCCTAATCCTAGGGTGGGCTCAAATGCAACTAGACTGTGTGAAATGTTTTCATTTCCTATTGACTGGTTGTGTACTTCCCTTGTGTTAATCCCTTGTTAATGGACACTTTCTTCGAGCAGCTGAGATCGGAGTTGTGTTGTCTTTGTGATTCTAGCAGGTTTTATTACTTGGATATCTTTGTTTTCATTATTTTGAGATTTTGGGATTTTGTCTGTTTCATTGATATTGATTCTCTCAGTTAGAGATGGCCTGGCCTCCCACGGTTTCTGTTTGTGTTTGATCTGCAGCAGTGGGAGGGAATCCTCAGGCTGCAAATGTTTTGGTTCTGTGCTTCAACTGGGAAAGGCATGGTAAGAGCCATTAGCAGCTTTCTCAACTGAAAACAGATGAGTGTGGCTTTAAACCTAGGTGAGGGACTAGCATTTTGTCATTTAAACGACCTCAGGTGGTGTTCTGGGGAACTCATTTTGGAGGGCAATGTGGAATTTTGAAGAGCCTTGGCAACCACTTTATGAGAAATCCAAAGAAAAATAACAGTCCCTTCCTTTAGTTATTAGCTCTGCCTATCTGTAGCTGTGTGACTTTGGGCAATTCATTTAACCTCTCCAGGGCTCACTTTCATTACCTTTAACATGACGATACTAGACCTGGTGATATTTAAGTTCTCTCTCTCATTGATTACTATATGGAAAAGAAATAACACTTCTTATGTTCAGGTGCTTAAATATTTCATTTCTATGACATATAGCAACAACCCCGTGGTTAATTATCCTATTTGCCAATGAGATAACTGAGTTGAAACATAGGTATATGTTCTATAATCTGTGCTAGAGATATAGTTTGCTATGTAACTGCTTAGTACTGTATGGGAAAAGCTACCTTCTCTCCATTAGGACCTAGAGAGAAGAGACACCACTTTGGCAGCACCCCAAGCAAATTGGGTCATGATATTAAACATGGCACTGAGCTGTGTGGTTGTATCAGGCCCCAGGCCTACTTCAGATGGCAGCTAGGAGAACTTTGGCTCTTCACTGGGGATTCTAGCTGTTTATTGCCTTGTCATCTGACTAATTGCCAGAAAGATGCTCCTTTTGTTGTGGAGCGGACACGACAGAATGACCACTGGAGTCCAAGCCAATTGAAATTTAGGGAGCCTTTATTAGCTGGCCGGTGACTGTTCAGCCTTTCTCCACACAGGGAGTCCAGAGAGCAGCCCCGACCTCAGTTGCAAGGTAGCTTTTAAGCACTAAAACCACATCTTTATTGGCAGGCTAAGTGGAACAATGGCAACCTCAAACAAGGCAGTTTTCTTAGCTATATCGGCACGCTGTAAAGGTATTAAACCCACATCCTAGGCACTCGGACTAGCAATATCCTGTTCAGTTAAGCTCCTGGCATCATGTTCTGCAAGGTGCAGCTGGGTTTCATGGCCAGGGCAGTCATAGGGAAGTGCAGTTAAATTTTTTCCATTCTCTAACACTTTCTGCTCAAGATCCCTTGTCAGGTAACCTATCCTTTCACTTATGTATCTCTTGAGAAAGGTTAAACATTGACTAAATATGCATTTTTTAAAGTTGTTTAAGTATCAGCATTAGTAAGGAATTTTAAAAATAGAAAACATGTCGGGAAAACATCTAATAGCCACACAATTTAGAAAATCTAACCTAAATTGGCTACAGTTTTTATAATCGTTGTAATAAAAATGCTGTCTGAGAACGCATGCTTCTGAGCTTCCCCTTCATTATCACCGGCAGTCTGGGCTGGACGTCTGTCTGTCTGTCTGTCTTTGCAGCGGGGAGGCCTGGCCCAGGGGCTTTCTTACATGGAGGTAGAGGAGCAAATGGGTAGGTCCAGACCGAGACAAGAGGACTTAACTTGGATTCCTTTCAAACTGATATTCTTTACATTTAGGTTCAATATGTAGAAAAGGCTGAAGGCTTACGGTGGGAAGGTTGGAGAACACCAACTGCTGGTGTCAACAATTCAGCCTTGGCTGCAAAATTCCTTAATTCCCATCCAGCAAAACAAAACTGTGGTTAACCGAGCTCATTCTTCTTAGTTTGGAAACCCTCAAGTGCCCTCCTAGCATGCCATTTGGGGTTTTGATTATTTTAAACTTCAAACGATTTATCAAAGAATTCTTTCCAGCCTGAAAAGTGTTCTAGTAAGTGTAGTTTTCTCCATCTCCTTCCAGTTCTGGAGCTGCTACAGCAGGGTTTTGAGCACCTGTTTTGCTGAGCCACCCTTGAATCCAGCTCTGGGCCCTGATGATATGGTTTGATGCTCTCCTGCCCTAACTACCCTTCCACGGACTGACTTGCCGGGAGATGCTTGAAGATTACCATTAGAACTTCTCAGTGGATGGCATCTCTCGATCAGTTATTCTCAACTCTGACGGCACATCAGAATTCTTACAGGAGCTTTAAAACATATCCCCAGTGCCCAGGCTGCACCCAGACCAATACCTCAGAATCTCTTGACATGGAACCAGGCAGGAGGACTCTTAAAACTCCCCAGAGGATTCCAGGGTGCAGCCCAGGCCAAACCCCAGGGCTTTGGAAGGGCTGTGCTCACATGGCTCTCACCTGGAGTTTGCACTGTATTCATCTGGATCTATTCACCTGGCACTTTCGATACATTGATCTGTTATCACCTGTTGAAAATGTTGGCTGCTTCATCAGCTGGTCTGCAGAGGTCTGAAGGAAGAATGTTTCTATTTTTAAAAAGAGGAGTGGAGAGGAGCATGCGAAACTAGAGTATAGCAAACCCCAACAAACCGTGAGCTTGTAGTGATGCCAGCTCTGTACTCACCGGGGCCACAAGGGTAGCTAGCCTAAATGTGTGGCTAACCCTTCCTGGAGAAGCACTTAGGGAAAAGTTGCCTTGTGGGAAACAAGGACAAGAAAAAGCTGGGGGAAGGGGCAGAGGAGGGCTCTGAGTCAAGGACTCTCCTGAGAGGCTATATTGGGGAGCAGAAGATTCAGAATGGCCTGTGTCATTGTACCCATCCCCTCCCCCATCCCAGGATGTCAGTGCTCCTTTGGATGGAAGTAGCTGCCCATTGTCACCCCCAGCGGCTTTCCATTCCTCTGCTCTGTCTACACCCTTTTCCCCTCCTAGATATCTACTTACTAAAAAAAAAAATTTAGTAAGTAATATGCCAGGCTCTTTTCTAGGCCTTCGGCAATGGTTTCTTCTACTATGATACACATCAGAGTTACCTGGGGAATGTGTTTTAAAAGTCTGTTTCTGCCCTGCCCTATGATTAAAAATGAAGATTTCCAGCACTCACCCCAGAACTTTAATTCAGCAGAGCTGGATGTGCAAAGAGAGCTGCATTTTAAAAATGTTCCCCCTATGATTCTGATGAAGTCTGAAAACCTCAATTTGATATGCTATCCCAGAGGATATAGAGAGAGAAAGCACATGCAGTCCTTGACCTTGAGGACAAAAACAACAGTTGGTATAACCAAGAGTTATGAGAGCCAGAGTGCAGGACCACAAGAGTTATGAGAGCCAGAGAGCAGTGGGGGCCGGTCTCGCCTGTTCTCACTCATCAAGAGCACTCTGTCCTCTTCACTAGAAAGAGCCCATATGGGCTCGTCACAGCCTTGCCAGAGGATTAGCCCAAGACCAGGGTAAGATCCATAGAACATGACTTGCTATTCCCCAACTGGGCACTTTGGTGCTTCGTTTCTCCGGCCTCATCTGTTCTTGTCTATCTGGAGAAGCCCACCAAGTCTTCAACATTCAATTAAGTGACACCTTCTGGATAAAATCTTTCCTGATCCTTCCCAAGCCTGGCTGGTGCATCCTGTGGCTCTCATGGTGTTCGTTTTGTGCCATGTCTATATGTTTGCTTCTCACTGTGTCTCACTTGGGTCTCCAGAGCAAGTAGTGCCAACCAATCTCAGTGTTACTAACACCTCACTGGGCACATAGCAGGTACTCAATAAATATTTGTTGAGTGAAGTCCTGAGGATAGAACAGATGACCACTGGGCCTCTTACCACAGATAGGAGCACCCTGAGCAGTGGGAGGGAGATGGGAAGACACTCCCCTCCCTACACCCAGCTGGCATGGCTCGGTGGTTGAGTGTAGACCTATGAACCAGGAGGTCATGGTTCAATTCCCAGTGGGACATTTGCCCAGGTTGTGGGCTCAATCTCTGGTGTGGGGCGTGTAGGAGGTGAGAGAATGAGGAACCATGGGATGCAAGCATCCTTCTGTGAAGACTAAGGCATTCAGTATGCTGACAGATGCATTTCCTCCAGAGCTCACAGTCCCAAAGATGGCGCTACCCAACAAGCCAAGAATGCATGTGTAGCAAATAGAAATAGCTGATACATAGTGTCCTGTGTGCTGACCTTCACTCTAAGCACTCACATGAGTGACTCACCTCTTGTCACTATTTTACAGATGAGAAAACCAAGGCAGAGCATTTAGCTGATGTACCCAAGGATGTACATCTCAGAGTGACAGAATTGCAATTCAAACTTGGGCAGTCTGGCTCCAGAGTCTGGTTTAACCACAGTGCTTGGTGGTCTCCATAAATATTGGAAAGTGTTCATTTTTTTGGCAGAAGTGGGGGAGAAGCTTATCATTTGTGCAAAACCCAATGTTTTCATTTCATTAAGTTTTCATACCACTGAAAATCGTTTAAATCTCTTTGCCAATCCATTTGCGACAATGATTCATCATCTTCAGGTATTTAATGCCACCCCCAAATCTATATTAATTCTCTAATATAGAATTCAACATTTTTGTTTATCTCTTCAGCTGCTACATGGGGAAACAAATTGTGTAGAATCCTTTCCAGTACTTTGTATGATTTTATAGAATAAACTAGAGGCCCGGTGCACGAAATTCATGCACGGGGGAGGGGGGTGTCCCACAGCCCAGCCTTCACCCTCTCCAATCTGGGACCCCTCGAGGGATGTCCAACTGCCCGTTTAAGCAGGACAGGACCGGGATCGGGCCTAAATGGGCAGTCGGACATCCCTCTCACAATCCAGGACTGCTGGCTCCCAACTGCTCACCTGCCTGCCTTCCTGATTGCCCCTAACCGCTTCTGCCTACCAGCCTGATCATCCCCTAACCACTCCCCTGCCAGCCTGATTCATGCCTAACTGCTCCCCTGCCAGCCTGTTTGCCCCTAACTGCCCTCCCCTGCAGACCTGGTCACCCCTAACTGCCCTCGCCTGCAGGCCTGGTACCCCCCAACTGCTCTTTCCTGCAGGCCTGGGTCCCCTCCAATTGCCCTCCCCTGCAGGCCTGGTCACCCCTAACTGCCCTCCCCTGCAGGCCTGGTCCCCCCCAACTGCTCTCCCCTGCAGGCCTGGGTCCCTCCCAACTGCCCTCCCCTGCTGGCCTGATCTCCCACAACTGCCCTCCCTTGCAGGCCTGGTCCCTCCCAACTGCCCTCCCCTGCTGGCCTGATTGCCCACAACTGCCCTCCCTTGCAGGCCTGGTCCCTCCCAACTGCCCTCCCTTGCTGGCCATCTTGTGGTGGCCATCTTGTGTCCACATGGGGGCAGGATCTTTGAACACATGGGGGCAACCATCTTGTGTGTTGGAGTGATGGCCAGTCTGCATATTACTCTTTTATTAGATAGGATAGAGGCCTGGTGCATGGGTGCGGGTCAGCTGGTTTGCCCTGAAGGGTGTCCCGGATCAGGGTGGGGGTTCCCTTGGGGCGTGGGGCGACCTGGGCGAGGGGCGTGTGGTGGTTTGCAGGCCGGCCATGCCCCCTGGCGACTCAAGTGGAGGCCCTGGTATCTGGGGTTTATTTATCTTCTATAATTGAAACTTTGTAACCTGGAGCAGAGCCAAGCCTTCTGCTTGCTCCGTGGCAGCAGCCATTTCTGTTGGGATTTATGTATCTCCTATAATTGAAACTTTGTAGCCTTAAGTGGAGGCCTGGGCCTGCCAGGGTGTGCGGAAAGCTTGGCTTCCTCCATCTCTGGGGGCAACCCTAGCCTCCTGATCTTTCCAGCTCCATGGCTGCCGCCATTTCTGTTTGGGTTTATGTATCTTCTATCATTGAAACTTTGTAGCCTTGAGTGGAGGCCTAGGCCAGCAAGGGCAGGCGGAAAGCTTGGCTTCCTCCATTGCTGGGGAAACCCAAGTCTCCCTCCTGCTCTCTGTGGCCGTAGCCATCTTGGTTGGATTTATTTGCATATTCACTCATGATTGGCTGGTGGGCGTGGCTGGTGGGTGTGGCTTGTGGTGTAGCGGAGTGATGGTTAATTTGCATATTACTCTTTTATTATATAGGATTATTTGTTATTTAAGCTTAGTTTTCAAGCTCTCCACTGAGTTTGCCTTTTTTTACTCCTTTTTCATTGCTTCAAGGTACTCATTGGGAAGGATTTAAAATTATTGCTTAGAATGCTCTCTCCCTCAACCAAGAGTAAAGAACATTATATATCCAATAGCCTGTTAACTCACCTTTTCCATTTAACTTTTCAGAAGTTACCCATGCTTAATATTTGAAGCAGTAAAGAAAAAACGCTTGTATATTGATGATTTTAGGAATCAATGCAAGTGAGCTCAGGGGGAACTGCCAGGGGCACAGCGCAGAAGAAAAAAAGCTTAGGAAAGGCAGAGAGGAGGTGCTGTCCCGAAGCACCCTTGGCTGGCACTGGGGTAGGGACCTGGGCATTGGAGGATGCCTGATGCCAGAGCCTGCAGCAGATAGCTATGTCCTGTTGCCCAAAGCATGGGGCATTCTATATCATCAACCAAAGTTCCAGAGACTTAGAGCTTTTGCATTTGTCAGCAATTATTCACTAACTCTGAATCCCTTTTGGGATGACAAAAGGAAGGAAGGAAAGAAGGAAGAAAGGAAGGAAGGAAGGAAGGAAGGAAGGAAGGAAGGAAGGAAGGAAGGAAGAAAACACCCCACCAAATACACTCCAAAAATGGCAGAAAGAAAATGGTAACCCTACTAAATTCTACATATTATCTATTATTATGACTTTAGTTCTAAACTTTTTTCAAAAAATACTTAGAAATTTGCATTCTTTTCTGTTTTAAGGTTGAATGATGACTTGATTCTTGGTCTAGAAATTTTCTGGAGATGGAGAAGGATATGGGATGGTTTGGGACTCCCCTAGGAAGCAGAATAAGATAAACTTGCCAGAGGGTTATAAACTTGCCTCTTGGAAAAAGACAGAACATTTCACATCTGGTGGGGAGGTGATAGTGGTGAGAGCAGCATTAAGCACTCTCTAAACAAAATTATCGCAAAGAAACTGCTGGATTGTATAGTAATAGTATGTATAATTTTGTAGAAACTCTTCCAAAGTGGCTTTATTATTTTGCATTTCCACCAGCAATAAATAAGAGTTCTTGATGCTCCACATCCTTGCTAGCATTTAGTGTTGTCAGTGTTTTGGATTTTGGCCATTCTAATAGCTGTGTAGTGGTATCTCATTGTATTAATTTACATTTCCCTGATGGCATATGATGTGGAGCACCTTTTCTTATGCTTGTATCATCAGTATATCTTCTTTGATGACATGTCTGTTAAGGTTTTTGCCCATTTTAAAATCAGGTTTTTTTCTTATTAAGTTTTAAGAGTTATTTGTATATTTTGGATAACAGTCCTTTATCAGATTGGTATTTTGCAAATATTTCCTCCCACTTTGTGGTGGCTTATCTTCTCATTCTCTTGGTATTGTCTTTCATAGAGCAGAGGCCTTGAACTTTAATAAAGTCCAGCTCATTTCTTTCATGGATCATGGTATTGTATCTAAAAAGGCATCACCATACCCAACGTCATATAGGTTTTCTCTTATGCTATCTTCTATAGTTCTCTCTATTCTGTTTAGATCTGTGATCCATTTTGAGTTTTTTGATTGGGTGTAAGAGCTGTGTCTAGATTAATTTTTTTCATGGGAGGAGGTATACTATTCTTTGACTCTTCTTCTGCTTGGAAGGTGCACATCATGGCTAGGACTTGAGTAGCCATTTTGGAACATGAGATGGCATACAAATGATGGCAGAGTGTCCATCTAGAGAATGCCTCTTTCTTTTTTTTCCAATTTTTTTTTATTGATTAAGGTATTACATATGTGTCCACATCCCCCCAATGCCCCCCCACCCCACTCCCATACATGCCCTTACGCCCCTGCTGTCTCTGTCCATTGTCACGTGTCACGTGTCAGTTGTGACCATGAGGAGCTGGTGCTAGGGTTGAAACAAGAAGGTGCACTGGATGACTCATGCCATTTTGTGGGAATAAAAACAGACTTGAGCTTAGATCTGGCAGAGAGTTAAAAAAGTAATAACCAGCAGTTAGAATGTTTGGTTTTTCATTTGTGTTTATCTTTTTTCTAGGTCAGTCCTGGTGAATATGTGGCACCTTTTTCATTGTTTCCCTTTCACACCCATGGAAAAAATGTATTCTTTGCATGCATGCTAAGTCCAGATGTAGTGTCAGGGTACCTCTCAACACAGCACTAGGCAGCTACTACCAGTCCATTGGCTTTGCTGTAAAAATGATTATTGGCCCCCTGCTTTGGATGCTTGAAATTCGGTGAATGTTATTTTATCCAATGCAATTGATTTGGGTCCGAGTCTGCTGGAGTTTCTGGTCATCTAGGCTTAGAAGACATCCAGAGTGCCTCATCCTTGGTTTCCAGGTTTAGTTTTTATCAAGTGAAGTGAAAATGTAAAAACAACTGTAAAGCAACCTCAGTTCAGAATGCTTTTTTATTTTTAGAATTTTCCCCCAGGCTCTCATTTGACTTTGTCCACACCTAGTACATCTGCAATATTTCTTTTATGGCTCAGTTTTATCAAGTTTTACTAAGGCATTCAACTTGGGTTTCATAGAAACAACTCTTTGTGAGCTCACATTTCATTGGCTTACATAATATTTAATTAAATTGCATAATTAAAATAGCCTGGTGTAAACAGGTTTGGGGACAATCCTAACCGAACCTCAGGAGGCATACAACTCACCACTGGGAGCTCAAATTTCACTATAGATAACACTGGAGCGTGCTTTCTTAAAAAAAAAGAAAAGAAAAGAAAAGAAAGAAAACCCATTTGCTCTGAATGTCGTCATTACATTTTTTCCTTCTTTTTTGCAGGAGTAGGGGAGCAAATAATTGTTTAATGGAGTGAGGTGTTTTTAAACAAACACATTGGGGAATGATGCAATGCCTCAGCTTTGGACACACGTCTGCAGAACACCTTTGCAACTGGTTCTATGATTGCAAAACCTTGCATCTCACCTCTGTTGTTTACTACCATTTACTATGATCCTCACCCAATGGTCAAAATAAAGAAACAGTGTTTCTTCAAGATGACTTTTGTGGTTGAGTTAGCTGGGTGTGCCTTCTTCCCAAACTCTGGTTTGCTTTCTTGACTATGGCCATCACCACGTCGTCCACAGCAGTTCAGGGAAGTCTTTTGGGCCATTCCTCGATCCACTTCACAGATAACATACAGAATTTTAGCTCCTGTGTTGTTAGTATAGTTGGTCATGATTCTTCCTGAAAGACCCAGGAAAATACAAAAATTTGCACATCCTTGCCTTCACAACTTGAACATGGGAAAAGGCTACAATTTTTTTTAAAAAATGTGGTAATATATATTTATATTATATATAATCAAATTTACCCTTTTAACTCCTTTGAGTCTAAGTACCATGTTGCACAACCAACACCACTGTCTAACTTCAGAACTTTTTCATCACTCCTAACAGAAAGTCTGCATTCATTAAATGCTAACTTCCCATTCTCCCCTCCCCAAACTCCTGGCAACCACTATTCCACCCTCTGTCTACATGCATTTGACTACTCTAGGCACCTCATAAATGGAATCATACAAGATTTTTCCTTTTGTACCTGGCTTCTTTCACTTAGCATAATGTCTGTGAGATTGACCCATGTTGTCTTATTGCCTTTTAAATGGCTTTCGCACTCAGACCACACCATCGTAGCCTAGAGTCTTCCATACATCCCCATGAAGACCATTTTGAGGTTGCCTTTCTTCCTTCAACCTCCTGAAAAGTGGTAATCACCTGCCCCTGCCCCCAAAGTGTGAGTGCCAGCTGTGGGCCTTTTATGGCGACCACCCTACAGTCCCCCAGACATGGTTGCTGGGCTGCATTCGTCCTTTCCAAGGTTCTAGGATTTTCAATTGCCCCTTAAATCTTCTGCAACAATCAATTTAAATGCACAAGTTTGGCTATTCAAATTATTTTTTCCAAAAGTACTTTAAAATGCATTAAGTTACTAATTGCCTGCTGGCACTTTAATCAAATGGGAAAATTGACATAGCCAGAGGCATGTATTTTTGTGGAAAGAAAATTTATTTAAGAAGAAACAGCAGCTCTTACTGCTTAATTTAAACTGAGAAAACTGTGGAAAATCAACTGCTATGGAAAATTAATAAAACATTTCCAGCTGCAAACAGTGACTAATTGTACAAGATGAAGACTGCCCGGAATTAATAACTCGCAGTCTTCTGTGTGGAGAACCCCCCACCACTTTAATTTACCGGGAGATTAAATGACTTCTAAGTTTGCCACATTAAAACAGAACATGAATAAAACGTTAGTGAACGCACATCTATTATTTACTGTCTGTGATATGGATATAATTATTTCCAAACAACTATAATGTGACGTGACCAGTAATATTTAAATGACTCTTTTAGCAAAAGAATCTACTGAAACATTTTTCCCCCTGAAGGGAAAAAAAAAATCCTTCTAACTTGTAAAGTAATAAGATGATGCCTGATGGAAGTCCACAGATGGTACGTCCCTGCCCTGGTAGACTGAAACATGCTCAGTGTCGGAGCCTAGCCTTCCCCTTCTCTGCATCAGAGAGTGCTTTGGGGCAGCATGTGCAGCAGAAAATCTTAGCAACTCATTTATGAGCTCTGATCTTAAATGGAAGCTGATCCCACAGCCCGAGGAAACCGATGTCAATGCTTACAGGCTCCTCTGGTGCCCAGTGTGACCGTGAGCACATGGGCCTAATGGAAAAGATTCCTCTCTGGGAGGCAGAAGGGAAGGCCAGAAGGATGTCCAGAGGAAACGGGATTCATTCACAAGGGGCAGACAGTAGCACAACCCCCATCGACATCATGGCCATATTCTCAAGCTTGCTTAAGACATTGCATTCTCTTGTAGGCCTTAATTTTCTCAGTGATAAAATGAGGATTAAATAACACAAACAAGTTTTGTCCTTTTTCTATCTCTGTTGTCAGGATTAGATTATTTTCTTGCCCCAAAGAGCCACCAAGAGAGTCTGTCCATTTTCCTGGTGCGCTGACACTTTGAGACTTTGTGAAAAGATACTGCAAGGGGACGCCATTCAATGACCAGAAGAGATTCGGGCAAGTGAGAGATGGAGGAAAGGGATTCAGAAAACCAAGAGTTCTATTTTTATGGAGTGGTGGATTTTTTCAGGTTTGTTTACTTGTTTTAATTTTGGAGATTAAAAAATAACCCAAGAAACCAAGAGGAATGAGCCAATTCGATGTGTGTGTGTTGAGGAGATATATCAAAAATGGAGATTTGCTCAGCGGAGAGGCCCTGCCTCTTGGCCCTTATCCTTTAATGCTCTCACAGAGGGTACATTCAGCCTCTTGCTACTTGATATTGCCTACAGGAAGGTCCGAGTATTGGCCTGGAGAGAATAAAGGCATGTTGTTTAGAAATGCAGAGGCTTAACCTGAAGCATAACTGGTTAGGGGTTTACCACAGAAGTTATCTGGACATATCATTTGATTTCCAGGTTTTAAATGTAATTCTAAACAAGATCGGGCTACACAGTCCTCTGCTGTGTGACACAGAGAGACTTTATCTGCCGCCAAATGCCATTCAGGCTTAATGCTGTAGTAGTAGTGAATTGTATAAATTGGGGCATTCTTTGAGGCCTGAAAGCATTATGGCCTCTCAGAGGAGGAGAGATGAGGCCTGCTTCCTCCTCTTCGCAGCTCAGGCAAGACACTTTTTAGGTCTATTTGAGTTTATTTTGGCTTACCTTTTTTGGAAACACTTAAGACTTGCGTTAGCAGACCACGACTTGTGTGCAGGCCGGTGGGCAGCTGCAGATACCATTGCATCTGAGGAGTCATGGGGAAGGTTCCCTGACCTGGGAAGCCTGCCCTCCCTATTGGCAGACAGGAGGCAAATGCTCCCAAGAGAGGCAATGAAATGATCTGTGCTTCTGCTAGTGACACTATCAAGCAGGAATTGAAAGCATGAATCACTAGATCCTGAAGGGGAAGCGTGACTAGGAAAGGCGCTGGACAGGGAGAAGGGAAACATGGGACATAAAGCCAGACTGCCTGGACCCAAATGGCTTCTGCCCTTTAAAAGTGGCACAAGTCGCCCTGGCTGGTGTGGCTCAATGGATAGAGCATCAGCCTGTGGACTGAAGGGTCCCGGGTTCGATTCCAGTCAAGGGCACATCCTTGAGTTGTGGGCTCAATCCCCAGCAGGGGGCGTGCAGGAGGCAGCCGATCAAAGATTCTCTCTCATCGTTGATGTTTCTCTCTCTCTCTCTCCCTCTCCCTTCCTCTCTGAAATCAATAAAAATATTTATCTTAAAAAAATAAAATAAAAGTGGCACAAGTCTTGTTCATGTAGTTCTGATGAATGGAAGGCACTTAATAAATGTTGATGTAATGTTGAAGGAACAGAATGGTTGAGAATACTTCATTCAACTCAATGAAGAGATGCCCCCTCTTTGCAGAATATGTGCAATTGCTATGATAGAATCATATCGTACATAGGGATTGGGCTCTTAAAGTCTATAGATTCCAACATACTTGTTTCTGAATAAGACCAGCCAGTCTCTTCATTAGGATTGGAACAGGAATTGCTATATCTTTGGTTGCACCAGATGAAGTTGTTGGTTTGGTTTAGGAGCTAGGATGTACAAAAACACACATTTTAAACACCAGCCTCTCATACTTGGGGTGGGAATGTGCACACACTCTGGGAGGCTGATGGCAGTCGGCAAAATGGACTCCTGGCTTCAGTCTCCTGGCCACACACGCTCCAGGGCTCATGCATGCTCCTTCCTCTTGTCAATCCTATTAACCCTACCCATACCTCTATGAAGCATCCCCTAACTTAGCTTTTTCACTGCACCTCTTTGAGTGTGATATTTGTTTTCCTTCAGAACTCTGGCTGATAGAGCGGTAAAGTAGTATGGTGATAAAAATCAATTTGGTGTCAGCCATGAATTTGAGCATCAACCCCATCCATAAACAGTGGTGTGACTGTACATATTTTTATCTCATTGATCCTCAGTTTCCCCGTTTATAAAATAGGGATAATAACACTGTTCTCACAGGATTACTGAGAAGAATAAGATAATAGATAGTACCTGGCAAACAGCAGGGGCTCAACAATGGTAATACGGAAGTTGAGGGAGTATTCGGTTTTATTTTACAAGATAGTCTTGGAAATATAAAGCTTAAGCCCAAAGGAATGACTTTCTCATGGGGAAGTTTCAAAGAAAAGACTGAGACCCTGACAGGTCCCCTGGGTGGGGAGGGAGGAGCAGAACTCTAAAATAGTCCCCAAGTTTCCAAGCCCATGGTATACATGTCCCTTCTCCCAGTCATTCATTCAAGCACTAACATAGTTATTTTGAAGGGGTTTTGCAAATGTAATTGAAGTTCCACATCCATTGACCTTAAGATAGGGAGATTACTCAAGTGGGCCTGATTTAATCATATGAGCCCCTCACATGCAGATAGTTTACTCTGGCCGGTCACAGGAGAGGAAGACAGAGATGCACTCCAGATGGTGTGGAAGAAAGAAAACATCCAGATTATGCTGCCTGTGGGGGCCACATGGTGAAGACCTGCAGCTGCCTCTAGAAGCTGAGAGTGGTCCCTAGCCAACAGCTAGCAGGGAAACAGAAAAACAAAGACTTCACTCCTACAACCACAAGGAAATGGTTTATGTCCACAAAAGGACCTTGGGCTCCTGATGAGAACTGTGGCTTCGGCTGACACTTTGATTTCAGCCTGATGCCACCCAGATAAATAGAAGATAATAAATTTATGTAGCTTGAAACCATTAAGTTTGTGATCATTTTCTTCACAGCAATAGAAAACTAATTCATTCCCAACCATGATGCCAGCAAGTTCCTCTCCTGACTATAAAGAAGATGTATTTTGGTTCCAACCCAGACACTGAACTGCTCCATCCTTTGGCTTCCCCACCAGCAAATGACACACACTCTCCCGACGCTTCCAGCTCACTTATCTTGAATACTTGTCCTCCAGGAACAAGATTTCAAACAATGTTAAATAATGACAACCACACATCTAACTTCTACCTGTGCTGGGGGAAAAATCATTTGCACAGCTATTGGCCAAAGGGATAAACAAGCAAGGAGAAACAACGGATAAGAATATCTGACTTGAAATGACATTTTAGTAAGCTCACTTAATTTCAAAAGTGATAATGGAAGGCTTTGGAAAATTTCTCAGTTCAAGAAAGACAAAGGAAGGCTTACCAAAAGGTGAATGTATTGGCACATAGGTTCTTGTTTGCGCTACCTGTTTCTTTAAGTTACTATGCTCTTTCTCAGGAGACCATTGTGCAAACACCTAAAATATTAAAGAAAATAAAATGAAATAAAGCATATAGGGGACTTTGTTTATGTGGTAGAGGTGTGCCTGAAAAAAGAAAAAGGACTTTAAATAACTATTGTGGTAGAGTAGATATTAGCCTTAAGAATCAAGGCTACTGTTTAAGGAACCGTTTGAAGTCTGTATTTATAAGGGATTATAGGCTATAAGAGAAGAATCTCATCTATACAATTGCATATATAAATTTATCTATATAATTTACCTAGAAAATTAATTATATATTATCTTATAATATACAAGTTTAATTACATATGTTTGATTTTTTTTCTTTTTCTAGTAAGGCACATATTTGAAATTGTATGCTTCAGTAGATTTTCATGATAGATTTTTAAAACATTTCCTATGAGCACTTAAGGGAATCGAAGTCCTTGTTGTTTCTCTGTTCTATGGAATCATGTGCAGAATTGAGCTTTGCAAAACAGTGCTAATGTCTTTGTTCTATCATGGGGCTAATTATTACCATGGGTCATTATAAGATAAGAAGCCACAAATACATTAGTAATGGCAAAGATCTAAGCAGCTAATGCAGTATACATGCTTGGATGGTGAAATATTCTTACAACGATATCTTTACATTTCAGTAATTAAGTGTGTCATATTAATTGCATGGTCCTTTCACAAAACCTTGCAAAAAAAAAAAAAAAAAACCCACAACACAACACCAAGAACTTTCTCTTGATATCAGATTAGAACTGATTGCATAATTACATTACCTGGATAATTAAATACACATTTAGAAGCCTCAGAACTGTACAATATTGTGGTTTCATTTTCTAATAGAATTACCCTGCCTTTGGTGTAGAATTCTTGCTAAGCAATGGAGATCTATTAGTAATTACTTAGCAACATATTAACTCCTCAGGGACCTTTCCTCAGAGAAAAGGCTCAGATTAAAAATGATTCGGGGAGCTTCTCTCTCATTTCATTACTGGCAGCCCAATCAGAGGAATTAGAGATGTGAGAGATCTATAGGCTGTCTTCTCTCTCATTCAGGGGGCAGGAGAAGAGTGCTCACCAGATTTGACCTAAATAGGTTAAGTCTAATTTAGATGATGAAGAACCAATTCTGGATGCAAGACATTGTTGGGATGAGTCCCTCTACCAGTCCCTGAAAGACACATCATTACTATCACCTCACAGACCCTAGAATGATGATTTGAGGACACACTTGTTTGCCACGGTACAGAGTGATAATATAGGTGTGTTCCTGCCAGAATGATAATTCCATTTGGAAATGATTTTAGGCAGAACTAAAACAGGAATGTCAAGTGAGGGGTACCCTCCAATAACTCTGAAAATAAGTCTGTGTAGCATTTGAATCCCATCATCACTTGGTTCGATAAACAGACTTTGAAGCCACCTTTGCAGGTCAGAGCCCAGATGCTTTCATAGTTGTCCAAACTCCTACCAGCTTCAACTCTGAATGTTTTCCAATCAGGAGTTCGAAGAAATATCATCCAGACTGCTGACAAGAATCCTGTCTCTGTCCTGCCTGGGACCTCTGTCTCATTAAGTAATCTCAGTCCATGACATGGTTTGAGATAACTCAAGTCTTTTAACTCTGGGAAGGTAGAATGAAATGTGTAAGTGTTAAGAGACTCAAATGTGTAAGTTCAGTATCTTTGAGTGGAAAGGAATCTGTGGATACTTGATACATATTACTACTTGTGATATTTAAGAGAATCTATCCTATTAGAGTAATGGGTCAGTTTTGTAATTCCAGTGTTAAAATGTGTGATTCAGAAATTGATTTAAACTTGTGATTTTAAGTTGAAATCTAACTAAGGTTGTAAATAGTGTTAGATTGGCTAAGAGGTTAAGAATTGCTATGTACCTTGACACTGAACTCAGCCGTGTGACTTGCTTTGGTCAATGCAATGTTAGTACGGTAGACAGGACCCAACCAGAGGCTTGAAATGGGGCTGTGCATTGGTTTGCTCTCCCTTGTACTTCTGCTACCACCACGGGACCGTGCCAAGACCAGCCTGACAAGGGCTGACTCATCCCAGTCACACCAGCCTAGATCAACCTGCAGCCAGTCTAACTCTAGACATGGGATGGAGCCAAGTCAAAGTCAGCAGGGACACTTGCTGACCCCTGGATGGTCGCAGATGCATGACTTACAAACACAGAGTGCCACAGACCACAAACGTGGGCAACCTATGCTCTAACTGGTCATTCCCACTAATAGAGGCAATAACTGATGTTTGAGTGCAACAACTGATGAATACATTGGTTATATATACGTACGTATGTGAATATATATGCACATATATCTTACCAAGAATACAAAATGCTTTGAACTCCCGGTAGATAAGCTATGTTTACATATGTGTTATTACAGTAAGTTATTATAACATTGCATCAGGGTATTAAGAATAAAGCCCAATGTGGCCAATTCTGAGCCAGGACGGTAAGTCTATGCACTGAGGTGTGGTAATCCCTCTCCTGAAGTATAGGTCTCTTTAACAAATTAGGATCCCCTGCTTCTTGTTTGCATGTCTCTTCTTGGGATTTTCATGCCAAATGCAAGCACGAGATTGGAGAGTTCAGTCTGTCTGCTCTGCTGGAGGGATCGAACAGTGCTCCCTGTGTCACCTGCTCACTGCCACTGTTACATGGCTGAGCAATGGGAACTAGAAGGTGCCCTGACATGGGTGTCATCTGATCAGGGCTTGTGCCTGGTCTTTAAAAACAAACAAAATAAAATCATTCTCAATCTGATCCTCTTAACCTGAAGTTCTTACCCTGAGGAGGGCTCCAGGAGCCAGGGGGAAAAGAGAAGAGGAGGAGAGCAAATTGAAAGTCACAGAGGGGTGTTCCTCAAGGCAGTTTGCAAATCCACTTTCTTTGTCATAACAAGAACAAATCCCACCTTTGAAGTTTTTCCTTCTTGTTACAAGGGGAATGTCTTTTGTTTAATCCATTTAGCCCTTAATACCTGACCTGATCAATCCTGTTGGTTAGATTACACAGCATTCATGCTGATTTTAAACTGGCCTGGACAGGGGAGGGTGCCAGGTTCTGCCTCATTGGTTGGAAAATCTCAAGAATAATCAACATCTATGCCCAGACCATCTTTATTTTGAGAAAAACAAAACCAAAAACCATCCTTTTATACTAAAGTGCTTAACCTTAATGAGCATTGTTCTATAAATGGTATGTTTTCAGTGGTCCTTTAAAAACTTCCTTATTCACACAATGGCATAAGGAACATAGTTCTTCAAACAAAACTCAAAAACCACCTTTTTTCCCCAGACCCCACATCAACTGTGGGTGCAGTTTTGAGTAGCAGAGGACACAGCTTCGCAACCCTTAACCTCAGTATCGTATCACTTTCCCAGGGATCTGATTATTGGACTAAAAAGAGAAAAGAAGGAAGAGAGCTTGTCTGTAAAGTGCAGCCTTATTTCTTCCATTTCTAAGAGCTTTTAGCTCCATTCCTTGCAAGAACTCTCAAAGCCAGTGACCAGTGAAGGTGAGGAGTCCTCAGAGTAAGTCTCAAAAGGGCCAATTGCTAATTCGGAATTTTTCTAAGCAAGTGGCCATTAACAATACCTGTTGTTTTACAAATCACTTCAGGTTGCCTGGGAGTTGAGAAACCTTCCTAGAAAACCAAATGGCCGAGTAGGGAGGAGGACCTGGGCCAAGCTGCAGTTATCAGGGGCCTTCTGCTTACCCTCTTGTCCTGAGGGAGCACAAGACTTCCCAACGACTCCCTACCAGCTTGGCTTGTTTTTAAGAAAAAGTCAATTGTAATAGAAAAATAAAAAAATAAGTTTAAAAAAAGAAATAGTCAACCCCATGACTAGAAAATGGCCCAGTCAGTGGGGGCAAGGGATACATATTTGATACTTGGGTAAAGAAATGGGCCATTGGCCAAAGTGCAAGATGGGTTGGCTCTGGTTTCTTCTTTGTGTCTGTGCTGTGCTTGCTTTGATAGTTGCCCCAAGCTTCCCAAGGGCAGAAACCACATTTATTCATCTCTCCAGCCACAGTCACTTCACAGGGCTTGGATCTTTGTCAAGATTTAAGAAATGCATGGGTAACCGAACAAAATGATTCTGAGAGGATATTTCACCCTCTAGAAGAAAGTGATAATATCATTTGTTTTGTCACCAATAATCACATGAAGTAACAAATGTGGAACACGCCACTTTTTCTCTTTAACCCTCAGAGAGAGAGAGAGAGAGAGAGAGAGAGAGAGAGAGAGAGAGAGAGAGACTAAGTTATGGTATGTGAGAACTGAACTTACTTAATGGATGTCATATTAATCCGTTGATGCCCATGGTGTTTTTTTACTCTTTCACATTGGCAGGTGGAATGCACTGGTGCTTGTATAAAATAAATACATGAAATGAGCCTCTTGGCCCACTTCCTTAAGAAAGAGAAAGCAGAGCGTCTTGGCCCACTTCCTTAAGTCACATGGATTAGATTTCAAAGTTACTGATTCATTAATTTATCTTAATGTAAAATGAATGTGGGTGCAGGAGTTGACAAGATGATTCTGAAATTCATGTGGAAATGCAAAGAACCCAGAATAGCCAAAACAATTTTGAAAAAAGAACAAAGTTAGGAAACACTTCCTGATTGCAACACATCACAAAGCTGTACTACCAAGACCATGCCGTGCTGGCATTAAGTGAGATGTGGGCTGTGATGGTCAATTTCATGTATCAGCTTGGCTAGGCTGCTGTGCCCTGTTATTCAGTCAAAAATAATCCAGGTGTTGCTGTCTAGGTATTTTGTGAAATGTGTCTAAAGTCTATAATCAGTTTACTTTAAGAAGGGAAGATTATCCTAGATAATCTGGTGGGCCTGATTCAATCAGTAGGAAGGTCTTAGGAGAAGAATATAGGCTTCCCTGAAGAAATTCTGCCTGTGTGTAGCAGCTTCAACTTGTGCCTGATACTTTTGGCCTGCCCTTTCTGACAGTCTGCCCTGTGAATTTCAGACTTGCCACAATCGCATAAGCCAACTCTGCAATAAATCTGTGTGTGTGTGTTTGTTCTACTAGTTCTGTTTCCCTGACTGATACATAGGTCAACAGAATAGAATTGAAAGTCTAGGAATCAACCCTCACATTCTTATATTTATGATTCCATTTATATGAAATATCTGAAATGGGCAAATCCATAGAAACAGAAAGGAGATGAGTGGTTGGTTCCCAGGGGCTTGGGGGAGGGGAGTATGAGGAGTGATAGCTAATGGGTACATGGGTTCTTTTGGGGTTGATGAAAATATCCTGCAGTTAGTGATAATGGTTGCAACTCAGAATATAATAAATCTACTGAATTGTATGCTTTAAACTTTAAAGGGTGAATTTTAATGGTATGTGAGTTATATATACCTCAATGAAAGAATGAATGAGGGTTAATTATGAGTATTTTACATACATTTAGAACATATATAACTTTACTGTATATTACCTTTTGTGACAGCATGGATAGACCTGGAGAATATTACGCTAAGTGAAATAAGCTAGTCAGAGAAAGCTTATGATCTCACTTATATGTGGAATTTAATGAATAAAATAAACTGATAAAGCAGAAACAGAGGCATGTATACGTGGAACAGACTGACTGCTGTCAGAGGGGAGGAGAGAGTGGGGCCTGGATGAAAGTAGGTGAAGGGATTAGCCAAAGAACATATATGCATAGCCCATGGGCACAGACAATAGTGTGGTGTTGGCCAGAGGGAAGGGCGGGGTGGCAGGAGCTGGGTGGAAGTGGACAAAGGAGGGGAAATGGGGACATTTGTAATAGTGGAAACAATAAAAATAAAGTTAAAAGATTTACATGTAAAAAAATACGATGGTTGCTATGGGGATTTCCTAAGACCTTTCCTTTAACCTAAGAATATAATTATGACCAAATTTTCTTTTTTATATAGAGCTGTCTAGATATGTGCATGATATAGAGCTAAGACATTTCCAAACTTCATGTGTGATATAGAACTTTCTGACTCTAGGGAAGGGAAAACATCTGCAAAAAGAAAACTTTGACCTGATAAAAGTATACGTATCATTGAAGATATAAGACATTCATAATACTTTCTTGAGCATCTACCATGTGCTGTGCACATTACATCTGTGGCATCATTTAATACTCAAAACAACCCTCTGAACTGTTATTCTCATTCTACCAATGAGCAACCTGATAATCAATGAGGTTCATTAACAGGTTGACTCATGTTGCTCTTTAGTAAAGTGTGACCATGGCTTTGCCAAAATTCAAACCTCCAAAGCTCAGGCTGTTTTTGCCTTCTCAGAGATGGCCCATGGATGAGAGCACTCTCCCTCCACTGCATACATTTGGAGAGCTGGTATTAGTGAAGGGATTGAGGATGTCTGCTGGTTCTAGAAGATGGCAGACAAAAGTAGAAAAGCCAGACTGGATTGTCTTCTCTTTGAGATAAGGCACTTCTTCCTTGAAAAGTATGCTCTTTTACCATCCCACATAGCAAAGTTTTCTGTGTGTGCTTTATCCAGCAACACCATTTCTTAAGGAATTATAACATGTAACAAAACGTTGTTTAGAGTTCTCTTTGATTCAGCTGATCTGTGTCAGCCTCTGGGCTCAGTCTTGGGAATAGAATATGACATATATGAATAAAACTTGTCAAGAAACCCAATCTGGTGGTGAAGAAAGATAAGAAAAGAGACAGCTATGATTCAGTGTGATACATGCCAGGGTAGAGTGTGTTGAGGAAGCAGGCATAGATATGTCTAACATTGGGATGTGGGTCCAGGGAAGGTCTCATGAAGATTTCTGTAGAACCTAAAGGATGAGCAGGAATTACTAGGAATCTCCTTGTGCACAGAAGGAGAGGTTAGTTCAGAAGAAGGAGGGAAGGAGAAGAAGGTGTTCAAGGCTGCAGGAATATGTGCAAAGAGTGATGGAGCCCATTGTATTTCTATCCCACACCAGGTAAAAACCACATCTGCAGACCATTGAGTCTGTCACAGCAAGGGGTCCTGAGAAACATTGTTATCTACCCAATACTTCCCCTCCTTTCTTACTAATGGAACCCCATTTATTTGTGAGAGTAGACAGCCCAGCTCTAGGAGATGAACATGGCTGGTCTAAACTGTCATGACAATGGTCTTCTTTGACAGACATTCATTTGCCCAGCTTCCCTTAAAGGTTGGAGGGGCCACATGACCCAATTCTGGCCCATGATCTGTAGGGAGAGGTAGAGAGGGATAGAAACATCAATGATGAGAGAGAATCGTTGATCGGCTGCCTCCTGCATACCCCACAATTGGGATTGAGCAGGCAACTCAGGCATGTGCCCGGACCAGGAATTGAACCATGACCTCATTGTTCACAGGTCTATGCTCAACCACTGAGCCATGCCAGCCGGGCTCCTTTCTTGATAGAAGAGGTTGGCGAAACATGAAGCAACAAGCAAAAATGAAAAAGTTAACATGCTAAGAATGAGGGACAGAAAATATAGAAATAGCCTATCTTCTTGATACATCTCAGAAGTTGTAATCACAAAATCCACCCATGTAGCACTTCTTGTCATGGAATAAAATAATAAACCTTCATTATTGAGCTTGCTGTAAGTAGCATTCAAAACCATTTCTAGATAAATACAGAAAACTTCCAAATAAAATAGAGAAGCAAAGTTTCTCCCACCCTTTAAAAAAATCCCACCATCACCAACTTTTCTTAATTTAGTGCATCTCTGATTGACCACTACTGAGAAAGGCTGAGCTCCACGGGTGTTCTTCCTAACGTTCATTCCTTTCCAACTCCATTTGCTCTGGGAAATTACAAAAAGGGCATGGCCATTCTGCCTTGACAAATTTATGACAATGCAGCACCCATGGCAGCCACCATCCTATATAATAAAGAGGTAATATGCAAATTGACCCTCACGCCCTCACAAGATGGCTGCCTACAACCAGGCCAGCAGGGTGGTTAGTGAGGGATGACCAAACGACTGAACAGCAGGCTGTGTGGGGTGACCACGCTGGCGGGGGGCGGGGGAGCGTGAGGGGTGACCAGGCTGGCAGGAGGGCAGATGGGGGCAACCAGGCCAGCAGGGGGGGCAGTTGGGGGCGATTAGGCTGGCGGGGGGGCCAGAGAGGGGCGACCAGGCCGGTGGGGGGGCAGAGAGGGGTGACCAAGCCGGTGGGGGGGGAGCAGTTAGGAGCAACTAAGCTTGCAGGGAGGGGGCAGTTGGGGGTGACCTGGCTGGCAGCAGGGAGAAGTTAGGGGCAACCAGGCAGGAAGGCAGGTGAGCAGTTAGGAGCCAGTGGTCCAGGATTGTGAGAGGGATGTCCGACTGCCGGTTTAGGCCCTATCCTCGGTGTCGGGCCTAAACTGGCAGTCGGACATTCCCTGAGGGGTCCCGGATTGGAGAGGGTGCAGGCTGGGCTGAAGGGACCCCCCCCCCCCCATGCACGAATTTCGTACACTGGGCCTCTAGTATAGTATAAAATCCCTTCAGTCATTATAGATACATAGTAAATTGCCGTGGTGAAGATGGCCCACGATCCTGAGGCCATGCACATATCAGGCTGTAATTACCAGAAAGATTTCAGCTTTTGCTCCTGGCAGAGGACCTTGTTTATCTTTGTCATTGGCACCATTGCGTCATCACTGAGCCAAAAGCTTATTAGCCACGAAGTTGGCAGAGGCTCACAGACCAGAGCAGCTGACTGTGACATGAAGAGCTGATATTCTTGCAGCCTTAAGTGTCTCCACTGCAGCTTCCATTGGCCATGTTTGCGACGACCCACCTCTAACAAGGGGCAGCTGACTAGGTGTAGTCATCTGTGTCACATCCATCTCCAGCCCAAAAGACAGAAATAACATGATACTAGACTTTGATATTTTCATCAGGTTTTTCTTTCAAGCTCAATGTAAGAAAAACCCACAAGAAAAGCAGCCCAAGATGATTTCTTCCCCTTAGTTGAAGCCACCTAGTTTATATTTATCATTGAAGGTTCTGAGAAATGGCAGTCTTATGAAAACACATATATTTTTTTCTTGTGAATGAGAGACTTGGTTATGTATAATCTTTAGGAACTGTAAGAGCTTGTCAAGGGCAGAGGCAAGGTTTTTATTTTAGTACCTGCCCATATTTCAGTATTCCCTCCTCATAACATCAATTTGTGCTGATTTTTGTCCTTACTCTTCTCTCTCACCTTTCTCATCCCCACCCTCTTGCATCATTTCTTCTCTTGGAGGTTTTGTGTGTCCCTACATATAAAGATTTTTTTAGTTTATCTGGGTTTCTCCAGTTCTACATCTCCACCTATTACCCTCTAGCACAACAGAGGCTGGCTAGCCAAGTAGTGCAAACAGAGTTGAGGGAGGGGGAAAGCCTGAACATTTTTACCCGTGTAACTCCTGTAAATCATAATAACTGATACATTTATACCCATACTTAAAAACCCCACATGTGTCCCCCCCACTTCTGAATCTCTTTGCCTACCAAATAAATTTCCATCCCATTCACTTGACATTTAAGGTTGCCCCTTGACCAAGACCAACCTTCCTTAAAAACAGCGTTTCCCAATGCTGGCAGTTATTGACATTTGGGGCTGGGTAGTTGTGTCAAGCTGTCCTGTGCATTGTAGAATATTTAGCAGTATCTCTGGCTTCTACCCACTAGATGCCAGTAACATCCCATCCTAGTTAGTTGTGAAAAACAAAAATGTCTCCAGACATTGCCAAATGTCCTCTGAGTAGCAAAATCTCCCTGGTTCAGAAACACTGCTTTTAAAGCCTTATCACGGACTACTTCCCGTACTTTGCCTATACTCTCTCTGTATCCCACACACTGAATTATCGCTCCTTCATTTCTTTGCTTACTCTGTCCCTTTGGTTTGGGATGCCCTCCTTTTATCACTCAAATCCATCAACCTAAAAATCCTATTCCTGTTTTAAGGTCAAAGTTATTGCTCCATGAAATATTACTTGATTTCCTTTTACAGAGAGCTTAATGTATTCTTCCTTTAAATTCTCCATAAAATTTAGTTGATATCTCTCATAACTCCATTTCCCACTTGATTTCTTGAGTGTAGTAACTATTTTGCAGGTGCTCAACAAAGGAGTGTTTGCTGAATGAATATATAATGCATCTTTTGTGGTGGAAAATTAGAGCATGAAGGTAGAACATAATGTTCTCTCCCCTTAGTGAAGGAGATCACAGGGGGCTCATTCTCATGTTTTTCACATCCTTCTTGCTGAGTTACCAACAATCCTATATAATAAAAGCCTAATATGCAAATTGCCCCCTCCACCGGGAGTTTGACTACTCGCTATGATGTGTGCTGACCACCAGGGGGCGGTGTGGAACATGGCAGGTGTTGGCGATGTGGTGCTGACAGCAAGCAGCAGTGGAGGCGCTGCCGGCCCCGATGGGCCCCGATGAGAGTGGGACCTCAGTGGGGATGGTATAGCAGGTGAGCGTGGGTGGCGCCAGGCCAAGGTGGGGTACGAGCAGGGCCCAATTGCCCCCACCGATTGCCCTGTAAATAGTGACCATGGCAGTGGGTGGGGGGCGGGGCCTCCACCCGGCTCCCAGGTGCTGAGGGAGCTGGGTGGGGGCCCAATGACTCAGGCGGAGGGGGGGCATGCGGGGTGCACAGGGGCTCAGGGGCCCAGGTGCTGCCCTGGGGCCCAGAGGTCAGCTGGGACCTGCCCTTCCATGCCAGAGGCTCATGCTTTGATCGCCAGCCAGGCCTAGGGACCACATCCATGCACGATTCGTGCACTGGGCCTGTGGTATATTATAATAGATCTGATGATTCAATAGATCCTGCCCTACTCAAAAGAATTTAAAGAAGCAAACAAGCTGATCTTGATTATTCCCTCCTCACAGCACATGTGGGTGGGTGTACGAAACCACTCTCATTGCTACTAAGTGACTAGAAAAGCTTAGGGTCCTCCCCTCCTCCAGTGAATCCCTGGAAATCCATATGTCCCAGCTCTATCTGACCAACCCCCCCCTCCCACAGCCATTAGGACCCCCACTTCGGAAGCCTTTCTGTCTCACTAGGTTGCATCAGCAACAGTATAAAAAAGTAGGTTTTACCTACCTAGGCTTGAATTTTTCCTCTAAGTCATTTCTCACTTCTAAGCGTAGGGCAAACTAGAAACTTATGGATTCCAGTAGAGCCTTACAGTTGTCATGGTGGCTGACTTAATGTGTTTTGGGAACCATCCTTACAACTAACCCACCACCAAATGAGTCCTTCACTGAAGAGTTGACTCAGAGTGTAAATTCATTTCAAGCATTTCCACACTGCCACCTGGAGCCCACTGAGAGCTGTGTCCTCCTTCCTCTTGTCATTGAACAGACAAGCCAGCTGTGTGATCCACCGTTTTCTGTGCCTCAAATGACAGGGAATTGCAGCAGCCTCAAGAAATGGAAGCCTTGTCCTTATCATAGGACTTTAGTTGTCAGGTCATTCTGGCCACAGGTTGTACCCATCAAAGGAAGACTTTGGTATCTCATTGCTTGATGGCATATCCTGGACATACCATGTTGCTTTCTTTAAAAGAAAAGCTTAGAACTAAAAACTCAAAATGAAATGAAATTTATAAAAAGTAGAAAAAAAAAACCTACTCCTGTCTGACCGGTGTGGCTCAGTGGTTGAGCATTGACCTATGAACCAGGGAGGTCACAGTTCAATTTCCAGTCAGGACACATGCCTGGGTTGTGGGCTTGATCCCCAGTAGGGGGGTGTGCAGGAGGCAGCCCGGATCATGATTCTCTCTCATCATTGGTGTTTCTATCTCTATCCCTCTCCCTTACTCTCTGAAATCAATCTGAAATCAATAAAAATATATGTAAAAAAATAAAATAAAATATCTTCTCCACCAGGCTGACTAGGATTCAAACTTTCAAAAGCAAAAATAAGAATAGTGACCAAGGAATTTGTGTGTGTGTGTGTGTGTGTAAAAGTTGGAGGAAAATATGATATTGTTTAATTTCTCTCTGACTTCCAAACAATTCCATATCACTGAAGTTAATACTTTGTCATATCACATAATGGGGTTTTATTTACATCTGAATAGCATCTTTAAACAGGAAATCTGTTTAAAAACTTTTCCACTGTTTGTATTCCTGAATAAACTCCCACCCCCCCCCCCCTCCCCCCCCCCACCCCCCCCCGCCCCGCCAGTACCTGGTGGCTGGTTTGGAAATCTACAGGATGTTTTTCCTCCCACCCACTCCTTTTCTTGATAACTGGAGTATTTTTCTTTCTTTTTTTTTTTTTTTAAATAAATCTTTATTCAGATTATTACAATTGTTTCTCCTTTTTCTCCCCATAGCTCCCCTCCACCCGGTTCCCACCCCACCTTCTGCCCTTACCTCCCCCCCCCCCCACTGTCCTGATCCATAGGTGTATGATTTTTGTCCAGTCTCTTCCTGAACCCCCCATACCCCTTTCCCCCAGAGAATTATCAGTCCACTCCCTTTCTATGCCCCTGATTCTATTATATTCACCAGATTATTCTGTTGCTCAGGTTTTTGATTCACTTGATTTTTAGGTTCACTTGTTGATAGACATGTATTTGTTGTTCATAATTTTTATTTTTACTTTATTCTTCTTCCTCTTCTTTAAGAATACCTTTCAGCATTTCATATAATACTGGTTTGGTGGTGATGAACTCCTTTAGCTTTTTCTTATCTGTGAAGCTCTTTATCTGCCCTTCAATTCTGAATGATAGCTTTGCTGGGTAGAGTAATCTTGGTTGTAGGTTCTTGCTATTCATCACATTGAAAATTTCTTGCCACTCCCGTCTGGCCTGCATAGTTTCTGTTGAGAAATCAGCTGACAGTTGTATGGGTGCTCCCTTGTAGGTAATTAACTGTTTTTCTCTTGCTGCTTTTAATATTCTCTCTTTGTCTTTTGCTCTTGGCATTTTAATTATGATGTGTCTTGGTGTGGTCCTCTTTGGATTCCTTTTGTTTGGGGTTCTATGCGCTTCCTGGACTTGTAAGTCTATTTCTTTCACCAGGTGGGGGAAGTTTTCGGTCATTATTTCTTCAAATAGGTTTTCAGTATCTTGCTCTCTCTCTTCTTCTGGCACCCCCATAATTCTGATGTTGGTACGCTTGAAGTTGTCCCAGAGTCTTCTTACACTATCTTCAACTTTTTGGATTTTTTTTTTTTTGCTTTTTGCTTTTTCGGTTGAGAGTTTTTTGCTTCTTTGTATTTCAATTCTTTGACTTGATTCTTGTGTTCCTCTAGTCTGTTTTTGGGTCTCTGTATAATATTTTTTATTTCAGTCAGTGTATGCTTAATTTCTAGTTGGTCCTTTTTCATATCTTCGAGGGTCTCGTTATATTTATCGGCCTTTTCTAGGATATTCTTGAAAAGCCTTATAACCGTGGTTTTGAATTCTATATCCAGTCATTTGTTTTCCTCCATTTCTTTCGTTTGTGATCTGTTTCTTTGACGCCACATTTTCACTGCTTCCCTAAGTTGGTAGGGTAAATTTGTGTGCTAGGTTTCCTATATGGCCCAGTGGGTCGGCCTCCCCAGTTAACCTGAGGTGGACACTCTTGGTGCACCCCTTTGTGGACTGTGTGTACAGCCTTGTTGTAATGAAGTCTTGATTGTTGTTGGTATCACTGGGAGGAATTGACCTCCAGGCCAGTTGGCTGTAAGGATCAGCTGTGTCTATGCTGGGAGAAGTTCGGTGCTGGAGACAGCCTTATAGGATTAGACTTGCCAAATTGCAATAGCCTCTGTGCTCAGCTTGGATGGGGTGGAGTCTCAGGGCAGAGCAGACAGTCTTGGCTTCCCTTCAGCCTTGCCCTTGCGTGCACTCGTAGACCTCTGCCTTCCCCAGTTCCCCAGTCTCCGCCCGAGAGTCCAGACTCCCCCCACAAGAGCGTGGGTCCCCAGGGGCTCGCCTGGAACTGGGGTTCAGTGCAGTCAGAACTGGGGCTCAGTGCAGTCAGGAGCCTCTGACTCCCTTCCACTAGGGAAAGCCTGTGGCAACCTCCGCTGCCTTTGTGCGCAATGGCACGCGCGCGCCTTCAGACCTCTGCCTTCCCCGGCTCCCAAGTCTCCGCCCGAGAGTCCAGACTCCCCCCACAAGAGCGTGGGTCCCCAGGGGCTCGCCTGGAACCGGGGTTCAGTGCAGTCAGAACTGGGGTTCAGTGCGGTCGGGGGCTTCCTTCCCCCTTCCACCAGAGAAAGTCAGCCAGGCTCTCAGCCGCCCTTCCTCTCTGCGTGCACAAAGACCCTTTGCCGAACCTCCAATTCTCTGTGAGCTTTTCTCTTTCCTTCTAGTTGTAGAATTTTCACTCAGCCAGCTTTCCTGTGGTTCTGGATGGTATCCGTTCTGTCTTTTAGTTGTAGTTTTGAAATTGTTGTGCGAGGCAGCAGTTTAGGTGCTTACCTATGCCGCCATCTTGGTTTCTCTCTCGACTGGAGTATTTTTCTTAAATGTATGTTATATTAATGATTAAAATCAATTAAGTTTATCTTGGAAAGTGGTATAAAAGGCACCAATTTTCTCATTCCAATCAGTGGTTCTCAACCTTTCTAATGCTGCAACCCTTTAATACAGTTCCTTATGTTGTGGTGAACCCCAACCATAAAATTATTTTCGTTGCTACTTCATAACTGTAATTTTGCTACTGTTATGAATCGTAATGTAAATATCTGTGTTTTCTGATGGTCTTAGGCCAGGGGTGGGCAAACTTTTTGACTCGAGGGCCACAATGGGTTCTTAAACTGGACCGGAGGGCCGGAACAAAAGCATGGATGGAGTGTTTGTGTGAACTAATATAAATTCAAAGTAAACATCATTACATAAAAGGGTACGGTCTTTTTTTTTTATTTCAATAGTTTTATTCATTTCAAACATTTTAACAAGAAGAATGTAAACACTAATTATTATAATTTGAAACTTCAAAAAATGGAGGAATAATAGCACAATAACATACCTTATATTGAAGATGGCAAAGGCAAAATAAAATTGCCTAACAAAGGAAAGGTACAAAAGCCTTTCAAATTAAACTTAAATATAATAAAATAATTTAAAACTAAAACAAATAGAAAAGAACAAAATGTGTAAACAGTAAATTAAACATTTTCTTTAGTGCAACTTCCAAATTATGCCCGGGACGTAGATGTAGATGGCAATGTAGACTGGGTTAAAAGGTTTTTGGTCTTTAAAACATCAACTTCAGTGGGAACAGTGTTGTTGGTCTCCTTTTTAGCTAATGCTCTGATACTGTGCTCTCCAGGGGCGTGTCTCCCTACATCACCAGATAACGTGTCTACGCATTCCCAGGGTGATGTCGGGGGATGCGTCCGCGGGCATTACAAGGAGCCTCTGGAAGATTGAGAGGTTGTTCCTTCTACTGAATGGGCGGATATAAATCCGGCCACTCAGAAGAAGGAGCTGCGGCCGTGTTTCCCGACGTTGCCATGTTAACACTGCTGCTGGTGAAGGAGCGGAGGGGAGAGCAAGAGAACCCTCTGCTCTTTTGGCTCCGCGGGCTGGATAGAACAGCCGAAGGGACCGGATCCGGCCAGCGGGCCGTAGTTTGCCCACGGCTGTCTTAGGCTCTACAGCAGCGGTTCTCAACCTGTGAGTCAGATATTTACATTATGATTCATTAACAGTAGCAAAATTACAGTTATGAAGTAGCAACGAAAATAATTTTATGGTTGGGGGTCACCACAACATGAGAAACTGTATTAAAGGGTCGTGCCATTAGAAAGGTTGAGAACCACTGAATTAGGTGATTTACTGCCCTCTAGTGGTGTGATATGCTACATATTGATGTAAAGCAAAGCAGAAAACATTTGAATTCATTTGCTTAGTAATTTATTTACTACTCTGAGCCATGCATAGTTCTAGGCTCCCCGGTTAAGCAGCTAAGAAGGTAAGTCAGAATCCTAACTTCAAGGAGCGTACATTGTAATGGGAGAAACAGAAAATTAAAGTTTAAATAAGAAAAATTTTAGCCATGCTTGCTCTGCAGATAATTAAAGTGACAGGATCAGGAGTGATTAAGTGGACATTTACATTGGGTATCCAGAACGGTCTGCCTAAAAGGTGATATTTACCCCTTGATCTGGATGTGAAGATAGCCAGTCACATGAAGATCAGGAGATGGTGCACCAGGCAGAGGAAATGGCTACAGTGAGAATCTTAGGACAGAAATAAGCTCGGGTTGCCAAAACCGGTTTGGCTCAGTGGATAGAGCGTCGGCCTGCGGACTGAAGGGTCCCAGGTTCGATTCCAGTCAAGGGCATGTACCTTGGCTGCGGGCACATCCCCAGTGGGAGGTGTGCAGGAGGCAGCTGATCGATGTTTCTCTCTCATCGATGTTTCTAGCTCTCTGTCCCTCTCCCTTCCTCTCTGTAAAATATCAATAAAATATATTAAAAAAAAAAAAAAAGAAATAAGCTCGGGTATTTAAGGAACAGAAAGATGGGCAGAGTAGCTGGAGCATGGCCAATGGAGAGAATGGTCTGAAATAAAGTTGCAAATATAGGTCATGGCCAGGTCATACAGGGCCTTAAAAAACTGAAGGAAAGAAAACTGAAGGTCATCAAGCATTTGAGTCACATTCTTTAAAAACTCACTCTGCTTCCTATGTGGAGCACAAATTGTGGGTGAGTGAAGGAGGAAGCTGGGAGAGCAGGCGGTAGGCTATTACATTCAACCTCCATCAGAGTAAGGGTGGCTCACTCCCATGCTGCAGTGGTGGAAATGGCCGGAACTGGCATGTTTGGATATGAGTTAAAGGTGGAATCAACAGGACATGTTGGTTGGCTTGGATGTAGGCGGTGAAGGAAAGTGAGAACTTGAGAGCAACACCTCGATTTTTAATTCATGAGCTGAGTGGGAGGACACGGTATACACAGTGGGGAAGATTGCCTGAGAATTCGGTTTGGGAAGCAAATCAGGTCATGGCCTTCATGGCTTGGATACAAAACACAGTACAGCTTTTTAAAGAATGTGTTATGCAACGAGGCCAGGCCAATAAACATAAATATGTAGGTTTCAAGAGGTACAGGAGAGCTACAGAGCTTATAGAAGGAAATTAGAAAGAATAGCCCCCTGACTGCAGTGTGAGGTGACCCAGACAGGTAGGGCAGGAGAATTTAGCGCCACGGGGCCAAGAGCCCAGGGCTTCAAACCTTCAGTGAGGAGCTTGTCTTCCAGATCCTTGTCTGTGATTTGGGGACTGACATACTGCCAGGACAGAGTGTTGCAAGTCACAGGACACTAGAGCTGAAAAAACTGGAAGAAAAACTAGTCCCAACTGTCCACACCCTTTTTTTTTTTTTTTTTTTAAACACCAAGGTGTTGAAGCCTAGAGGCAAGAGGTGGAAGTTGTACTCCTGCAATATACCAGATGCTATATGAAGAACTCCATGTACCCACCTCATCGACTCTTTGAACAATTTTGCTAGTTTGGCTCAGTGGACAGAGCATTGCCCGAGGACTGAAGGGTCATGGGTTCCATTCCAGTCAAGGGCCTCTAATGCAGGCTCGATTCCTGGCCCCGGTTAAGGCATGTGCAGGAGGCAACTAAGCGATGTGTCTCGCTCACATCGATGCTTCTCTCTCTGTCTCTCCCCCTCCCTTCCACACTCTCTCTCTCTCAAAAAAAAAAAAAAATCAATGGAAAAATGTCCTCAGATGAGGACTAACTAAAAAAGGAAGAGAATAGTATATAAATTCCCATTTTCCAGTTAAGAAAACAGAGGCCCTGGGAAGGTCCTATAAATGGTTACTGGCAGAGGTGAACCTGTCACTCTTGAGTCCCAATACTGGAATCCATGCAATAATGTTCTGAAGAAAATGTTTGAAAATGTGAAGAGGAAAACAAAACTAACTTGGGTAACTCTTCTTTGAGTTTAACACTCCATCCTTCCACCTAAACATGTGGGGCTAGCCAGACTGCAATGTTTCCATAAAGCAGCCAAGAGAATGTTCCTGGCTGGGCCAGAGCTTGACTTGGGAATAATCACGATGGTGATGATGTAGCTGCCATTTCCCAAGTGCTGTCTATGTTCCCGTGTTTTAAACACTTTCTCTTGTTCAATCCTCACAACAACGTTGCAATCTGTTATCTCCATTTCACGAATGAAATGGAGACAGAGAGGTTAAGTAATTTGCCCAAGGCCACAGCATTATGACTCAGGGAAAAAGTTTGGATGAGGACAGATCTGTCTCCCTTCTAAGCTCACATTACCCTTTTAATAACTCCTCTTCTCTGGGGTCCCAGTGCAATGGCGCACACAGGCCTGTCCTTATTTGCAGTGCTGGAGATACAGGGAAATGGGACCACCTCTGGGGCAATCTTTGGCCATCATGGAGCACCACACACAGTGTAAAGTCTTATCTCACATGGTATTATGACCCTATAGGGAAAGGAGACGCACAGATGGGAGCCGGCACAGAGTCTGTCTGTGAAGCTGGGAGCTCTGGGGTCCTCTCTGAGTTGGAGGGAAGGCCCTTGTGCTAGACAGTGCATATCCCTACAGGCTCAGAGCAGAGACTCTGGGTTGTCCTGGAGAGCCAAGTATATCCTATTCAGTTAGTGGGCAGTGAAAACTGAAGCTGAGAACAGAAAGCAGGTGAGGGTATAGGCCTTTTCTGAATAGGTCTCTACAGATCGTAAGCTAGAGCCCACGGCTTACCTCAGAGCCTGTTAATACGATTCAGACGTGCTTGAGTACGGACTCTTATTGCAGTTCTGTGGTTTAAGAATGAAATTAGACAGCACTGGCCGGAGAGACTGAGGAGTCTGTGGCAACCTCTGGGCTCTGTGGTCATATTGTTTGCTAGTAACACTGAGGTTCCTGAGACACATCAGAGCCAGATGAGTGGTTGCTGGCATCTGCCCAGATGAGTTAATGTGCAGAACTCTCCAATCTCATCAAATTGATACTCAATCACAAGGATATTTTTAGCCCAAGTATGCACCCCCCCCTTGTGAGAATTTGCAGACCTGAAAACTGACCTCTGCCCGCCTAGATGCCTTCACTGTCTATCCTGACGGCCACATGGCCCACAGGGTTTTCCAGATGTACCCAATGGCATCTGCGTCTGGTCTTTCCATTGATTCAAGTTTTCTATTGACATTTGTTCCCATAGGCACCACGCAGAGGAGCGGCAGAGGTGTGAGTAGTGATATGAGGAAGAAAGGGACCCTAATAGAGATGAAGGGACCAAGGCAACGTCAGTGTGGGAGTGACCAGATGAGCTTCTGTGGCTTGAGACAGTGAAGGGACTGAGATATGTAACAGGAAGAAATGTGTGTGAAGCATGTCTTCTATCTTCTTGGATCTGACCCACTAACTTAAAATACAGCACAGTTGTTTTTCCCACAGGAGTATAAACCTAGAACTGCCTTGCTATTGTTTATGGCCATGGTGATAACCAGTGAGCCAGTAGGGGGAGCTAATGCACCATACAGGGGACTTCTGGATGCAGAGACTCATTGCAAAGAGCTCAGCTACTGGAAGAAGGGCTTAAAGTGACTGTTACAGGAAGTTTGGGGATCCAGTGAAAAGAGGCATAAGCTTGATAA